>NC_057767.1:9523977-9864254 GCF_010389155.1 Erigeron canadensis | reverse complement strand
CAGTGTGCCCAGTTCATCAAAGCTGATACCAAAAAGAATAAGATGTTAGTCATAGATAGAATATTGCACAAGATGAAGGGATATACTATATCGCCTGGCAATTTTTGAAAAACTCTAAACAAGTTAGACAAACCAACGTTCAAAACCAATATTTATACTTGCTGGGAAGAAAAATTAATTGACAGAACATCTGATATCTGAAATGGAAAATAATGCAATAACTTGACTTCTAAAATCGTCTCATATCAACGTTGTTAATGGTGACGATAGACACGTTTCTTTGCTTTAGTGCGGGTAATCAGGTGACGGCGATCACATGAATGTGAAGAAGAAAAGAATGTATCAGTAAAATTTAATCCAGTTATGAACTAACATAACAAATGTTATCCTAATCTAATATTCTATGTTTATGAGAAGTTGACAATGACTAGTCCAGCTTAACATGCTTTGACTTCTTCATCCAACAAACATAAGAAAGGTGTTACTAAGATAGGCCTGCAAACGGATCTATTAAAACCAAGCACAAAACAGCAATTGAGTCAATAGTTCAACTTCCATTTACAATCATTCCGAAGGTATATTCAGAAAATTATGAACAGTAAGAGGATAATAAAGTTAGTTTAAAAGTAAAAAAAATAAAAAAATCAAAGATATCGGAAGATGCGTTACCATGTTCGCTCCTTTTACAGTTTCTATCATAAATTTAAGAATCATGGAAGTTGAACATACCACTCTTCCAACTTAACAAAATAGAGACTTAGTGTGAAGAGCATGACTTACTATATATTTGCGTTTAACAAACACTTATATGAAGAAGATGGAGCCTAGATGAAAAGAAACAGTATCGGTATACCTAATGTTTGTATACAGTTTGCTTGCACTCAAGAGATTATGTTCTATCATTGCACGGTCGAGCACAGTAAAGTTGTCAGGTAAGAGTGCTTTCTGTTGAAGAAACAAATATTAGAAATCAGGTATGGTAACAGCATATCACAGTTCTGAACCAAGCTCATGACTGAAAGTTGTACACTACATTTGGTAAAACTCAACTTTAAGCTATATTCAATATAGGCAAACAAATGGGCTTCAAAAAAATTATTAAGTCAAAAATGGCCCAGTGTATCTGAACACTTACAAATCATGAAACATGGTTGATCAAATTAATTAGTTTAGAATGTCATAGTGACTGAACCAAAACTAGTATAATATAGTTGTTTATAAAATTCAAGAAAAGAAAAACTAGTGTTGCTCATCCTCGCTCCGGCCCTTTTGACCAGGTACCCAACCCCCACCAAAATTATCTACCTCTAATTCTAACAGTACCTGATGTTCTTTCAGTTCCTCTGAGAATGCATCTATCTCAGCTTTCCTCAAGATTCTCTCTAGGTACACCTAAGAAGATCAAAAAAAGATAAGTTGTATGCACCTCTGAAGTAAATAAAGGTCCTTTAGAATAACCCTTTATCCATGTACGATACCTTTTGTAAAATTGGATAGATCTTTAACCTTGAACAGCGTTCATCCTATGGGAGGAAACATAAATAAAAAGCCATGTTAGTTTTTGAGATAGGAGAGCTGACAACTAAACATTATGCTGGCACATGAATCATTTGGTTTGCAAAGATATATAAGAGATATATTGGCAGCCAAGTGATATTAAGCAAAAGGTATTTACTTTGTACAAAGTTGCAAGAACACGAGAACGCTGAGGCCCTGCAGCAGCCAAAATTGTGCAGGTCACAGCAGCAGATAGAGCCTGCTCTAATGCATCTTCGTCAATCACTCTGCAACAGATCAAGGATGATCCAATGGACATAATATTTAGTAAACAAATATAAAACTACAACTTTAAGTTGCAACAGATGGTTGATGTATGAATGGGTGAAAGATCAAGAAACCGAATTTCAAAAGGCATACTCGTCTCCAATTTGCCTCTTCTCAATTTGTGAAATATCGTAATAACGAAGTGCAGCTTCCAAGAACTTTCTTTTCAAGTCCAGTATCCTTGCATAACAGACCTTTAAAGAAAGAGAGAGATAAGAAAATATAGTGTCAGCTTATAATGATGCAGGAACATCCTTCCAACAAGAATGTATGTTAGATCAGAATTCAGCAGTCTCCACCTTGTATTGCAAATTCAATACTTCATGCGGACTGTTGCTAACCATAAATGAGGCTTTGTTAATAAAAGCCTCTGCATTCACAGCATCATCATCCTGCCAGATTGCAGTTACATAGTAAGTCCACTAACACTAACCAATAGAATGAGATAGCTTTGTATAAGATAGTTGTCGGTTGTCCCACTGATATCAATATTCGACAATAGAATGAGATTGCAGTTACATAGTAAGGCTTATTCGTGTTAGCAAAAGCATACCTCAAGGTACAGTCGCGCAATTTGCACACATTTTTCCAACCTGAACTTATCATCAATTACTCTACAAAGATGAAATAACACAAAGAGTAGTCAAAATTAGAGGCAGTTGAGAAAGATTGATGCAAGAGAGTAAAGCCGGCAATCATAACCGGTCGGTGAGGGCTATTTTATCGACAAGTGACTGGGCCAACACATGTTAATGGATGATATTTACTAGTAGTCTAGACTCTAGTATAGGTAAATTAATTGGTAAATTGGGCAGTATGTTACAGAGCTGCAAAACAAAAACGTAGAGGTAGATATGGATTTGCCAACACCGCTATCATCTTATTACAATATATTATAAACCAGTAATTCAAAATTAAAAGATAATAAGGTAACGGAACACCCTAATAATTTAATGGTAAATCATAATAATCAATCCAAACCCATTTATAGAAAGTTAGAAACGACCCATTTTGACACGAGCCCTTTTTACCTTTTACCCCACCCTTGCCTGTTTTGCCACCTCCACAAGCAAGAAAAAGTATAAGCCAAACACATACAATGCAAATGTAATTAACTGGACTAATAACACCAGAACAATGTGAGAATCTGCATTGAAATAACGTGGCCCAGGCAATTGTGATCATGTTAAAGCATCGTCATTAAGACGGCCACTTATCAAGGACTTCTTACTTTATTTTCCCTCTAGCCTAAAACATGAACATAGTTTGAATAGCTTCTGCAGCTGATTTCAATTATTATTACACTTGTGGCAAAGCAACTATAGCATAAGAAATTATCAAATAACAAAAGATTAATAATAATAATAATAATAGAATTTTCATTCTTCCTTACCTCATTCCAGAGTCAAGATCGATGCCACTTAGCATTTGTGCTGCTTTAGACCATAGCTGTTCAGACTCATACAGCTCTGCAAGCTTCTCTCGGATAACGAGAACCTACAAGTTGCAGGTTCCATATTAAACTCTTGTGTGAATATAAATCAAAATGCAAAAATAAAGCACAAATGCTCATTCTGAGAAATCTTTCAAATTTGAAAAGAAGAAATTAACTTAGTACACGAGTCCATAAGGGCTAGCACCATCTTTGGGTGACATACACAGAGTTATAGCTTTTAGGAATGATATTCCGTGGGAACATTTTTGACTTATTGTTGAGCATAACATATTCTAGACGTATGCATGTTAATCCTAGAAAATGTTAGAATGATTACCTCTACAGTTGAAGGACACATAAAAAATTCCCCCAGCATTGACATCTAACGTAATCACTTAACCTAGGGCTAGCATCTTGGACCACCATGTTATATACATACAGAAATGCTGTACCAACTTTATCTGAAACCGCATGCAAGTCACAAACCTAGCCATGAATCAGAATCAAATCAATCAATGGCTAGCATACAAGGCTCACACCAATTAAAGACCATTAGTATCAGGGCTCATATATAGAAAATTCTGTTGACAAAAAAAAAGTCTCTTAACTGCAAGACTTGTCTCATAAAGTCTGGCAAGAAGCCCGGACAGCAATAACGCGAGGGGTAATACAGATTCCCGCCTTCCCGGTGCAGAATATGCTATTACCCAAAACCACTGCTATGATTATTGCTCCAGCCTCGGCTAGGTCTTTACGTTCTCGCATGCCACTCCCCATTTTCTCTCTCTAAAATTAAACCCTTCCAAACAATACTTATCCTCACACCATAGCTTCGTCAAAAAGAAAATCTCCCTTTCCCCATTTTGCAAGTCTATCTATCGTAGCAACAAGATCTACTTTACCAGCATTAACAGAAACTACAACTAGAAGAATATGACCATATAAGGATGGAATGTGCTATATAAAGTTAGGCCCTACAAATTCATCAACATCTAAAAGTAACATAAACATGTTCCACCAACATGAGACAAACCCTAGATAGCTCGCAACATCTCAAAGCAACTTCAATAGTCACATCTAGTACATTTATTAATATAGGTAATTTCTACTGCCATCGCCAATTAAAGAGCAACACGCCAACCCTCTCTTACACTGCCAGCCACTTCACCGCTCAGCTAACACCAACTGATACACTCCACATTACCCTTTAATCCTTTATTTAACTATATTTCAAGGTCGTGACCTCAATAAACTCTTCTGTTTAACTCGTCAAGCTCGAATAGCTCGCTCCACTTGAATCACTAAACAACCTATGAGCGAGCTGACTATTAGTTCATTAAGCTCAACTCGTATAACTAACCAAGTAACAAGTTTCTATTCGAGCTCTACTCGATTTTTCTTATAGCTTCTACGCTCAAACTCGACTTAAACAAGCTCGAACTCAAGTAGCTAGTAAAACTCGGCTATATCTCACCCCTAAACCGAGAACCACAATGTGGACACGACCGCCATACCACTAACCTAGTTTTTTTTTCTCTCTAAATATACAAATTTATAATACACATGATATATATATATATATATGAAAAATAGGGAGTAAGGAAGGAAGAAAGGCGAAACGAACCTGTTCTTCGAAGGAAACGACACGAGGCTGAATTTGATGAAGAGTATAATGAGCGATTTCCTTTTGATTTTCAGGTTCTAATCTTCCTAATTCTTGTGCTACTGTTTGTAACAACTGCCTTGATACTACCAATGGTACATCATCCGATAGAACTACAAAATCATCACAATTTTTTTACATTAATTATACAGATTATTATATATACATATGTATATATATATGGAAAAAAAAGGTGGAAGAATGGTTAACTGTGATCAATGAAGTTTTTGGCTTGAACGATGTCGTTTGAAGCGATGACGGAAGAAAGAATGTGCTTGTATTCTTCGATCTTTTGGCGTTGATCGCCGATTGCGGATGCGCTAGCGAAGGCACTCTCCATTGCAAAGAATATTTTTGAAACCCTAGAAATTTGGTTCGAAGGGGTTTTAGGAGCTTTTTAGATAATAATAAAGTAAAAGTAAATAAGATAGCGCTCAGCGATATTAGACGGAGTTTTTTTTTATTATTATTACGTATATTATTGGGCACAAAGCTTTTTAGAACCTTTAATTTTTGTTTTAAATTAAAAACTTCTAAAAATTTTAAAAGCTTTTTTTGATAAAAGAAAACTTTAAACTTAAGTTTGGTGAAAAAGTTTATTAATAAATGTGGTTGATATAGTGTTCCCTTGTTGTAAATGGGTCCCGAATAAGTGTAACTTACTCTTGTGAAGGGCAGTCATGGATCGTATTTCTACCATACTGCCATATCGGAGCGTAACTGCAATTTCGGGGATTTGGTGTGTGTATTATGTGGGGAGGGACCGGAAACTCTAAGCCACCTCTTTTGTGAATGTGGTGTGGCGGCTGATGTTTGGCAAGCTATTAGCGAGTGGTGTAAAACAAGACCTTTTTTTGTTTTTGACGTCAAAGACCTTATTGAGTTTCACGAACAACGGGAAAGAACAGGGAAGAAAAGGAGGCGATTATAGGTATGATTATGACTAGTTGTTGGGTGATTTGGAAACATAGGAACGATGTGAGGTTCGCTAGTGGCAATGGCAATGTGGCTTCCATCATTCAAGATATCAAGTCCCTTGGATTTTTTTGGTAAAAATCGATCAAAACATCATTGTATTAGTTGGTCAGATTGGTGTAGTTTTAATTTATTGTAAATATTTGTAAATATTGCCGCCGCCGGTTTGCCAGGGCAAGTGTGAATGAAATTTACCTTTCATAAAAAAAACAATATATTAGCATTTAAAAAAAACTCTAAGTTGATATAACAATTATTTATATTAGTTTACATGATACAGCTATATATATATATATATATATATATATAACAAAATGACATTTTGTAATATATTCTCACTCAACTAGTATATATAGTTTAAAATATCAAAAGTTTGTGTAAATTGCAAGTAAAAATAGTTGTGGTACATATTGTAATGCAGTTGTCACTAATTAAGGTTGGCCATAACGGGGCTCATATAATGCAAAAGAGCCGGACTCACTATCTTTTAAAGGACTACGATTTCCTTTATACAGTAAAACTTTTATAAACTAATATTGTTGAAACTGAGATATTTTATTAATTCGACAAGTTATTAATTTATTAAATGTTAATTTACAATAATTCTTTTAATATTGAGATAGACCTCGTTGAATTTCAATTGTCTTTGTTTTTCGTTTGTTTACGATAGCTTATTTGGAATTTTGTCATCGTGATATATTGTGCTATTGAATTATGTTAGGTCCAATTTTGCTGAAAACTGGAGCGTCTTCAGCTGCATCTAGAGACCAGAAGATTTGTCCAGAAATATTAGGCATCCAGTTGCAATGTACAGTTAATGCAACTGACGACTCCTACCAGTTGAGATCTGACCAGATACAACAAGTTGAAGTCGAAGACAACAAATGGAAGATAGAGAATGTCAATGGCGGCGAAGCCCAGTTGACATTCTACCCAGATCGAGAACCGGAGAGAATCAGTGTAAAGTACTTACAAATCTTTACACTGATTACGAAGAAGACCTTTTTGCTTTATGTACCTTTATCCTAACAATAGCAATTGTCTTTGATTAAAGTACAAAAATGCATAAAGCAGTTTGGATAAAGTGACTCTATGTCTTGCTTTATCTAGCATTTCAAAGGATTTCAAAATACATCTTTAAATGCTCTCAACCATATTTGAGCGGCAAAGTTGGAATCCCAATGTCAACTTTGCCTATAAATAAAGGTCTTTGCACAACCAAGAAACAACCTTTGCATAATCAGACTTTGCATATTCTTGGTGAACTTGTGCAATATTCTCTCAATCGTAAAAGCAAACACTTCACAACTTTAAGTGTTTCGATTATTAAGGAAAATTTCCAAGTATTAGATCATTTGTATATTTCATATGTTGTTAGGATATTTACATTCGTGTATTATCTTGGTTTTGCCAACAACCTTGTATTTTATTTAAGTTAATAAATAAAATACAATTGAAAAATTACAACTTGGTCTCACCATATTTATTTTATTGTATTTACTTTGTCACCTTAATAAGTAATCTAACCAAGAACTTGGTATGCATTCACTGCAACTGGTCATTTCCAGTTTAGTGTTTAAATTACAAAAAAACCGCACCATTAACATAGAGGTGTCTTCAGTTAGTATCATCTCTTGAGTTGAGACTTACAAATAATGTGGAATAACTGTATATTTTTATTGTGTGATTAAGTTACGATGAATAATTCTATATTCAATATAAGATCTCTCTCTCTCTCTCTCTCTATATATATATATATATATATATTTAATAAAACAGTAGTTATCCTAGCATTCTAAAGTCATCCAACTCAACTTAAAACTATCTTTATACTTTGCCACATAAGATTTTTTCTATGTGTCATCTCCATGAATTTTTCCATTTAATATATACTACATTCCTTTTTCGTTACAATATGAATAAAATAAAATAACAATATATTAAATAAAATAGTCAACTTTTTATTTGTTTCCAAATAAATAATTGCTAGCACCTTTTTTCAATATATAAGTTTGTTAATTACTAACCTATAAATACGTCTATATCAATATGTGTTTTGTACGAAGTGTTTAAGTCAGTATATCAAGTTTATTTCACAAAATTGTTATTGCTAAATGTATGTATGTATTCTAATATTTTGTTTTTCCACTCATTAATGTAGTGGGTCTGATATTAAGAAAATTTTGAATATTAGATTTTTAAATATTTTCAATTAATTTTATATAATATTTTATTTAAATGTTGCTTATTAGAAGATTAAATACTAAAAGTTTTGAAAATATAATTCAAAAACCGTGCATCGCACGGGGCAAAAATCCTAGTATATATATAAAAGGCTATCAGAAAGTGCTCACATGGCACTCTCTGGGTCCGTCACATCAGCATTTTCCTATGTTGCATCACCTTATTAATCCGCTCGCCACATCAGGTACCATGTAAGCAATACATCTTTGACATGTCAGCCAACATAGCCAATGCTTTTATCATTTTATGTTAATGTATGTAAAAAAACAAGAGGGAAGGGGAATTGAACTCATGACCTCACCTATGGTAATTAGTATGTTTACCAATAGGCCAAAGAGGTTGTTTGTGTATTTTTTTTTTTTACTCTTTAATTGATATACTATCTTTTTGGCGCTATACTTTTTTTTTACGCCAAAGAGACTTTTATTGGAGTTTTAAAATTTATTTCTCTATCTTAGAATATGAATTATCTAAATGTTGTTTGGATATATATATTTATAAAAATTTTTAAAGGATTGTCTATGTGATATTTTTTTAAAAATTTTCATTTGTTGCTATTTATTAGCCATCTTTGTTTGTTCTTTGTACTATTAGAATTCGTAATAATCCTTAGTGGTCGGTTCGGGTTCCGGTCAGAATATTCAGTTGTTATATTTTTTTCTCATCTGAGTTCAAAAAATTTTTCTCATCCTTATGCATACATTTATATCCTTATATATTAATATAAACTAGAAGGGTACCCGCACGTTGCAGCGGTACTTTCAGAAAAAGATGGTTAAATGTGGGGATTAGTTTCCTCGAATGTAGGAAACTTTGAACAAACGTCTATAATAGGAAATAACTGAAGTTTTGTGTATTGTATGTAAACAACTTTGAAATAATGTTTATTGTATATAAGAATTTCGTTTCAACCAATTAAAATCTGACAAGTGGCACCTGTATATGATTGTCACGTATGTTTTCTTATATACAATAAACATTTTTTCGAGTTGCTTACATGCAATACACATAACTTTAGTTTTTTCCTACTATAGACATTCGGTCAAAGATAGTTACATTCTAGAAAACTAATCCCTTAAATGTGTGGTACCTTTCTATTGCGTGAATGAACAAACAAAACACATGGGTTGTATACAATAGAAATACAAAGGCGATGCGGCTAATAATCTTAATCAAATATACATAATGTATTATTCAACATACAAAAATGCTCATTATAGAAAAAATTATACATATGTTGCATAAAAGATTCATCAGGATCAAAGTTGCTTTGCTCAATATATTCAATAAGACCAAGATGCTTCCGTGAGAAACAACCATGAACCATCCTGCAAAGTCTTCCACCCCATTTCATCTTCTAGACCCATGGGTGATGAAAAAGCAACTGATGCACTTTTATGGCAGATTGAAATCCAGCAGTCATAAGAAGAGAAGAGCTTGGGTCATACAATATTACAAATATAGCCAAACTCCCTGCCTCTGCTCAACATATAAGCAGAACTACTTACACTCTTGTTTTATCTTTAATAATACTAAGACTATAGAAGAAGAAGACCATAAAAAATAACTTGCAAACGGTCTACATTTTATTTGAACTTACATGTGCTTTCTGATTGCTCTAAGTTGAGTTCCATATCCAGTTTCAATTCCAATTTAGTTTTTCACGTGTTCGATTACTAATCTATATAGTGACAGTTGATTATAACCGGTTACTGTATCTAATGATAAAATTGTTATTAATATTATTATGAGAAATGTCAGATTTCTTGAAGAGAAAAAACCCCTTCTTAAAAGCTATTCCAAATTCAATAAATGTGGCATAAATAATAACAAAACAATACTATCACTTTACCCAAGCAACCAAAAACTGGTTACTAATGGATGCTTATAATCAGTGCAAACACAATAGAAGGGCGGGAGGGTGAAATACCTTTCAAGAGCATAATTGACCTCATTTATCAAATTAGGAAAAGAAAGAGTTGATGCAAACTGAGCTATTTTCTACATGCCAACATCGGTATGATTTGAAAAGAAATTCTGTCTCCCCGGAAGATCTGTAGTATTTGGGGTGAAACTGAGATCAAAAGCATCAAGAAATCTAAAAGGTCCATAATCAATCATGAAACCCAATACGGGCATGTTGTTGGTATTCATGACACCGTGTGTGAAGCCAACACTATGCCAGCTAGAAAGTAGTGAAGTAATGTTTAGCAACGTCTGTCACCCAAGCTAAAACCTTTTAAAAATTACTCTTTATGTCCTATTACACAACCCACCCCATTTTTCTACCTAAGTGATATTGCAAACAGAAAATTTGATGAAATGACAAAATTAATCACATTATCCCCTGCCCCATATTATGATTCAGTAACAATAACAAAAAATCACGTTAGCCTTATCTTGTTGACTTGTTGGTTGAAAATAATTTCTCCTGAAAGAAAAAAATGCAATGAGTAAAATGAGCACTCATAGGGTAATACAGAAGACTAAATATATGACTTGCAGTGAATAATAATGCAAAAATTAAAGAGTTAATCCTTGGGGGTGAGTAACAAAATCTATTGACATTAGAAGATGAACCTACATTATTAGGCTTACCAAAAACAAATGGCGATTCAATTAAGCTACACGAAAATGACGATTCAATTAAACTACAACTTTTAGAAAAATCATTATATCATTAAATATGAAAGTTAAAAACAACATGAGCAAGGAAAAAGATACACTTATTAATTTCTCACATAAAGATCATTTGTGAGAATTTAAATCTCACATGACATGATTTCATTATAAGCATATACTCATATAAAGATCATTTGATTTACTTTCAATTAGCATACATTCATGAGTCATAACTCATAACCACGTATAAATATATCGATTTTCAATTTTTAGGTTTTAATCAAAATAATACATGGATTAAAATATATTAATAAAAAAAGATGTATTTTACCTTTAATTCATATCGATTTTCGATTTTTAGGTTCTAATCAAAATAATACATGGATTAAAATATATTAATAAAAAAGATCAATTTTACCTTTAATTCACATAGACGGTGACTCAATCGGCGGCGGCGGGGGATGTATGTGAGACTGAAATAACAAAGAATCAATCAAGGATAATCAAAATAAAACATGGATTAAAATATTTTAATAAAAACCCCTGTTGGTGGCGATGAATCCGGTGACAGTGGTTGGTGGTGATGAATCCGGCGGCGGTAGTTGGTGGTGATGAATCCGGCGACAGAGAGAAAGGGGTTGCGATTAAGTGTGTGTGTGGATTTGGTTAACATATTGGTGGCGATGAATTCGACGTTGGTTCATGGTGATGACTCGGCAGCGGAGTTTGGTGCGAGAGAGAGAGACAGTAAGAAGATGTGTGTGTATGGAGAATAAAAGGGATAATGTGGAAGGGATAATAAGGAACGGAAAAGGGTATACCAAAAAGGAAAATGTCCAAGGGCAATATTGGTATTTTAAAGGCAGAAGTTACTAAAAATAGAAAAGGGTGTTTTGCTTTATTAGGTAGTAAAGATTGATATCTTAAAGTGCTAATTTGACTATTATTTAGTTTGTCATATAAAACTTTTTCCTATATTGCAACTTCATGTTTCTCATTACTAAAGATTTGACAAGTGTTATGCAATTTAGGATCCAACTTTACTATCAATCACACCTAAGTATTTAGTAGATTTCTACAAAAAAAAAATAGTCATACTTTGTTATTAACGACAACTATCATAGTTATATTCCAAATTTAAATTAGTACGTTAATGGATTCAACGTTTTATTAATATATAAAGTAATATATATGTCGGTTTTCATTTCCAACTACTTATTAATCTATAATTAGTTAAAACTATTATAGATTTTATTAGTACATGCAATGCATGGGTATAACCAACTTCATGATGATCTTACTTCAAAACTATTAATGACAAATATGGAAATACTTGAATCTTAAAAAGACACTACACCAGTAGTGAAAAATTACAAAATTAACATGGAGCAAAGATACATCTGCTAACCTAACAGTTCTCGATCTAACTGGACCATCCTTTGTGAAGCAATAGTAACCCATTTAAAATCTCCTAAGTTTTAAATAATTATTGCTTTTTTTCAGGTCAAGTAAGATGAACATCAATTTTATATTATATAATTATAATTACTTTTAGTTGAATAATAAAGTCCAACGACCATTACACCAACACAATATTGTTGTTAAGGTTTGAGTTTTAAAGAAATAAATAGTCTTTTATTTGCTTAAATTTCTCATGTTCGTTCGTTTACCTTTGTTGTTAAAGCCTATGTTTTTTTAATATATATATATATATATATATATATAAGTAAGTAACTGCTCAGTGCCGTCTTCCGCGGGTTTTGAGCCCCAATACTTCGACGGTGTATGGGGGAGGTTAAGATGTAGGCAGACCTTAACTCTACCTAAGTAGAGAAGCTGCTTCCAGTTTCTGCCTAAATGGTAGAAAAGGCCCTCCAACCTTTGCATGGGATGAGGATCGAACCCATGACCTCTGTCTCCAGAGGCAAGGGTGTTTACCACTGATCCAAAGATGTTGCTTATATATAATATATATATTTTTTATTTTTGTTTGAATTTCTCACAGTAGTCTGCAGATGATAACAATCTTTCTAATGATAAGAGTAATCATGTGTTAATTATTTCAAGCTTATATTAGAAACTTTATTATCTTATCTTAAAAAAATTACCATCTATTAATGATTTTTTAGATTGTACTAGAACCATCTTATCTTAGATCAGTCCTTCAACAAAAATAGGAATGGTCACGTATTATTTTTAACAAGTTAATATGTGTAATTTGAATAAAGTTTTTTACCCTTTTAAAGTTTTAATTTCTATCATCTAGAATATTTGTTTTCATCTAAGTTGGGTGAAAAACTCCTTACACACCTTTTATTAAATCATAAAAGTCATGGGGGGCCAATCATTTATTGAAATTATTAACATATTGGTATGTGAGAGGTTTTTCACTCAATTTGGTGCATAACAGCCCCATACTCACTTTTCTCATATATAAATTACGTAGTATAGAAATAGGAATTTTATTATATTCATATATATTATTATCATATATTTATGACTAAAGATAACTCAATTAAAGTCGTCGTGTTCTTATTAGTTATCAACTTACAGGTTTTTCAGCTAAATATATAGATTTTCAATCTAAATTTTCATTAACCAATTTCATTCAAACCGTATCAAGATAGTTTTAGTTACAAAAAGACTATATTAACTTTATGCGCTTCTAAATAGTTTTTATTAATTATTATATATTAATTTGCATATGTTCATTAATTGGTGAATTTGACACTCAATATTTAATGATTTCTAATAATGGTTATTTAAAATCTGTATACATCTAAGTTTCAACTTATTTGATTATGCAATATATATATATATATATATATTGGCATGTTTGTTAGACTTTACATATAGAAATTTAATTTAAAGTTGATAGAATAAGTATTTTTATAAACTATTCTACTTACATTGTCTTATTGTAAAATTTGAGTAAATAATACAGTAATGTTTGTTAAATCATATGTTATGTTTTATTTTATATATATATATATATGGTCCTTCATATGATTTGATTTATTATTTGATAAAATAACAATCATAAGTAATTACTCATTAGGTAATATGTTGAGTCCTAATGTTATTTGTAAATTTGGTGATGACAAATCTGATATATAAACACTTAGTAATCTTTTGGTTCTTGTAATCTGATCTGGGTCAGACTAAGCTGACACAGCTTGCGATATGTAACTAACCCAGATCATGCTTCATACTTTGTAATTGTTTATCTTATGAAAGCAAGTGTTGTTCAAGCTGCATCAAATTGTCATAGCATTTAGTCCAAGTCAAAGAGGAGGATTGAAGATAGAAGACCAAGATGATAGTGGAAGTCAGCTTGGGATTAGTAGTCTGTTTGGAAACACTTAGACAGATTTGCTCCTGACAAACGAGCAATTTGTGTCTAACAATCAAGTGAAGAATGACAACCTAGATTTGTTGATAAGGATAAATGACGTGACTAGGAAGGTTCCTAGAATTTAGGTTGGTGACAGATATACATATGCGTGTCCATATTCTTATTAGAAGATCACAATGATGTGCTGTAGGTTTTGGGGACCACAAGTACGATGAAGGTACGATTAAATATTCCTTTGACCGTCCAACAGAAGAAGAATACGTGGCTTAATTGGATACCAAGCGAATAATGGTTTTCACTTATAAAAGCCACATTCCTTGTATGCATATGTGTGGCATTTTCCTTAGAATGGCTTTTCTTGAGCAAGAACTTCTTGATTGTTGTTTGTCATTTCAGGGGTTGTTTAGATATTGTAGGTTATCTTGTTTTCACAACAACCCTGTAATTCTTTGTATAGATTATATCTTAATAAAGGATTACATTTGAAAACCACAATCTACGTTCAAGAATGATTGTTTTCTGCTTTACTGTTTTATTGATTCCAGTTACTTAAAATTTATATTTTGCAATCTGGGTCTTTAAAGCTTTATTTCAAAAGATAGTTAAGAATTAAGTAAAAGTTGTATTCACCCCCTCTATAACTATTTGTGTTCACTATACTTTAGTATATTGATACACTTCTAAGACACAATATAATATTTATGATATCGTCATATATTGGACGGGTATAATACATTTTATTATACATAACTATACACTTTTTACTATAACATTATTTTTATTACATGTCATTCACGATAAAATACGTAAAAATTAAAACAGACTGGTGCAACGCACAGGTTTCACCTAGTAGTTTAATAAATCTATACGCCATTAGCATATTTCATTTTATTTAACATCATTGCATAGCAAAAGAAATACAACCCTTAGAGGGAGTTTGGTTCTACAAAAATCCTTTTTTTATTTTTGTTTTTATAAAAAATATGAAAACATCTATTTCTAAAAAATTTTAAATTTTTTTTAATGGAAAACATAAAACATTGTTACCCAATTTTTAATAGAAAACTTGAAAACATCTTTTTATTGTTTTTCATTTTTCATTTCATTTCTCCCTCTCCGTTCACATCTTTCATATATTTCTAGTTTTCTAATTAAAACGTGTTTTCAAAATTTTTATTTGTTTTTAAAAAAAAACAAAAACTCTTCACTTTCTAGAAAATTAAAAATGAAAAACTAAAAAATATTTTCCACAATCAAACGAACCCTTATCTATTTGAGTTTTTCCAAAAAGAAAAAAACCTCTTAAATAACTTTGCATCAAATTTAGTTCCAAAAAAAAAAAAAATTGACTGAATAAATAGATACCCAGACACTCTTTCATACATGCCATACTACAAATCATAAATAGAAACCAAATACAAAATACTAAACTCACATTGTAGTCCAAAAGTAAAAAAATCATTTGGCCATAAATCTTATTTGCATGAGTAGCAGCAAAATTATATATTATATATATGGTCAAACATCTACAAGAATTTACTATACTCTTGCATGGATCTTTATAGGCTTTTTTGGGATTCTGAAGGCTGCAAAAACAGACTGACTAAGTTCAACCTTATGATTTTGATTTTCGACATTAGATTGCATAGAAGATTGCTTTAGTATCTCAAACAGTGAAGCAGTGCTACTGTTTTCAGCAACAAGCTGTGTAGTTTGTGTACTTGATCTGGCTTGTAATTGTGAGCTGCTGTACTTGGTTGTGACCTTCTTTGTTTGAACTTCTCTTGTTGCCTGCATGTTAAAAAGAAGGCGTAAGTGCGTTACAGATACATTACCATGCTGATATGTGCTTGTACAAACTAAAAAAACATGGATAGCACTTATCTACTAAGATAAAATGAGCGAGTGAAATAGATCAAATTAAACATTCAAGTATGGTTTATCCGTTAGATGTTAAATGGGTGTAAGAAAAAAAGTTTAGCTTCAAGGTTAACAACTCAAATGGGTTAAAAGTCGTTTGACCAAACTGGTTTAAATAATCATATCTAACTTATAAAATATAAAACAGATGAACAAAAGTTTAACAGATCAATGCAAACCCAACTGGACCCATACGGTATGACCACCTGTTTCAAACTAGGCCAGATTTCCTCGTGCCTATTTTGCCACCTCTAGTAGGATTTATCAAGTAATCCACTTTGAAACATAATTCGTCCCTAATCTAATAAACACCAGCATTCATAGAGCCATTTTCTTATTATCTCAGTGTACACATTTGTAAGGTCCAGTCTAGCACATTTGCCTCTTTCACTGCGTATCAGCAAAACATATATGTCTAGGTAGTTTAAGTATCATTTTCTAGGGCCGAAATGTGTGTTTACGTAAGACTGAGAATTAAGGTAAATTCAGAAATCAGTCTACATATGAGTGCAAACTATGATCGAATAATGATTTTGTTAGTGAAATTTGAGATTATAAGTTTAACTTCAACATATACCTACAAATCGTTCAATATGGGTTATGATAATGGCTTATCTCTTATCTCTAGTGGGTTATACATGTCAAAACTCATCCCAGATTCATTCAAATAGATAAAGCCTCCTAAACTATGTAATATGAAAATAAGTTAGTTTATCTAGTAATCATATTATAACACATTAATTATGTAAACAAAGTTTATAATATGACTTGATAAAATATTTGTTGGTTGCCCCACTGACACAATTTGACCAGCACTTAAAATTCATCCTTCTTAAAACACTTACAGTAGCATCTGATGTGTCCTCTGAAGCTGAGATTGAACTTCGGCTATTACTGTCATCTCGTCCAAATATAAAAGCCCGAACTACACTAGATCCTCCTTGCTTGGAGGAAGTTGGAACAGAATGTGTTGATGCTCGACTTAGAAAAGATGACTGCAATATTGAAATCATAAAAAAATCACATTCTTGACTTTTGATAACCATATGAAAATCGTTAATCTGACATTTTGAAAAACTCTCATTAGGTTACCTTAGAAGAGCTAATTCTATTCCCTCCTGTAAGCATTGTATCAAAGAATGCTGCAGAAAGAAAAAGAATTAGGTAAAACATGGAGACAAGAGTATAAAAGTAGATTTATAAATTTAGTTTCACAACTTACATGTTATCTTTGCCTTCTTCCTGACCTCAGGCACAGTGCTTGGCTTTTTAATAAGACCAAAAACTTCTCTTGAATCCTCATCGTCAACTGGTGACACTACTTTACTCTTTTCTTCCTAGCAGGTTAAATTTTAATTTTAACTTCAGATATTGATAGAGGCTATATGACATTCAAATCAAGAATCATAATTGGCACAGAAAAATAAACATAATTTAGAGCTAGAGTTGGCAAAATGGGAAGGGCAGGAAAGTCAAATGGTTTAATTATTAGCCAGACCCCAAACACTTTATCTTTTATATAAAAACTAGAAATAATCAATGTGCAGGCGGTGCAAGTAAAAATTCACACAGCATATTTGTAATCTATTAATAACACACTACTTTAAAGGTTTTATACATCTTAATTAAACATGCCAGTTGCAATTACAACCCTTCATCATTTGATTTATTCTGAAAAAATATCATTTTAGCTTTAACCAGTTAACCCAGTTGAGTCATTCTTTTTTGGTAGGACCTTTTAGCTTAACCCGTTTAACTTGTTAAAGTAACATGTATGTGGCTCAAATCAACTCGGTCAGACATAGATATCCAGAAATAATATATACGAGATCACTCACGGCTTTGCTACGGATATGCTCTCTAACAGTGATCGTCTCTGTTTCTTCATCATCAGATGATACGTAAGCATCATCTTTATCATTAAACATCTGAGCAATCATTTCTTTTGCCTTCTTAGAATCAAATCTAGCAACACGTGGTCGTTCTACAATTTCTTCAACATCATCACTCATTTCGACATCCTCTTCAGCTTCTTCGTCTTCCTCATCAAGTAAACCTGCATCTTTAAGTTTAGAAGTAACATTTAATCTTCTCAAAAGATCATCAGTTCCAGCAGCATCTTTTTCTTGAAGCCATTTTTGATGAAGTTCATTGCGGGTTTCTAAGTCAACTGGACGTTCTTTATAGCCGGTTGCTATCATGTTATTGAGTTCCTCAATGTCATTATCATCTCCATCTTCATCGTCATCTCCAAATTGCATTCGTTCATTGTCACTATCATCTTCTTCCTCGGCTTCTTCATCAACAAATGCCTTTACAGGATCTCCTGTAGGAGAAGAATGTTCTTGAACATCAGGATCAACATTCTCTTTGTCATTGTCTTCTTCCTCTGAGCTGCAAAGTTGGCAAAAAGAAAAGCACATGTTAGGATGATAAGTCAAAAGCTTGACTATTTTGCCTCAAGCTAATGCCCAAGATGTTATCGATGTCAGTTAGAGAAGGCAGATTCAACACATTCACCTATGAAGGAACAAATGGGTAGATTCGTGTTTTTTTTATTAATGGATAATATGAATTGCATTGAAAGTTGCCTAAGGTGAAATTATATTGAAGTATTTAACACACTAAAAAACTGAATATTTACAGCTATTAAACTTTGACCAGAAAGCGCTCCAGGTAAACCCAACCCAACCCATTCCACCCTGAACCAAATCTGCAGAGATAAAGTTTAATCTAGACTTACATATCATCAGGAACAGAATCAAACTTCAATTTCATAGTTAGCAAAGAAGGTCCCATCTCCTCTTCCTGAGAGCTGATTGTCTGGTCACAGGGATCCTCATCTTCAGACTCTTTTCTGTCACTGGTTTGGGTGTCGCCAAAAAGCTCCTGCCATTACCAAGGAGATTAAGTATAGATACAAAAGAAAAGCTGAATACAAGCTCTCCAAAAAGATTCTGTAAATAGAAGGTAAAAACAACCTGAGTATCATCAACTGGAGGTCGAAAAACAGGTGTAGAGTCCTCATCCAAAGCCTGTAGCAGCACAAAACAAGATAACTTTTTAAAATATAACAGTATACAATAACAGATCTAGAAAAACTTAGAAAGTATAAACTGATCCTCTGTAATAGATGGTTTTATAATCCATAACTGCATACCAATTGTGAAGAGCCATTTTCATTACTCTTCTTTTCTCCAAGAACATCAGTTTCATTTGATTCGGAATCTCCATTTAAAACACTTGAAACTTTCTCCTTTTCCACTGACTCTGATAATTCACCAACTACTGTTTCCACAAGTTTAGGATGATCTATCATATCCTCTTTCAAACAATCATCATCTTCCTTTACCAAATCATAGGACTGGGAAAACCTGCAAATTAAAGATGGAGAATAAGTTAACCTGGAAGCATAAAGCAGAGATTACACATTATAACAAACCAAGATTAATACTCACTTCTTTGACACCTCAAGCTTCCTTTTTCTTATCCTTTCCAATATAGATGAGATTGGCTTTTGCACAAGTGGTACTGCTTTAAATGAAACACCTCTCGTTTCTAACAAGAAGAAACATGAAATCAATCAGAATTGCCAACACCTAACACACAATGCATACTACCATTAAGTACCAAAACCAAGCAATATTAACGAATCCCGAAACAGTCACCTCTTAAAAGCCTCTGAGATTCAGCATGAAGTTGCTCAAGATGAGCTTTTCTTTCCTGTAAATCCAGAACGAAAAATTTAACCAACAGATGACAGAACAAAAAACAACTCAATTCCAACAATCCAATTGTGAATTGGTTTGAACTTATCTCTAAATTTTAATAATAGATGCTAAACAATATGTGCAGTTTTCTAGAATGCTCATATGCTATTCCATTTATCCCATTAAGGCCATCCAACTATTTTCGTTCAAGTCATTAAAAATATCATTTTAGTCCCTTTTGTAGCATTGATAACTAGTATTAAAACTAATCATTTCTATGTACTCCATCTTTACATGTAAAAGCTAACATTTCTGTGCATAATTCTACTAATTAACTATAAATACTAATCATTTCTGAAACCGTCATCATGATTCTAAAGGGGCGCAGAAGTAGCTTTATATATTCAAACTAAACAAGGAAAAATATTAGTTTGACATTCTGGAATGAACAAACAAAAGTTCTATGAACATTACCCTGAATAAAATCAACATATACAACAACAAAAGCATCAAAAAAGTAATTCAAAAAGATATACCTTTGCTTCCCTTCTTTTATTAGGAACCGGGTTTTTCACTTTAGATTCCTCTCTTGACCGCTGACTTCTCTTCTTCTTCGTCACTTTCATCTCCTCGTCATCTTTCCTAATTTCCAAATTTATATCATCTCCTTCAATTTCCATCCTTTCATCCGATTCATTCTCCCCAATCTCATCATCAAACTCCAACGCTCTTTTCGTTTCCTTTCTCACCGACACATTCGATTCTAAATCTTCGTTCATGTCGTTTTGTTCACTATCCAACTCTAAATCATCAAAACAAGTCCTCAATTCCTTTTCCTTCCTATTACTATCATCATCATCATCATTAACATCATAATTATTATCATTATCAAAACTATCATCAAAATCTAATGATTTTTTACTTTCTTTCCGATCTACGCTCGCAGTTTTATAATCGTCGAATAAACCGTCACTAGACCGAGGTTCCGAAAACGCCTCATTCGAATCATTATCATTATTATCATCAAATGAATCACTATTTTTAGATTCTAGGGCTTCTAATTTAGCAAAATCAATTTTAGGTAAACCAATGAGTTCACTTACTGATTTAACTGATTGATCCAAGTCAACCGTTGACTTTTTCAGACGTTTGAGTCTCCGGTGGGGCTTCGGTGACGGCGAGTTGTTCGGGAACGAAAACGACTCGTAATCGTCATCGCTTTCCATTGTGACAAAGAATTCGGATAATTAGGGTTTGATTTGGTGAAACAAAAAAAAATGAAAAATGGATCTGAAATGAGTGAAAGTGAATTTGCAGGTGAGAGAATGTATATAAGATTATTGAAAAACAAAAAAGGGGTAATGAAATGGAATGGTTATGGAGGGAGATGTGAAAATGGGCGGCAAATGTTTCGAAATTTGTTTTTTAAGGCGCTAAAATTTTAATTTAATAAGTTGTGTGAATCCGATGTAACTCCTTTATTTTAAGGGGTGATTGTCATAGTTCATATACATCTCATTTTAAACATAGAGAAAATGTCACAAATAGTCCCTTTGGTTTGTTATATTCGCATTTTGCCCCTTATGTTTTTTTTTCATTGCAAATGTCCCTTACTTTTCCATTATCGTTGCTAGAAACCCCTGATACTAACTTCTGTTAACTTTGACCGATTAAAGAGGGTATAATTGTCCATTCAAATATCACCACCATTATATTTCCTTTTGAAAAGCACCATCACTATATTTACACTATTTTTTTACCTCTCTCTCATAAATATCCAAATTAAACTTGATACTGTATTTCTTTCCTTTTATATAAAAGATAAAGGGAATCCATATCTATATCATCTTCATCTATAAACCAACCAAATCCATCTTATCTCTCTATATATCCATCAATCTCTCTCTCTCTCTATATATATATATATATATTCAATGACACATATATATCTATATATTTATCTACAACAATGAAATTTAAAGAATGGAAAACTGGGAATGGCGATGATGTGTTACTGTGGATAGGAGTGTTCAAAACCGGGTTTTTCTTATTACTTCATCGGCTTCATCGTCTTGATTACTTCATCGGCAACCATGGATGATGATGACGAGTTGTTGTTGTTGTTGGATTTCAACTTCATTTCCATTAAATATGAACAAAACCCAGTTAATGAAATCAAAAGATAATAAAACCCCTTTTTGCATAAAGTGAGCCCATCGATGGTAAGTGTTACTGTCTCTTTTAATGTACTTGACATATTTTCCAGATTATGGTGGCTTTCTAGGAATATATATTTATATATATATACATATACGAGTATGTATATATAATAATATACTTGGTAAGGTTTTTTACTTAAGAATTTGAGGTGTGTTCGACGGCAATAAGAGAGATAGGGAGGCGGTGTATGTTTTGTGTGTGTTAATAGGAGGGGAAAGGGTAGTGTTTGATACAACCAATGTCACCGGCGGTCGAAAACACACCACCATCTCCACCATCTTCATCAAAGATGATATTTAATATCCTTAAAATTTCAAACCAACATCTTATCAATAATACAGGTGTAGGCGGAATTAGTGACTGCGGAATTAGTGACTGGTGTATCAGGTGGTTAGGCATGGCGGTGGCCTGTTGTGGCAGGTGGATTAATACAGAGATCTCTTTTTTCTATATATATATATATATATCATAGATGCAGATGCATATTTATCTTTGTTCCACGACTTGACTCTGAACACTGGTAACTCATTCTCATGGCAGGGAGAGTTTTCATTATCTTCCGTATCGATTGAATTAAAGGAAAAGGGATTTGGGTGGTTTATGGGTTTGGGTCTGACTGAAATTAGGCAAGTTAAATAAATATATGTATGTATATATATAGGTATAAATAAATATAAATATGTATATGTATATATAGGGTGCAAAATAGACGATCATACCCTCACGTTTTTTGCACGTGAAGGGTTTTAACGGTGAAATTTGACGGATGTTAGTGTCAGGGGTCTCTGGCAATGAAAATGTAAACGTAAGGGACCATTTGCAACGAAAAAAAACATAAGGGGCAAAATGTGAATATGACAAACCAGAGGAACCATTTGTGACATTTTCTCTTAAACATACGAGAGCAAGTACCCGCGCGTTGCAGCGGTGAGATGGTGGGGTGATACCTGGGTCATAGAGTATGATAGGTTATAGGAGTTGATATGTCATAGAGTATGATAGTCAAATGCCTTAGCCGTACGGGCTCCGCCCTCGGATTTAAAAATTTGTCGAAAGTATATCGAATAACATCTCTAATGAAAGAGCATGAAATTTTAAGAACACCCATACAATTTTTATAATTAATCGATGTACAGTTTTTGAGATAAAAGATTTTGAATGAATTAGAGGAATAAATGATTTATGGAGGAGAGAGAAAAAAGATGATTGGTTGAGATTTGAGGTTAGAGAAAGGGTGTTATAGTTATTTTAGATAAATATAGAATAGATAGGAGGGGCATTTTGGGGAAGTACTTAAAATCAATATTGAAAATTTCAAGTTCAATGTTAAAAATTTAGGGAAAATCTGCTTTATAATATAGTATAGATATAGAATAGATAGGAGGGGCATTTTGGGGAAGTACTTAAAATCAATATTGAAAATTTCAAGTTCAATGTTAAAAATTTAGGGAAAATCTGCTTTATAATATAGTATAGATATAGAATAGATAGGAGGGGCATTTTAGGGAAGTACTTAAAATCAATATTGAAAATTTCAAGTTCAATGTTAAAAATTTAGGGAAAATCTGTTTTATAATATAGTATAGATATAGAATAGATAGGAGGGGCATTTTGGGGAAGTACTTAAAATCAATATTGAAAATTTCAAGTTCAATGTTGAAAATCTAGAGAAAATCTGCTTTATAATATAGTATAGATATAGATATAGATAATTACATATATGTCTTAGGTGTAAGTTTTTAATGCATAAATATAATGCTTTTAAAGTATACTTTGAATATATATATATAATTTTGCCTTTAAAATGAGACATATATGAAATTTTTTTTTTTTTTTTTACTTATGAGTAATTATTTATAAATTTTTTATAAATATTTTGTTATATTTTAGAAGCTTATACGTTGTTATTTAGTATTATGCTGAGACTGAAAAAAATGGAAATTATGTAAAACCCAGGACCGGGCCATATGTGCGGGTCAAGCCAGTATTCGGACAAGTTTTGCTCATCGGGCATTTAGCACATCACAAAAGAAAAAAAAAGTAGCAACAGCCACTTTTTGCTGTAATTGATACCTATATGGCTATACAGCTTCTTGGTGACACGACTTTTTTTCAAGCTTTGCACACTTTTACTTATTTTCACAATTGCAAAACGATGTCTTATTCACACTTTAATTAAAAGTACCATCATAAATAACAATCTGATGTATTTTCATGTATTTTTTTGACAGGTGAAAAAGGCAAGTTAAATCATGTTAAAAGGGCTTGTTAGCTCTTAATCATACTTGATTTACAAGAGCAGTCTTCACCGAACTTGATTCAGATTATTACAACATCTCGGCGAAACAAATTTCAAGGATTTGGGAGAACATAAATCAAGTCTATGGCTCAATATGAAACCAATAGTTTACACATGATGCTTATGAGCATTTGTAAAGTATGTAACAGTTACATCAAAAGGTAAAATGATACTGATTGATGGTAATAATATGTTTGGCCTGACTTTAGAGTAGCCGCGCAGTTTCATATTTCAAAATCCCACGAGCTTTCAGCTGTTATTCGCGGGACTTTTACTCCATCTTCCAAGTTGAACAGTGCAGAAACCTGGCAAAAATAGTAAAATATGTGTGGTTAGATATTTGCTTCAGAGTGCAAGTATACCTAAAATACAGATTATTTAGTAGCAGAACCTGTTTATAATTAGAAACACTTGTCATTGAGAATTTCAGTCGCATGAGAATAGCGACATTCTAACGTTTATACTGAACTAGTAGTAAATATGTAAAAAATAAGTAAAAAAATGTAATGTTTCAAAAGAAAATGTCATAAACTAGTACTCAGTAATAGATTGTTCTATGGGTTGCACTGTTGTTTCCGCCTACCTTAACTCAGTCTGTAACTCTTTTCCTAAAATATACTCTATGGTAAAGATAACTTTAGCTAACCTACAAATCAACCATAATCGTGTTATATGTCCATGCAGTCAGTAATAGAGATGCTCCAACAGGTTTTAACCGTCAACATTAATCAGCGAAACAATATCCTTCTAAATCAAATACACACAAGATTAATAATCCACGGATAGTTTCTAATATTAACTACAAGACTATTGTGCCCCTAATACATAAACTTCCATTAATATACATGAGTCAGAACTACAGTGCACATAATACGTAAACAATTTTATTCTTAGGTGCTTACAACTTATCAGAGAAGATATTTATTCCAGAAATGACAGCCTATTATATCTAAGAACACGAAACACTATAATGAAAAAACCACCAAAGTCATAATTAGGCCTCTAGAGAAGAAGACAATAAACCTATTTGTCTCAATCAAACAGCTTGTATAAGCAACCTCAATTGACCAATTTATTGGTACTTTAAAGGATCACCACCACCTAGCCAAACTATGTCAATAGCTGCTTTAGCACTTTCATTGATGCTTTTAGGGCCGTCAAAGGCAGAAGTCTGATACTCTGATTACCCTTTGCATTTTTGTCCATCTAAAGAATATAGAATATATATATATATACTATACTATATATTGTATAGAAAATAATAAAATTTTTTTGGATATACTGAACTGTTTTTGAGGTATACTAAGCTACCGGGTTTAACACTCAATTGGAGTGTCCTGGCGGAGGACAGGGAAAAGGAGTAAAAGGCATATGGGAAATAAGTTATGTAGACTTTTCACTTAGACTTTGGTTCTCAGTGACCTCCGTAGTGGTTTTTGGCCTTGAGAAGAGTTGGCCTAAACCGAGGGGGGAGGTTACTTTAGCTCTGACCCCAAAATGTTTTGTCTGCCGGAGGACATGACCAATGAGAGGATACTTTGAGGACTAAGATTAGTTTAGTGGTTTTGAGAGTTATGAGAAAGGGCTAGGATTAGTCTAGTTAGGCGGTCTTAGTTACTTGGTCTCATAGGTTGTTTAGCATCCGTGGGCCAATCGGCCCCATAAATTCTTAGTTAATTCCAATTTATTATGTATGTATGCTTGGATCTTTTCATTACTCATGTTTTGGTTTCTCGTAGGAGGCTATGTTTACTATGTTTACACTTTTAGGTTGTTTATATGTTATATGGTTGCTATCGTATATGTATTGTCGAACCTGTGATATAGTATGTTAGTCGCATGTCGATATTCTTCCCTACTCTTAACGTAGCCAAGGGATACTCAGCAGACAGGTAAATCTTCTTTGGTATTTTTTCGACCGACATGTATGGTAACTAAACTATTAACTCTTTATTTTACTTCTTTTGGCCGGAGGTCCTTATGGAAGCAGCCTCTTTACCTTTGAGTAGAGGTAAGACTGTCTACAGCTCACCTCCCCCATACCCCGCTTAGGGATTGGTTCTTGTTGTTGTTGTTGTATCCCTTCACATATCTGATTACCCATGTTATAAAATTTATACTTTGATATAAAACTTAATTGGTATTCAATTTAAAGTGATCTACTAAGCTAACATGATCGTTTGCTTAAATTACCAGATCTCCCTTAATTAGGATTGCAGTATAGAATCGTTTGTTACTGAATGAACTAGTACTATAACAAGACTAGGCACGATTCTATGTATATGCCAAGAAGGTAAAATATCACAGCTTTTTAGCCATGCTTGGGACCAATAATCAAATGAATACGTGTTAATATAATATGGTTCAAGATCTGAACTCTTTTAGACTAAATTTGAGGAGAACTAGTTGTCTAAAATCATATCAAAATAGCTTTTTACAAATAAATTGTTTTGCGTAAAAGAGATGACCTTATACACCAACATAACTAGGTCTTAGTTTGGTTCCATTTTTAATTCTAACATATATTCATCTGTCATGATGTGTTTTGTAAACTTGTCATGATTTTTGTTGATAAATGTATGGACATCCGGCTCGGTACTTAAATAAGATATTCTAGTTGAAAAACAGATATGAATAATTAATAAATCTGAATTTATTTATAATCCATCAAATAGATGTGCTGATCAGATATGGATGTTAAATTAGCATCTCTGGTCCAAATGGCATTTAGTATTTCACACCACTTGTGCTTAATAAAAGAAGAGCCCTGAATCTAAGTTGCAAGCACTAAATATGCACATGAATTTATGGATGGCCTACCTTCTATTACGCAAGGCAAATAATCAAATAAAGTTAAAGGACTAGGATGTAATACCTTGTAAGACCCCATGACCTTCGATTTAGTAAACCAATCTACTGCCAAATTCTGGTCAGATGTCTTATATGCAGCCCTTAACACATGATCTGCATAAACCTTCCTAGAAACCGCAAAATCCCACGAATCTGAAGCCAAATCATAGGTAGGCTCAAATGTAGTCAGCCCTCCATGGACATAGGTGTACTTCAACTTGCAATTCCCAGAACCAAGCACGTGATTAGCCGATACCTTGTTGGCAGAATCAATCACTAGTGTTCCATCAAGCATAGTCCGCTGATCTCCCCTACTGTGACTGTACACTATGTTTAATGGCTTGTCTGAAAGTTTAATCGTGTTCATGAACATAAACTTGAAGTCCTGTAGTCCCAACAAAAAAGCAGTTTAACAACACTAATCTTACATTACAGGATGTAAACATGTACAATTCCTCATATATGGGCATATGTTCGCCTTCCCCATAATGTATATGATGTATTCGGACTACATATTTTCATAAAACTAGCATCTTAAGTCTGCATATTTTCTATACATTCTACAGAATCAAATTATACTACAAATTACAAAACACAAATACCCAAAGGCAAAAACTAGCACATGCAAATAGACACAAACATACATATTTTTGAGTGAATGTACAGCCCTCCACATATATTGCTTATTTCCAAGTAAAGCAAAATAAGGTTATAAAACTCGTTAGGTGGTACTCAAGCATCCACTGACCTTGTAGCAAGGTGGTACTCAAGCAGTCACTGACCTTGTAGCAAGTGATCAGCGTAGGCGGAGAGTACTCAGGGAGTAATCAAAATGGAATTTTTGTATAAAAATACCAGTGTTAGTTGAAACTTTTTGGTAATAACTTTTTGTGATTCTACCTGAACTATTATATAAAATCTCTACTTTGACCGAGTCTGACCGAGGTTTTGACCACGCCGACTTTTGACTTTTAAGGCCAAGTAGGTTCAACTAGCATCCATGCCTGGCCATTCAGATATAAATCAACGACTTTTACAACACTTTCCAAATTTTTGTGACTGGCATCAAATTTTAATACAGTATACAAGAATACAGTAACATGCATAGTCGTCTTTAAGGATGTACAAAAAAAAAGTACCGCATTGGGCTCAATATTTCACTAGGTCTCCAAAAATCTCAGAGACAACACTAATATACACAAAATTTTGCATTCACAAACATAGCACATACAAGGCCTAGCTAAATTGACAAACTAAAAATGTAACCAACAAATATATAAACACTTTTTTAATAGTAGATACTAGGGGGCGTTTAGTTGGGGAAAACTGTTTTCAATTTTTGTTTTCCAAGAAAACATGGAAAACAGAAAACGCGATCAAATCATAGTTTTCCAAAAAAGTTTTCCAAGATAACAGAAAACACTGTTTTTTCACTTTTGTTTGAGAAATTCTTGTTTTCCACTTTTCATTTTCCATTTCCTAAAGTTTAAAAATCTCACATATATTAACTCTCCTCATACGCCTTCGCCCCCTCCCCGCCCCACCCTACACCCAACATCCCACTTAACCAAGTATATTAGAACTTGTTTTCTAATATGAAAATTAAAAATAACATTTTCTAGTTTTAAATGCATTTTTAAAATTATCATTTATTTTCTAGATTTGAAAAATACTTCCATATTCTAAAAAATTAGAAATGAAAAACTAGAAATACACAACTAAACGCGCCGTTAATACCCACTTCTATGTCCTTTGCCCTAAAATACCATGTACATACTTAGGGTGCGTTTAGTTCAAGAAAACTCCCTTGTTTTCCATTTTCATTTTCCAAGAAAACATGGGAAACAGGAAACGCATTCAAATTGTAATTTTTTAGAAAAGTTTTCCTAGAAAATGAAAATTCCCTTTTCCAACTTTTGCACTAAAATTAGAAAACTGTTTTTTTTTCAGTTTTTGTTTTCACTTTTCTATTTTCTAAACCTTTTATAAACCTAAAATTAGAAAACAAGTGAATTTGAACATGTTTTCTAGTTTTCTAAAATGGAAAAATGAAAACTCCATCTTTTATTTTGAACGCGTTTTCAAAATTTTCAAGGGTTTTTTAGAAATGAAAAACCTTTTCATTTTCTAGAAAACTAGAAATGGAAAACCCAACTAAACGCGCCCTTATTAATTTACTAAGGACTAGTAAAATATAGTACACAAAAATAACCGTCACTAAAAATGATTATCATTTATCATCCGTTATATACAATACTTTGCTCTCTATTTTATGGTTAGCAAAATCCAAATATATTTAATCTTTAAAAAGACATACTATTTTTTGCTCTCTAAATGGGTTTAATAGTCAACTTTATATAGTATTAGACAATTAAAGCATATACAGAAATAGATACATATAATAATTATATGTATGTAAAAGACCTTTTTGGGGACATTATAGTCGATGGAAAAGGAGCCAGGTTTATCAACGGCCAAAGCTAAACCATTTAAGCTGGGACCATTGACCACAGTAGCATCAGTCATGGAAGCACGGAGTTTGACATCGCCGGCGTTGAAGACGACGGAGACGGCAGATGCGGCGGAGGATTTTTCAACGTCGTATTTTGCTTTGAAAGATGCCTTCATCATTTTTTATTTATTTTTATTTTTTTATATTTTTGGTGTGAAGGAAGAAAGGCAACAAGGATGGAGTGAGTATGTGTTGAAATGAGGTAGGCCGTGGGGATATCGTTTTCTCCGAACAAGATTTTGTGTTGTGTGTTTGGTGAGAAACGTTTTTTTTATTATTTTATTATTTTTCATTTTTTCATTATCTAACTTTTTATTTATTTTTTTTAAGACAAATTTTATTCTAATTCTATAAATGAGAATTTGACTAAGGGTAGAAAAACTTTATAAAAAAATGAGACAACAACATGTTTATAAGAGGTATCACTCCTCAATTGATTTTCGCCAATTCATTTTCAAAAAAGTTAAGATCTTCCAAAAATTAAAGGGCATAAGGTTGCTCACTAAGCTCACGTCGACAAGGTCTTCGACCGCTCGTCGACGAGGACAACATAGGGAGCAACTTCGTCGATAGCTTCTTCCTTCGTTTCCTTTTGATTGGTGGATGCTCATTGACGAGGAGAGGGGCGTGTTTGTGGGACCAATTCCAACGTTAACGGCTACTTTTCTTTTTTTTTAAATCAAACGGCTAGATTTATAAAAAAAAACTCCTTTATAAAAACCAACTTCTATTCAACCATTCTCATCTCATTCACTTCTTTTCACTCATATATTTTTATACATAACAACACACACTCTATACATTTTCACTAAATATGTCGAGTTCCGACGAAGATTCAGTTTCATACATGAATAAGTATACAATAGATGCCGAAATGTTAAACACTTTCGTTACTTTAATCGAAGATGAAGAAGCAGAAGCAGAGAGCTCCAGAATGGCAATCAGACCAAAAATACCAAGGAGAACAATAACCAGAAACCATGTGGAAGTCTCCACACGTTTATACAATCATTACTTTGCCCCGCAACCCATTTACCCTGCCGATTATTTTAGAAGGCGTTTTCGAATGCCGAAAGAAATGTTTCTTCGTATAGTGAACGATATATATCACTTTGATGTCGTACAACCATTACCAAAACACTTTGCATTCTTCCACAACGCTACAACTGACGCTGTGGGTCGCCTGACGTTAACTATTTTTCAAAAATGTACTTTTGCTATACGCCAGCTGGCTTATGCTTCTACTGCCGACCAGTTAGACGAATACCTCGAAATGGGTTCTCAAAAGTCTGCCGATTCGTTGAACTACTTCTGCAAATGTGTTGTTTAGTTATATCATTCGGAGTTTTTCAGAAAACCGACAAAAGAAGATGTTAACCGCGTGACCGCTAAACACGAATTTAGATACTTCAAATCATGAATTTAGATTATTCAAAAAGGGAATGCAATTTAGATTATTCAAATCGTGGATTTAGACACAAGAAGAATTTCTCCGAGCCCAATGGATATTTTAGATACTTCAAATCATGAATTTAGATTTTCAAAAAGGGTAAAATGTTTTGTAAGATAATATGAATAAGTGAGTTATTTAAACAATTGAACGTTAAAAATGATTATTCAAATTTTGTATACATATTTAGTTGTTTTTTACCTTTTAACATTAAGAAGTGATATGTAGATTAAGATATATGTACTCATTTTTCATTTTTCAATATCTGTAAGACTCTTTCATAACTCATTGATGTGTGAGATCGAGTAATAAAATTTATAAAACACGAACTATTTGAAAACTGACTACAACACACTCACAAATAGTGAACCCGTTCGTATGCAGTATAGTAAACTAGTAAATCCAAAGTCGATCGCAAGGACTTTGTAAGCAATTGTTATAATAAAGTAATTCAGAAGAAAGGGAGTTTTATGGCTGAATTGCCACGTTGCAAATAGTTAGTAATCCCGAAGGATTAATTGAAAAGAGAGTTTATGATTGAAAACAATAATTTAACATGCATCCATCTTGATTTTGCTTGAAAACATGTTAAGATTGCACATAAATGAAGTTCAAATCCAAATTGAGTTAATTAAATAACTGATACTCAAACCAAGCACCAATCCCATACCTGTTAAGTTGATGACATAATTTAATTATGTTGTTTAAACCAGTTTCGTTACAAATAACGGTACCCTAAGACATCTTTTATAACTTACCTAATCAAACAATTGTTTTGGTTATTGAAATAACATTTATACCTATCGATTGTACTCAACCGTTAACACATTCCCCTCTAATACCATTGAATGATTATCTACCGTACCCGTTATAGATCCAACTATTTGTACCCAAACAATTAAAACAAAATATATGCAATCAATAATTACCATTTAAGTCACAAATATATCATCAATCAATCCAAGATAAATTAAAAGAGATAAATACGTTAAGATCTTGATATAACGTTAAATGAAATCAACTTTGAGTTATAAAAATTGTGCAATCATTACATATTGTCTCACTTTATCAAGATAGACGATAAAGTGATTAGCTAGTCATATTAAATATTAAAGAACAAATTAAAATAAAAGAATTCATCGTTACCGAATACAAAGAATTGAAAACGAATAACGAAAATAATCTAATCGTGTTTGAATTCTTAAGAGATGGTTCAATAGATGAAACATCCTCAAAAAGTGCTTTAAAAACGGCTGGAGAAGAGAAGGTAGGGTTTTAGAATGATTAAGCAAGCTACATATAGTTTCCTAAAAATTGTGCAGTATTCGACCCTTATTGCGGTGCAACTATGATAGTTGCGGCGCAATGAGTCTTTGACTGGCTTTTGACTTTGACTTTCGTTGACTCAAGTTGGATGAGAACTTGTGGTGTTGCGGGGCAACTATCTTTTATGTTTTTGTGTTGCGGTGCAATAGGTTGTTGCGGCACAATGAGTTGTTTTCCATCTTTGACTTTTGTTGACCAACTGCTATCTTCATCCAAATGCTCTGGAAATCATCCGTTAGCACTTATTTCACCTCTATAATGTCGTTTCTTTCAGAAATACGATCAAATACCTATCAGTCTACCTGAAACACTAACAAATATCATAAATGCACAAAATGTATACTAAAACGATTCATAAAACATGCTAAATCAACTATAATCATTGTGGGAAATAGGTATAAAATACGACATATCACTCACTTTCTTATATGTACTCACTTAGAGAAATATATTATGTATATCTAAACATTGTGTGCAAATGATGAAATTTCGAATTGGGTATTGAAGAATTCTTTTTTGCATATGAGTATGTGGTTGTAAAGTGAAAAGTCAAGGTGGCACTGTCATACAATTTGGGTGAAATCCCTTTCACATACTAATTTTTTAACTCATAAATGTATAATGAATATATAATGGCCCCATGTTTTTTATGAATTAAAAAACTAACATGTGAGAGATTACACCCTAACATCACCACCTTCCATTCTCCCGGTTATAAATGTCGAATTAGATACACTTTTATGGTGTTCAAACTGCTAAGGAAAGTGATTTATTCACTAAAAAGCTACGACTATTTAACTTTAATGAAATATAACAAACTACACCATCATTTTTTCTAACGGCTAAACTACAACATCATACATAGTTGGTAAAAAAAAAAGAAAAGCAATTACCATAAATAATTCCAACATCACATAACAACAAAAACAAAAATTCCTCATCATTCAAAACCCTAGTTGCCGCCAAACCTATTCGCGCCAGATCTAAAATATATCCCTCCTCTATATCTATATCTATATCTATATATCTATTTCTATATTGCCCTGCCCTGCCCTCAGTCACCAGATTCCTTCACCAAAACCTCTAATCCAATCCAATCCAATCTGCCTCTCACTTCTCACAGGAAACACACATCCAATCTTTAAAATAGTCCCCCCATTACCCACCTGGTCCTCACTTGATTACAGGTATATATATATATATGAATTTGCAAATTTTCCAATCCTTTATATATATATATGATGAAATTATTATATTGTAATAACGTATAGATCTGCTATTGCTCTTTTTTGTTTTTCTTTTTTAATATATAGAAATCTTGTTTTTTTTATCACTAGATCTGTTGGAAATTTATCGCCCTTTCGGATTCGAATATTCGATTAGCTCAGTGTCATGATTTGGTAATAGTATTTATGTTTAATTTGTTCTTATTTGATAATTAATGTGCTTATTTATGATCTATGTAGCTAGGGTTAATTTAGACTACACTTTTGTTAGTTATAAGTGTATAAATTGTTATTGTTTTCCGGGGAAATGTTTTACGCGTTTTTTGCGAGGAATTTTGTATTTACAAAGAGGAATTACTAATAGATATTAGGCATAGAATAATTTTGTGGAATTAAGATAGCAGATAAAAGAAAATGACTTTGTTGGTATAAGTTTGTGAGAATCTTATTTGTAATTCGTTTGTGAAATGTAACATTTTTTTAAATTTATTATTGTACTTGAAATGAATCGGGAGCGGATATTGCATTTACCTATCGGACACGATGAGCAGATTTTTGAATCTTTAGAGAAGTTGAAAAAGGCATATACTAGAGCCTTTAAGGTAATATATTACTTAAACGCTGTACACTTGCGTCTCTAAGCTGAATTGTAAAAATAAAATATTTTACTACTTGTTTTGGCTGTTGAATATATATTGTGAATTTGTAACAGTAGATAACATATGTACACATTGTTGTGGACTTTTGATTTGAGGGTTTTTATAGATATTGACTTTTGGAATTTTAAAAAACTTGTTTGACATATTGAGTATATGTAAAATAAAGTATCTTTATTTTGACAGGAGAATTGCATTACAATAGAGTGTTGAAGTATTACTCGAAAGAGCTGGTAGGGTTGGTTGTTTAACGATGAGGCTGAGAGGTTGCAGCACTTCTCATTTTATCTGGACCGTACAAGATGGGGTGGTGAAAAAAGTTCACAATACAGATGCCCGTGGCAAACCAGCTCTCAAGCTTAAGAAGCTAGAAGATGTATATCAATATGCTGGATCTACACCCCCTCCATTTGCAGAGAGACCAACAAATGGTTTTGTTGCCGAGGAGGTTAAACTAGAGTTCCCGTCAAATAAAGACGGTGCAGAGGAAATTACTTTATCACAGCTCAGGAAAAAGTGTAGAAGAAAGAAAAGAAAGGCTTCTGAGTCCGTTGTTTTGATTCCGAAGATAGAGGATGATGATCCTGATCTGAATGAACCATTGTGTAAATTAAAAGTAAAAGTTTCTAAGATTTCACGGTCCAAGAAAAGGAGGGTTAATGGAAGCTCCCCGTCATCTTCTGTTAAAGATTATGCAATTGTTACTGTCAAGGTTGAAGTTCCTGAAGCTGAGTATTTTGAATGCAGGGAGTTGACTCACATGGGTGACTCTTTAAGTTGTAATGGGTCTGTATCTGAACCTGTCAATCATGTACCGGCATGCAGGGAATTGATATTATTCACTAATGAAGGGAAAGTATGTGGCTTTAATGAAGTTTCATATCAACATTTGGAGAACATGGATTTGGATGATGTGGAAATTAAGCCAAATGCTCTCCTGCTTTTACAAGGATCTGAAATGGATGAAGAAGATGATGTTAATCAGTCATCTATAACTTTAATCTCTCTAGAAGAAAATTGTTCGCTTGAAGATCTGACGGCAACCGCATCTGATTTTGAATGCAGGGAGCTAACTCACATGGGTGAGGACTCTCTAAGCTGTAATGGGTCTGGATTTCTGTCTGTCAATCTTGAATTAGAGAGCAATGAATCAAGATCTTTCAGAAATGAAGGGGAATTATGTAGTCTTGATGATGTTTCACATCAAAATTCGGAGATGGATTTGGATGATGAGGAATTTATGCCAAGTTCTTCCATGCCTTCACAAATATCTGAAGTGGACGAAGAAGAATGTGTCCAACAGTCACAACCAATTGTAAGCTCCCCATCATATAGCTCGTCTTTTGAAGATCTAACGGCATCCATGTCTGATTGCTCTCAAGGTCAACTCTACCTTCAACATGCACCCGAGCAAGTCTACTACATCTGTGATGTTCAAGCTTCAGAAATAACAGTTGATGATGACAATTGTTATCTGGATCCTGGTCAGTCAAGTGACTTGTCTGTGGGTGATCCTAGAAATCAAGAATATGATTCTCCGAGCCTGATGCCTGATTACTTGTGTTTACCTTGGAAGTCAAGTTCTTTACGGTGCCCCGATGATCATGTTGACGATGCGGTTTCTGTGGAGGTCAGAACAGTTGATGAGAATTGCTGTCTGGATCCTGGTCAGTCAAGTGACTTGTATGTGGGTGATCCTAGAAATCAAGAATATGATTTTCCGAGTCTGATGCCTGATTATATGTGCTTACCTTGGAAGTCAAGTTCTTTTCTGTGCCCTAATGATCATGCTGACGATGTGGAATCTGTGGAGGTCAAATCACCTATTGCCGAGGAGAAGCAAAATTTAACACCTGTACATACTGATGCAGAATTAAACTCTTTGAATTCTGACATCTATTCTTTTGATTCCGACGACATGTCTGTTCGTCAGAAGCATTCGCCTTTAGTTCCCGTTGATGTGGATTCAGGAGTGAAGCTCTCTGATCACAAGGATGGTATCATGAGTGAGGCATCAGAGGTTAGAAACCCCCATTTAGCAGAAACCCGACATCCTGAGAGGCTGCATTCGGCACGAAAGGTATCTGATAATAGTAACATCATTATTAACTGTCTGATTTTATATGATAAAAGATGCTTATCATTGCTTTATTTTTACAGGCCATTTCTCCAAATTCTCAGGAAAAGCTATGTACGGCAATGAAATCTGGGGATATACTAGATGACATAGACCAATACAGTAAGTCTATAGATCAATACTTGTCATTCTTTATTACCTATATTATATAAATTTAGCTGAGAATTTACTTTTTATACCTTCAATGCCCTTGTTTGTATATTCATTTGTATATGAGCAAAGGTTTTGTGAACTGGCTCGTTACTTGTTAGCATTACTTGATAATCATATACATACCAGAAATAGGTATTATGTTGTGATGCTTTCATCCTGCTTAGTTTTATCTAGATATGTTTACTACGGCTTAACGAATGTATAATTTTATCTTCCAGAATGCAATGAGAAACTGAACTTTGGTGACCAAGCTGAGAACAAGTTTTCGACTACAATATCAGATGTAGATAACGAGCTAAACCTGCATCCTCAACAGGGTAGACAACGCATTCAGAACAAAGTTGTTATTAGCTCTAAAGATTTGCTTAAGAGACTACGGAGTAATAAAAAAGGTTCCCCTCCCAAAAGTCTTCCACCTAAAAACTGTCTTGATGGCCCCCGCCAATGCCGTTCTCTACCTCGTTTTAGCACAGGTTGCACCTCCATTGAAGGTTGTTCTGAGAGTGCTATTGCGTTTTCTCAACGGCAAATGCGTGACATTGAAACTCTTGCGTCAAAGCTAATGAGTGAGTTGAACTCCATGAAGAATATTGTGCAAGACAAATTGCTCTATGAAGCATATCGTTCCACATCCTTGAAAAATGAGGCAGATGAGGTATGTAAGAATTGGAAAAAGGCTGGTCCTATGTGTCAGTTTTGGCCTATTTATTTATAATTGAGTTGATTTGCATCATGTTGTATGTTTAATGGGTCGAACGTGCTAAGCTAACAGATTTAAGTAAAACGATAGATGTCAAATTGTTTGAGAATAATTCAGAGTGTTTACAAGTGCATATATGTCTAAAATTGCTGGGTATAAAGCTCATTTATCATTTTTAATGATATAGTATCATGTGTTGTGGGTCGATCTTACCTTACCTGAACGTATTTGACCTTCCTTAAAGATCATTTTTTAAAATCTTTTATCCAGCCTTCTTGACCCACCCATCTTGCTAAATTAATGTGCTTTCTTTCTGTCATAACAAAGCATATGTACATGTTCTAATTAATGTCATCACACTTTTGACAGGTGGCATCAGCCATTAAAAGTGCAACCAAAACTGAAGAAGCAGCAAAAAAATGGTTATCAATGATGGCTAGGGACTGCAATCGTTTCTGTAAAATCATGGTTTGTATTCCCCAATTCACTTCAAATTGCAATAAAGTTGTAGTTTGTTGTATCTCCTAATTTGAAAATAGCTGCATTTGAAAGTTTAAAAGCTGACAAGCGTTCTATGGCCAAGTTTAGAAATCACTTTTGAGCATCCTTACAATTTCAAGTAACTTAATGTCAATTTTGAATTTGCGTCTGGAACTTATTTCTTAAACATAATGGTTAGTTTGGAATGCTATAAGTTATTCTTAAAGATGGCATATCTGATAACTTAAGGCAGCCAAATAGGTGGATGAGGTAACAGGTAAAGTTGTGTTAGGGTTGAAATGGTTCAATTTCCCTACACATGGAACAAATCTGGGTCGGCACACCTTTTTTTTTTTTTTTTTTTCCATTTTCAAATTTTTGTAAATTAGTTGGTAGTTATTTTTCATTAGCAATTACATTTCTTTGCTTATGATAATAATATAAATCTCTATATTCTACTTGTATTGGAGTAGGAAGTAGTATGTATTTTAAACATGTTCAACCCATTATCCTTGTAGCTAGATGACCCTTTTGAGATAAAGCATTACCAAACTGATTTAGTCTTAAGTAACTGAGTTTAACTAGCCATCTATTTTGGTAATGATACACATTTAGTCATGATTTTATCCGGTATATGCAGAAACTGAACGAGGACACTGAGACCTCCGCTTCTAATTCTACTTTGGGGAGCACAAATCAGCAGAAGCCTCTTCAAAAAGAACGGAAGAAAATCAGTTTTGCTGATGAAGCTGGGGGTACGCTTTGCGATATCAAAGTTTATCAGACAGATCGAGTTATATTAGAGTAGAGGTCGGTATCATCAATGGCATAACAATCTTGTAAAAAGTATTTAATACGAATGCTATGCTCTTCACTGGCCATAGAATGTTGAGTTACACATTCAGCCATTTGTCTCTAATTGTCACCATTGAACTATTTTTCCTAATATGAGTGTTGTACGCTTGAAATCTAAAAACAAACGTGATAGATATGTTATGTTTAATTAAATGTTTCTATTATTATTATTTATTTGTTATTGTATTGAACTAGGAAGTTGTAATACGAGTAATAGTAGACATTGGGATCTTCAAACCCCGTCAACCCGTTATCCTTGTAGCTAGATGACCCGTTTAAGATAAAGCATTACCCAACTTTACTCATAAATAACCGAGCTTAACTTGCTACCTATCTTTGTAATGATATACATTCAGTCATAATTCTATCTGTTATATGCAGAAACTGAATGAGGACGCTAACACCTACGCTTTTAGCGATCCTACTTTGGGGAGCACAAATCAGGAGAAGCCTAAAAAAAGAGAACGGAAGAAAATCAGTTTTCTAACGAAGCAGGTGGTACGCTTTGCGATATCAAAGTTTATCAGACAGATCGAGATATATTAGAGTTCAATTAGAGATCGGTATCATCAATGGCATAACAATCTTGTAAAAAGAATTTATACAGAATGCTATGCTCTTCACTGGCCATAAAATGTTGAGTGTCACCCATTTAATTCTTTTTTCTTTTCTATCTGATTTTCACCATTGAACTATTTTCGTAACATAAAAGTGTTGGTTGTATGCTTGAAATCTAAAAACAAATGTGATATTTAGATATGTTATACTCTCTTCGTAACATCTTTTTTGTTTGTTCTTCAATCGATATAAAGTTGAGTTTTGTGTGCAAAATTGTACAACGGTTTGGAGAATATGAAAAGTGGAATTTCTATGTATACTAGATTGGTAACCCGTAATGTGGCGGCGGTGTGGTGACGGAGGTGAAGATTGGTAGTGGTGGCGACAACAATGGGTGACGACGGTAACGGGTAGTGTAGATTATTAATGTAAGATTAGTGATGTAAAATGAGATAATATAGTTATTTTAGGAATTGATAAATAAGTATAATAAAATTTTCATTGATGGTATTTTTGATACAAAATAGACGGTAGATAAAGTGCTTCTTTAAGAAAAGAAAAAATATCATTTGTTTTATAAAGCTAAAGAAACAAAACAACAATGAAGAACAAGAAAATAAAGAGTAGAGAAAAATTATGTACTAATCTTATTACTAAATTTGTTTATATAAATTATGTACTAATCTCATCAATAAATCTTGGAAAGGCTTAGATAAGACAAAGAACCCTTGGTGAGGCTTAGGAAAGGTAAAAAAAGTACGGAGGCTTGGAGTGGGGCCTAAGGAAGGTTTTGGCGAGGCTCCACCTCAATCCCAACGAGCCTCTAGCAACCACCAAGATGTTGGCGAGGCTGAGAGATATCAACGAGACTCTCCCGATGAGGCACTCCTTAGCGAGGCTCCCCCTAATGAGGCTAACCTCAGCAAGGCTCTCCCCAGCGAGGCTCTCCCGGCGATGCTCTCCTCAGCGAGACTTTCCCCAGCGAGGCTCTCACTGAGTATGTCTAAGCCCGGTTGTCTAACCTTCACTAAAGCTTGGGAAGCCAATGAGTGAACCATTCATATATCTTGTAGTCACTCATTTATATAGACTGACAACAATATTTCTCGAAGGTTCCATATATCGTATTGTCGTTTTGAATACTAGGGTAAAGGCCAATTTCTGACGGCCCACAATACTATGATGACCTAATTGGAGGCCTATATATACCTCCAACTTTTAGCTGTCAATGGGGTTACAATCATTCATAATACAAAATTCACTCATATATACACATTCAATCATCAAGACACACATATCCTTTTAGAGAGAGAAACCAAGACTTTGTCACTCTAGGTTATCTTCTTATCATCTTAGGTACGTAAAGAACTTAGGAGGTTTGCACTCTAAAATTGAGGAGAATATGAGGATAACACGGTTAAAACCCCATTGTGATTGAGCTCAACGATCCATATTCAAACACATGGAGAATGTCTGAAATACCCTACACTAAAACAACACATCCTAAATACATTACACCCCTACCTTAAATGAAATAAATATATAGTCTGTCAATTTTTAAAATAACTATAATTAACCATTAAATTAATTACATTTACATCTATAGGCTACACTACTCATCGTCACCACCATCAATCATCGCTGCCACCCGTTACCACCGCATTTCCGCCATCGCAGCCGCATTGCGTGGACACCATGCTAGTAAAATTCAAATTTAAAATTGTAACAGCCTGAACTTTTCGTGTTTGACTATTTGACCTTCCGTTAGTTAACATTAGGTTCGTTAAGTAAATATGTCTTATATGAGATTATATGATTATATGCTTATGTATTTAATATGAATATGTAAATGTGATGTTTAATGAAAGTAATCAAAGTGATGTTAAGTAATTAAGTGCTTGTTAGTGTGATAAGACTCCTGGTAGAAAGATAAGCTAAGAAAGTTAAGTTTATAAGTTGAGGGGTCATAAGTGTAACGTATAGGGCTGATGGCCAGGGGTTAAGGAGCAATTAGGCAGCCCTAATTGTCACATAACTTCTGTGTTGTGTGTGTGAAGAGCCCCCAACCGATCTCCCTCCTTCTCCAAGCAAGTTCACCCAAGATTCAATCGTTTCGTGCCGTTTTGATCAAGGATTGTTTAGATCTTGAGTCCCCTAAGTCATCTACAGGTAATATAGGTAATATTCCCTTTGAAATATGATCTTATGAGTCATAGATGAGTATTCAATCCAGGCATTGGGGTTTGGGTTGGGTTATTTGATTAAATGATTACCGATTTCATGTTATTCGGGTGATTGGATGAGTGATTCATTTAGTAAAAGATTAAAGGATTGATTGATGGATAAAGGCATGAAAAGTATTGTTGAAAAGGTTAATTTTATGTCCCCAGGTCGAATTAATGATTGGTGTTCGTATGGGATTCGATTAAAGGATTAAAAAGTTGAATTTTGGCCGAACTGGGTTTTGTGCGGTGCACAAGGATTTTGTGCGGTGTATAGAAGCCAGTTTTCAAAAATGGATTTCTGATGGGAGCCCGTTGTGTAGCGCACAGAAGATCTGTGTGGTGCACAGATGGTGTGCTCAGATTTTTTCTTATTTTATGTGACGAAATTGTTGATTTGTGCGGGGCACATACTTTCTGTGCGGTACACAAATGCTATTTATGGTTTTGTGGAGCGTACAGGATTTCTGTGCGGTGCACAAATGGGTCCAGTTGGTACTTAAGTTTTGTTAAGCTTATAAATCGATCTTATACTCATTCTAGGTTGTCGGGAGCACTTAGCAAGCACATTAAGATACTCTTAACTCGTTGGTAAGTTGTATTAAGGTAAGATACACTACTTTGACATGGTGAGGGTTCAACAAAAACATAGTTTTCATATAATGACTTCCCAAATGGTATCTTGTTTGCTTATGGGTATTCAAGATTATACGGGAGGTGATATGGGCTATGTAGATGCATATGAAAGCCTGAAATGCTACCCCAATGATACGTACTGATATGAGATGCTATGTATGCTTAACAGATGATATGATATGAAAAGATATGTGATATGAGATAATAGATGATTTGCAACGATATATGACATGAGATGATAGATGATATGAAATGATATATATATATATATAATATGATATGAAAGATGATATGAATTGATGTATGATCTAAGATAATAAATGATATGCAATGTTGTAATGATATACGGTATGCAATGATATATGATGATTTACGTGATGTAACAATGTATGCGATGTAATGATATGCTATGTAATGTCTTGAGATGAACTGAAATGTGTTATAGGTTGATGATATGTAAAATGTGCATGACTACATGGTTTGTTCATCTAGTTCACTAGACTTATTAAGTTGCCATGACACGTGCACGTTTAAGGGCCCAAACGTTAAGATGTATATGTGATAATGTTTAGGTAATGTGGACACCTAAACTATATGAGATGTGAAATCGAGCTCGTAATTTAGATGTGAAAGTGTTAAGCTTAACCCGTACTTGCCCTTACCTAGCTAAGTGCGTAGACGTGATTGATTGGGTGGCTCCTTGCAACATGGTCAAAGATGTGAAGAGTAATACGGGAGGTCTGACCCGCTCCACTTGTCTTGAACATAAGGATTACTCCGAGATTGGCTTGCCATTCCTTAACGACAATGATGTACAACCGTAAGGTTTGTCCATCCAGTCGGGTGTGACTTATGTCACACTGTAACACCCCGACAGCGGCGGAAAACTCGGGATGTAAGATAAAGCACACGCGCACATGGATGTTACATATGAACAACTAAATGTGTGCATAGAATAAGCATAAATAGTCGAATTACATAATCAAATAAGCATAAGGGTAGTCATTACACATAGGTCCAACCAAGCATTCAAATAAATGTATGTTAAGTTCCCACGCAGGGGAAACGGTTAGGCATATTGCCTACAAACATAAACGAAATCATGCAACTTCCAAAACCTAGCGTGCAGTCTGCTAAGAGTCCCATGCTACCAATCCTAGCCACGATCTGCTTGATTACCTGAAAGGAATACTTAAACGTGTCAACACAAAGGTTGGTGAGTTCATAGTTTTGGGAACATTAATAAGTTGTATAAGTATGATTTATGCCGTCAATAGGATACGAGGATGAATTAGTATGATGTGGCTAGAGACCAACTTTGCACATAAGTATGAGTATGTGTATAATCGTGCACTTACAGTACTTGGCTAGAATAAATCAATCGTGCACTTACAGTCATAAACATGACATGGCTAGTATGTATTAATCGTGCACTCACAGTCATAAACACGACATGGCTAGTATGTATCAATCGTGCACTCACAGTCATAAACATGACATGGCTAGTATGTATCAATCGTGCACTCACAGTCATAAACATGACATGGCTAGTATGTCACAAAGTAGTCTAACAGCCATAAAATAACAATGAAAGCAGTTACGGCATATATAAAAGCATATTTTGTATTCCTTTAACCCCAAAACATAAGTAAAGAAAAAGGGGCTACAAAGACTCACAGTGATCTGCCACAAGCGTAGTTTACAAGCACAGAGAACAAGCACAGATACAAATGGGTTAATCTATTTGAATCCAAGTACGTCTTGATGTCAACCTAATCACAAGTCATTGATCATAGATGAATACATGTATTAGTTCTTGTGATTAATTATTCACTGAAATATCCTTGATGAACTGATGATTTGGTCCTTTGAAGATCTTTAAACGTTTTGACTCAAAAGAGTTTCAATCAACTTTAAGTACGTGAACTGGACTCGAACTGAATGTCTTAGAACTCACACATAAGTACTTATCGTGTTAATGAGTTGAACATGTCTTTAATAATGAACTTTAGCCTTGAGAATTCAATTTAACTGTTCATAGAACTCGTACTTTAGTAATTTAGATAGCACATGTCTTATGTGTACTCCATTAGGGTTTGCACTTTGTTCGTTGTTTTAGATCGACTCATGAATTAGCTCGATGTTAATAAGTAGCCTTTAATGTGTTTAATCGAATGATAATGATGTTATGAACTTGGTTTGGTGTTAAATGATCAAGTATAGTGTGTTATGGAACATCCACATGTTGTTTTATGATTGCACGAAGTCGTTCTAGGGTTTGGATGTTCAAGATCGTCCTACAGGATCGTTTTAGGGGTTCAGAGGCTCCAGATCGTCCTAGCTGCCACAAGATCGTCCTAGCTGACAGGACCCAAGATCGTCCCTCTGACCTGGGACCAAGATCGTCCTAAGGAAGGGGGATCAAAGTTGTTTTACATGACAACAATCACGATCGTTTCATAAGTTAAGGTTCAAGATCGTTTTAGGTACACAAGGCTTCAAGGTCGTCCTAATGGACATGAACAAGATCGTCCCAATGATCTCATGGACAAGAACAAGACTCATGATCGTTCCAAGAACAAGTGTTTGAGCTAAACCAATCAAAAGGATCAGTTACCCATTAAACGTACCAACACATCACAACACCACACAAGATCGAACGAACAAGAACTATGTACGAAGGAGTTGGCTAGGACGATCTTGGGGACCAAGATCGTCCCACCAAGGCTGTCCCATCATCCAGAATGGGCTGAACAATTGCCACAAACAAAACGAAGGTCTAGATCGATTCCGGGACTTGTTAGAACATAAAACTAGTACATATATGCACAATAACATCTACCATTAACACTTTTAACGATTTCAAGACCATCTATAACATGAACAAGGTGTGGCACATCAAGAACAAGTTTTCCCTCACTTTCAAAAATGGGTTTTGTAGATTAAAGCATGTTATGACCCAAATTTGTTTATAAAAATGTTACTAAACACATTTAGACACAAACCCATTAACTATTAACACGATTTTCATTCAAAAATTGGACCAAATCATCAAGAACATAAACTTGAAAAAGTACACTTTTAATTTGATCAAAAATTCAAAATTTGTTGTTGTTACCTGAGTTTTGATTCTAGAAATATGTTTTGATTATCACAAGGATGCTAAAAGTACAAACGATTTTGGTTTAACAACCCAAAATCAAAAGATGATTTTTGTGTGTGTTTATGGTGGTTGCAAGTGTGTGTTTTTAGAGAGAGAGAGAGAAGAAAGATGGAGAAGAGAATGAATAGTGGTTTCTCTCTCAAGGGTTTCCATTCCTTTTCTTTTATACCTTTCTCATATTTAATGAACTCAATAAATGCAAGGACCATTTGCGAACATTTTGAACTAGAACTTTTATGAACACAAACGTTTATGAAGCGAACTTTAATATTTCGTTGAACTTAACCATGAACTCGTCCAATAAATCAAGACTTAAGATCAACTTGACTTTCATATAAGCACCTATTTTAAGTCTAAAGCACGTCAAGAACTTGGATAAATTGAACTGTCTAGCCGTTCTAATGGCGAAAGTACGATTCGAGGAATTTATTTAAAACATGTATGAGACGGTTGTTACACACACTTACAAAGATGTATACGTTATATGAGATGCGTGACTTATGTCACAACTATAAATATGTTCAGATGTTATACGTGAGATGCAAAGATGACTAGGCACATTTAGGATTACCCATCCTATATGAGAGATGTGTAATGCAAGATGTGATATGATATATGTGATGACCTGTGATGATATGTGCCTTAAAGATGAAATATGACTAATCTATAATGTTTTAAATGGACAAATGTTTTATAAACTTGGTGTTATCTTACTTAGCTAATTCGTTAGCTAACACTTGCTCTTTTAAAATGTACTGTGCCCTCAGGCCCGACATTAGTGAGCAGGTAGATGTGAGAAGATGTGAGGTATGAGTAGATGATCTTGAAGCTGGCTATAGATTACCCATAGTGGCTGCTCGCTTTAGACATTTACTTTATGTGTAGATAATAATGACTTGTATTGATAATGTGGTCGGCTGTTTAATGTTGGCCAACCGATGGGTTTCCATTTGAACTTATTTTAATGATATGACTAGTAACACCATTTAATGAATAAACCAAACGACGGGTGTTACAAAAATACATATAGCTATTAGGTTTACAAGATAAAATTAATCACTTTTTTATTATTTTGCGTTTACATAAAGAAAACTTAATTTAAAAAACCAAATAGAGACGTATTTTTTTAAAACGCAATATTAAAACACAAAATCTATTTTCAAATCGTAATGCCTGACGTCCTAAATTTTTTTTTTTTAATGTCCAACAAAATGAATTATTATTATTAGGGGACCAACAAAACGTTAAGCCACAAGCAAGTTCATAATACATAGACCAAGTACACACGCCAAGAGTAAATTAATACACCGTTAACAAACAAACCAAGATTTATAATTTGGTTAAAATTGAATAAAATGAATGCATTTTTAGTCAACTCAAAATACACGACATATGATAGATGAATTTAATAGTTAAAAAAGGTGCATGACGGAATGTGTGGGTGGTTTGGTACATGCTAAAAAATTTAATAATTCAAAATTCTATCTTTAGAATGCTACGAAAGACTCATTCTAGATTTAGCCATATATATATATATACACACTAGGTATTTTACTCCGCGCGATGCGCGACTAGCTAAAAAGTATACATTAGTAAATAGCTATTCTATAGGTTTATTATGTAAAAATTGATTATGTTATAGTTCATGGTTAATTCATGTATCACTCTGGTCACCCTTTGTTTTTTCGGACATGTCGATAACACAGTCACTTAACCTACTATAGTGATTACTCATCCCTTCTAAGAACATTTAACCTAAGATATTTTGATATCATCAACAACACCATTTGTGTAGCCATAAATCGCGTAAAAATGTATTCACCTTATAGATTAACACTACAACAAATCAAACGTAAATCGCGTAATAATGTAGCATGTTATCTATTCATCAAACGTAATAATATGTATAAAGTAAAAACCAAACATGACAAAAATTTAGTCATATAAAATACACATAAATTTAGTCATATGAAATACACATAAATAGCATACGAATAAGTAAAAAAAACCCAATAAGATAATTAAGAGAAAATCATTATAGTTTTTGCTTTTTATTATATAATATACTTTGTTTTATGATTAGAATTGAATAACAACTAACTTTAGTTAAAGTTTCGGCAAAAAGAAAAAAAAAAAAAAGAAACAACAAAATTGATTGGTCATATATAATCTAATAATATATTTAAATAATTTCTAAAATTTGATATAGTCTTTAAAGTTGTATATATTTTAATAAATAATATTATTTTTGTCAAATATGTGTGCCAATTTAGTAGATGCATGGACGTTATTTTATTTTTTTAATATGAGTTTTAATATTATTTTTTTATCTTGTGTATATAATTATGATTAATATATTATATTATATTTAATAAAATAAAATAGATTATTTTGAGAATAAATAAAGGTTATAAAATAAATATATTGTAAAAAATGTATGGAGATGCCACGTAGGATAAAATCCTATGTGGCAATATTTAAAATTAGCTTTAGATTAAAAGAAAGCTTAGAAGGCTAGGATTCTTATGTTTTATTATATATATAGATATATATAAGAGAGATCAAATAAGAAGGTGTGTTAAGGAGAGAAGGGAGAGAAGGTTATATTAACCAATCAGAGAGTGACACGTCGTTTTTAAAAAAAATTGCGCGGTGGCCTTTTTGTAAATAAATCAAACTTTTGGTCAGCCTGGGTTCTAGGTCAGCTTGAGTTCTGGGTCAGCTTGGGTGGTCAGCTTGGGTGGTCAGCTTGGTTGGTCAGCCTGGGTCAGTTTGGTCAGCCCAGGTTCTCGGTCAGCTTAGTTGGTCAGCTTGGTCAACCCCAAGCTAACCCAACCCAACCCCAAGCTGACCCAACCCAACCCCAAACTGACCCAACCCAACCCCAAACTGACCCAACCCAACCCTAACCTGACCCAACCTGACCCAGAATCCAAGCTGATTCAACCTGACATAGACCCGAAGCTGACCCAACGTGACCCAAGCTGACCCAAAACCCATAATCTACATTTGTGTAGATTATGTCAAGCTAACCCAACCCCAAGCTGACCCAACCTGACTAGACCCCAAGCTGACCCAACCTGACCCAGAATCCAAGCTGATGCAACCTGACACAGACCCGAAGCTGACCCAACGTGATCAAGACCCAAGCTGACCCAAAACCCATAATCTACATTTGTGTAGATTATGTGTAAATTGTGCAAAGCTAACCCAACCCCAAGCTGACCCAACCTGACCAGACCCCAAGCTGACCCAAGCTGACCCAGCCCAGAACCTAAGCTGACCCAAAACCCATAATCTACATTTGTGTAGATTAATCTACATTTGTGTAGATTATGTGTATAGTATGTCAAGCTAACCCAACCCCAAGCTGACCCAACCTGACCAGACCCCAAGCTAACCCAACCTGACCCAAGCTGATCCAACCCAGCACCCAAGCTGACCCAACCCAGAACCCAAGCTGATCCAAAACCCATAATCTACATTTGTGTAGATTGTATGTCAAGCTGACCCAACCCTGACCCAGACCCCAAATTGACCCAACCCCAAGCTGACCTAGCCTCACCAGACCCCAAGCTGACCCAAACTCACCCAGACCAGAAGCTGACCCAACCTGATCAAGTTAACCCAAACTAAGCTGATTCAACTCAGGCTGACCCAACCCAAGCTGACCCAACCCACTGAGAGTTGAAGCTGACCAAGCTTCACAAAACTTTAAATTATTTACGAAAGTGCCACTGCGCTTTTTTTTTTTAATTTAGACACATGTCGCATTCTGATTGGTCAATAGGACCTTCCTCCCTTCTTTCCTTAACACTCCTTCTTCCAGGATTCTCACCCTATATATATATATATATATATCTAATAAAATAAATTACCTCTTTTTTTCTTTAAACTTTATGCCTTTAATAAACCAAAAATCCCTCGTTCATTTATTCACTAATTTAGACATCTCTATTTAATATACTTATAATACCTTTAATAAAATAATTACAATATACATCCCTCAACACTTAAAATGACTACACCATTTTTAACATCAATTATTTTTACAATCACCACCATCACCGACCCACCGCCGTACCAATGTCGTCCTCACCGTCACCACCACCATCTCCGCCATTACAACCACCACTACCCCTGCATTGCGCGAGCATAAGTCTAATTTGAAAGTAATCCTAGTCTTAAAATTTTATTTTAAAACAACACATCCTAAATACAATAAATATACTCTCACTCTAAGTAAAATAAATATATAATCAATCTTTTAATTTTTAAAATAACTATAATAGAGACGTATTGTAGTTTTAAAAAGGAAAATCTATTTTCAAATATCGTAATGCTGACACCCTAAGTAAATATAAAAACCAAAGCGAATCTCATATTGACTTTTCACATCCAAAGACTACGAGATTTGTGAATCTTCATCAGATTAAAAATGGGAAGCATGTGCGTTGACATCGGTTATTAAAATTTTATTTTATATAGTAATAAACATTAATATTAATTTAAAATGATCACACAGATCGTGACCGACATTTAAATTTAAAGTTTTAATTAGTATTATTAATATATCATGACGGACGGAGATGGTTGGCATCTCTTATATTCACATTCACATGCAACAATTTAGAACCACATGAAATATGGCAACCGAAATCAGAGAGTTTGCTCACTTAGAAATCCCACTTGAGGTAATACAAAAAGCCACTAATAACTTTTCTGATGAAAATATCATTGGGAAAGGTGGATTCGGGTATGTTTACAAAGGGCAGATTACACACCGCGGAGAGCTTACAAATATTGTAGCACGAAGATCGAACCGTAGGCGTGGCCAAGCCGACGTTGAGTTCTGGACCGAGATCTCTGTGCTTTCTGGTAACCACCATAAGTACTATAATACAGTTGAACTGATCGGGTATGTTGATGAGAAAGAAGAGAAAATCATCATAAACCGAGATAATTTTGCCAAAGGAAGTCTGGTGAAGTATCTAAGTGACCCAACCTTTACGTGTAGCCAAAGACTGTATGTGTCAATTGATCTTGCACGTGCAATAGGTTACATCCATCATTCGTTGGACCAAAGTTATTATATCATACATCGTAACATTAACAGTTACACTGTTTTGTTAGATGATGACTGGGGTGCGTGGTTATCTGGATTTGAATACTCTCTCAAACATCCAAAAGAACGACGAAACCAAATTTTCCTGTGTGATGAAGTTATTGGCACACACGGGTATATGGATCCGGCTGATTTGAAAAACGGAGGTGTGAATCACAAGTCGGATATCTACTCCTTTGGCGTCGTTTTATTTGAGTTGATGTGTGGAAGGAAAGCAAAAGATGATCAAGATAATAATAAATTGCTAGTTTCACTGGCCAAATTCCATTATGAAAATGGAACAATGCATGAAATTATCCATCCTGATTTATTGAAACAAATGAGCCAGAGATCGTTGAAATGCTTCTCGAAAGCAGCTTATTCTTGCTTACAAGAGGATCGAGCACGACGTCCAGATGTGGAAAAAGTTCTTAGGAAACTTCAAAAAGCACTCAGTTTGAAGTCGACTTATTATAGCGTAAGATATCGACCATCCTTTTATTCGTCGTTAATTAGTGTTTCTTTTCCCCTTCCACCGTGTGTTATGCATTGTAACCGTTATTTTTGAGCTTGTTAATGTTTTGAAAAAAATGATAAAGTTCCGAATAATGTCTTAACCCAACATATTATGCCCCGATATTAATGAGTACTATTTATAATATATGTATCACCAAAAACCTCTCGATTCTGAAAATATAGGGTAGCACGGTCTTGATTCAAATGTCTTACTTCATTTTTATATGATATAGCAAATGACGTATGGAAAAAATGAGGAGTATGAAGAAAAGGTGAAGGATATGAACAATGGAAAGGATGCAGAAGATGAAATTGAAAGCGATCAAAACGACGAGGAGGATGATAATGAAACATATGGAGGTGGACCCTACTTTCTTAAGGTACTTAACATAACTATTAGTATAAGGCCTCTGCTTATAAGGACCGGAGTCCTTGGGAGTCCTGATTGCCACGTCAACATGACTCCCCTCAAGACTCTCCTTAGGACTCTCCCTGCCTATAAGACAAACATCTTCAAAACTTTTTCGTCACATCATCAATTCTTTTATAATTTTTTTTTACTTAAACATATAATTAAATAACTATATATGTGTATATAAATATATATATTTAAAAACTCAAATTGATTAATAAAATCTAAAAAGTATAAAAATAAAAATAATAATATGAATTTAGGGGCTAAAGTGATAATTTTCAAAACAGAAAAAGTATATCATAAATGTATCATGACATAGAGGTAAAATTGAAAATTCTTTATATATAATATCTTAAATGTATATATGTTGTCTTCTAGATACCACACATACACACACCTGCAAATTTTCGAAACTCACACACGACACACTATACATACAGGAAGAGAGAGAGACACACACCCAGATATGTATATATATAGATATTTATCCCACAAAGAAAAAAAAACTTTTTTTTTTATTCCTTCCTCCGCTCCTCCTGGCCCACACCGTGCGTTCTTCGTAGTCCTCGTGAGGACTCTTGGCCGAAGACTCCCATTTTGGACACTTGGTAGTTATAACGTCCTGCGTCTTGGACAAGGTGGACCCACGGGGGACTCCCCTATAAGCAGGGCCTAAGCACGTATCCAGATTTTAATTCATTTTAAGCACGTATCGGTATTGGTCTCGGTTCTTCTTCGTCAACTTGTTCAACTCATCGCTACTACTTTATAAAAATTATCACAATCTCTCTCCTAACACTTTTCAACACCATCTCTTATAAAAATGTCTTCATACAAAATGATCATTCTGGCCTTAAGGAATTAATTAATTCTCTCTTATTTATTCACTAATTTAAATATTTCTACTTAAAATACCTTTAATACCCTTGATAAATTAATTTACAACATAGACCCATCAACTCTTAAAACAACTACACTACCTTTTTTTACATTAATTATTTTTACAATATTAACCACACCGCCACCACCCGTCAAGCCACCACCACTACCAACCACTGCCAATACCACACCACACCGCCACTACTATTATCGCCGTCGTATTACGCGGGTAAAATGCTAGTGGTAATTTTTATGAAAATGAAATGAACTATCAACCATCTTTCTTCTTTGACAAACAAACAATATTAGTGCTCCCATGGTAAATGATTCGGTCAAATCGAATAAACCCTTGTCATGATATTGTTACGTACAATTGAGCCGCTATCTCTTGCATTTATGACGACGCTAGCCTATATGGGACTTTCCTTAAAAGAGTTGCACTAGGAACCAAAATCCACATGAATATCAACTTTTGGCGGTGGGGATAAACTGTACGTGCTCCGTACTTTTGTGTTGTTTCTTTAATACAACGAAACTAGGTTTATTACACATAAAAGATTCCTAAAATTTCATTTTATAATATCTTTCTTCTAATAGAACTAACAATATAAGCGTTTCATGCAAAAGATCGTAAAACGTCATAGAACTTTAAAGCCTCCGAATATCCTAAATAAGATTATAAAATAAATTTCATGGTCCTGTAACATGTTGCATAACAACCCATATTGCGTTTTAAGAACGATTAGGAAACTTTTATAATGTTCTAAGTTCTACCATATGTTTATTTACCTTAAATATTTTGAAATGAGGTTGGTAGGGGAAGTATGAAAGGAGGTTCGTTTTATTTAAATACTAGTACTAGTACCCGTATGATTTATAGTAGCTATATAGATTATATCATAAATATCTTTGGATGACTTTTGATTCTTCTATGTTGTTCCAGAGTAAGTCCCAAAAGACCAACATCATTAGTGATTGTACACCAAGCCGAGGTTAGAATTAGAAAGGGGATGATGGGTGTTTTTGGTTGTTTGTTGGCGATTCCATAAAGGTAGAGTTCGTGCCTCTTAACGCCAATCAAATGTATATAAGTGTTAGCCGATTATGATCATGCTATTGAATGGGTTTCCGATCTGTTCGATCGTGTTTAGAATGTGCTCTGATCTATTTGATCTAGTTCGTGCCTCCGAGGAGAATTTATATTGAAGGAAAAGTTAAGCCTTTTTAGGGTTTCCTAAGTCTTAGGCTATAAGAGTCCAGGAGGATTCTTTCCTTCTTTATTGGACCTAAGTGATAAGATCAAATCCTGAATTTATAGGGATGTTTCTGCCCGGTCGTTGTAGGGTGTGAGAGGCTTCGGGAAGGAGAGTCACTGTACTGCAATATGTTGATGTGGGTATTGTTGTAGGTTGCTACAGCATCTCTTATAGAGAGAAGAGGACGTCTAGATCTGTGTGTGTGTTTTCTGGAGAGGAGGAGAATGTCCATCTAGGTTTAGACTCATCCATATATATAGGGATGGTAATCTTGGAGAATAAGTTTAAGGTTTAGGGAATATTCCTAATAATATGCCAAATCTTGATATTTAATATGGCCATATGTGATAAGATCAAATCTCCTTAATTTAGGAGGAAGAGATTGAGATAATTTCTTCCATATTTAGATAAGTCTTATAGCGGGTACCTTCGTCACGCAGAATCGACTCTGTCACGAAGGTCATGTTCCGTCACGAAGGGTGACAAACACCATCAAGCCCCCCAGTCCAAGGTGATGATTTTTGCTAAATAAGCATGGCGTTGGACTTTTCCTGGCTACTTTGTCATTTCCCAGAGTATAATTTGTAAATTCCTTAATTCCTAAAAGTCAATTTCTCAGCCGTTACATATCTCGAGATGCTATATCGGCGGTTAGGGTTGTTTTGTGGCCATTATATATATATATCATATCAACTTTCCTATCACATTGCTGCTTGCATCTTTTCATTTGATCTACTCCAACTGTCGTTGTCCTCAATTTTTAAAATTTTTATTATTAATAATTTGTAAGTCTTATTTCTTCGAAATAAGTTACTTTCCCCGTTTAGTCCATGGACTTCTTTTGTTGTCTTTGGTGGGTAGACTTGTTTTAATTTGTCAACATTAGGGCGTCTTCCTTTGTTGCTGTTATAATACCCTAGGAGTTTTCCTCCCTTAATTCCGAATGAGCATTTATTCGGATTGGGTTGATTGTTCGGAGGTTTCCGAAGGTCTCCCAAATGTTTCATAAGAGGTTTTTTCTTCCCTACAATGTCGTTTATGTAAATCTCCAAGTTTCCGCCAATCCATGTGGCAAATGCTTTGTCAACCAGGCACCGATACGCAACTCCTACGTTCTTTAGCCCAGACAACATCTTTCGTAAACAATAGATCCCTTTACTTGTGAAAATTTATATTGTCTTCATCTTCCTCAGCCATCTGATCTTAATATGCACTTAGAAATCATTTCAGTTGGTGTTTTGTCGAGGATTTTACTTTTCAATCTATCTCCGGCAAGGGGTGGCAATCTTTGGGGCATGCTTTGTTAATATTAGTGAAATGAACACACATCTTCCACCTGCCATTTCCTCTTTTAACATTACAGGGTTTGCGCCATGATAGGACCAAGACGTCTCATCTTTCACGATGCTCTATTCCTATTCGTATGCACGTAAATTTGGTTGGTATTTACGAAGGATAGGTTTTATAGTGATTTTCAGGGGGTGGCGATTTCTTCTTAGGGTTTTATTCTTTTAAGTAGAAGCTACGTACCAGTAATCAATGAGATATTCGCTAAACTTTCCTCCTAAGATCTTCTATTACCATAGAAATGTGGTTGTCGCCGGCTTCATAAGCTATGGATATCTATGTAGCATGATCATTGTGCATCATTTTGTAGGCTCTGAGGGTCAGCTGCTTTCCACCCTCGATGATGCTTTGAAGCACAATCTTTGTTACATAGTCTTTGGTGCTGATCGGTCTTTGGTACATGGTCTTTGGTGCTGATCCACTCTTCGATATGAAGCTTTTGGCTTTGGCATACTCTTCGTTGCAAAGCCTTTGGGGATGGCATACTCTTCGTTGCTAAGTGTTAGAAACTCGTAATTGCTCATTTATACTAGAGTTGTGCCATATGTTTGTGAGACTCTTGTCAGTGGTTCTGAGATTGTGAAGTCTTGTGGTCCGCGCTCCTGAACATACTTCGTTACCCGTCTCGAAGGGTTTCCAGAGTATGTTATCTTGAATCTAGCTGTCTATCATAGTAAACTTATTGATGGTATAACTGTTATACCTGATCCTGGGCTTCCGCATTGTTGCGTTTTGTGGATATTATGCAACTTAACAATTGCTTTTGTTGATATTGCAGCATAGAGGCCGTCTTTGTGTGAATATTGCAGCTTAGAAGCTGTCATTGTATGTGCAGGTGTCTATTGGAGTATATATTGGTCCTTTGGATCTCCGGGGTTTACTTATATGGGTGTCCCCCTGTATATGGTCCTTTGGTACTGAAGGCTTGTTCGAACGGTGATGCTTTGTTTCGGAGTTATTTTGTTTGCTCAGAGGACCAAGGGGAGTTCGTCTACTCAACTCTTCTTAACAAGACTTGTTTAGAGACTATGTATCATAGGTGGTATGTGTAATTATGTGATGAAAGTTTCACACCTTTGAGCATCTTTTCCTGGTGGTTTTTTATGGCTAAACTGAGGTGTTTCCTTAGTATGCCAAGATTAATCCTTGCGGTTCTCCCAAATAATTGCACCTTCTTTGGAAAGGCTAGTATAAGCTTTTTCACCTTTTGGGTAGTTTGAATAACGGTTCTTAGTGGTGGAGGTTATCCATAAATCCAGATCTCCTTTGCACGATAGACAAACGGAGTTACATAGTCGGATTCTTCTTGTGAAGTACATTCGGTTTTTGAGCTCTGAGCTGGTGAAAATATTTAAGGGGTTTATGAAGGTTTTAGGGAACCTTTAGGACCTTGAGTTACGGAAGGCCTGCGGATTGAACTTCGGGATCTGAGCTTTGTAAGCTTTGTGGGGTCTTAGCTGTTCCTGGACCTTCGGATCCGAGCTTTGGAGGATCTGTGGGATCTGAGTTGCGAATGGGACTTCAAACATAATTCTATGTAAGGTCTAAGGATGGGCCTTCGGACCTGAGGCTATGTAAGGTCTATAGGACCTAAGCCGCATCTGGATCTTCGATCTGAACTTTGTAGGATCTGCGAGATCTTCTTTGGAAGGTCTGCGAATGGGCGTTCAGACACGAGGCTATGTAATGTCTTTGGATGGGCCTTCGGACCTGAGGCTATATAAGGCATGCGGGATCCTTCGAATCTGAACTCCGAAAGGTCTGCGAATGGACCTTCGGGTCTAAGGCTATTATATAGCATTAAAGAGGTCTTCCAATCTAGAGGCCGTCTGTGGCAGCGAAAAGATCTTCAAGATACGGGGCAAACATTCCTCCTTAATCGTGATGTTTTTATACTCTATAGGGATGGCAACGGACTGATAAAACCCGTAATCCGCGGATACCCATCCGTCATGGACGGGTAATTTCAATAAATTTCATCCGTGGATACATAGAGTATAAATATGTACCCGTTTTTGGATTGCGGACGGGTAATGGATATACCATATCCGTCATGGATGTATCCATCCCGCAAACCCATGATACACATTAGTAAAATCCATAGGATAATCCGTCAAACACGCATACTATTTTTAATTTTATATAAAAATTATACTTATGATACATATTAGTAAATTTTAAAACTTAAAATATCAAATCGTTTACGTATTATGTTTAGAGTTTTTGTTCCAATCTTAATGCTTCATTCTTAATTTGTAGCCCATTGATTATTTGTTTCCAATTTACATAGCATTATTACTTTAATTTGATCGACCGCTTAAAATTTCTAACATTTTACCATTATCATCGCTTTTTACCATTATCATAATTTTAAGGTGATATAGAACCTACGGATCTTCCTGTGAACTTATATAGCCGCAGATAGCGGACATGGATCATATATTTTACCCGCGAATTGGCGGATCAAGAAAAACCCGCGGGCATGGTAACTGGAAAGAGGTATCCGCACCTGTTACCCGCGGGTTCCATCCCTAATACTCTACCTATGGATATGTAGCCTCTTTTTTTTGTAGGGAAAAGTCAGATCTTGATATGAATATTCGGACCTTATTTCGGCTAGCCTTTATAGTAGACGTCGTTTTAATTGATTACCCTCTGTAGCATAGCTCATGAATGAGGCTGTGTTATGATGATGCGAGTCTTCGTGACCCACATGCTTCATAGCGCAACTGGTTTGTGACGATGCATAGTGTTAGACCTTTATCCCGTTGTAAGGATATATCACCATGACCCGAATGTCATAAAAAGTATCAATGTCATGAATGCTTGGTTGAGAAGTTTAATCATGTGGAATACTAAGCATAACTTGGAATATTTTCATAACTCAGGGTTACATGAGGGCATCAAGGAGATGTCCTAAAAAGCTCATCAAATCTGGAGGCCACGTGGGGTAATAGATAGATCTTTCAACAACAAGAATATTTTTGAATCTGGATCAAATCCATAGATTATAGCCTTCGTTACAGAGCAGCCTTCGTGCCGTAACGAGCTACTGCACCTTCCTGATAGGTCCGTTAACAACTAGGTTGTAACACCCCACCGTTGGCGGAAACATGAGGTGTCATGAAAAGTACAACACGACATGGAATTACATGGATACTGCTAAATGAAATAGAATATAATAAATATATTCCCAAAAAATGAGTTCAAAGTCATAATAGTGCTAAAATAGCTTATTACAACCAAGTCCATAAAGAAATAATCCAAGGCGTGTAGCCTTAAAGTCTGACAATAAATAAAGGAGCACTAAACTCCGAAGTCTAAGCCTAGCATAGCAGTTTTTATCCTTGGTTAGCCTGAGTACCTGAAAAGTATACTAAAACGTGTCAACACAAAGGTTGGTGAGTTCGTAGGTTTTATGTCAAAAGTCTAGTCAAGAAATAAGTCTTTTGTCGATTTCTTTTAAGTCTAAACAAGTAATAGTTCAATATATAACGAGCAGAGTTACGCCATAATAAGTCCAAAAGTCTCAAGTCTCAAAGTCCGGCCTTACGGTACCTGCCTTAGTCCAATGTCTCAAAGTCTCAAGTCTCCAATGCACACAAAAAGCACGTCAAATAAGTACGTCATAAAGCACAACATCAAACACATAATCGCACACATAAAACAAGACAGAAGCACGTCAAATGGCACAAGTAACTCGGGACCAGTAATGGGCTTTTCAGTCTGAATCCTCTCAGGAGGAACACTGGCTTCCCTAAAGATCAGTGCATTATGGGAATCTAGGATGTGAGTGGCTGGAGGAGTTATATGGTGATTTGCCTCAGGAGAGTGAGTCTAAAGATGTGGAACCAAAGTTTTCAATTGAATGTTAGGTTGAGAAGAATTAACATTTTGTTCAAGATGACATGTGCTTGCTGACAATAGTTGATCTGATTGATCAACTTCAGCATTGGCAGTCACTAGAACATCTCTTGGAGATGGGTGAGCATCTAATTGATGAAATGATAGATCACCTCATGTGGTGGTGATGGGTGCTTGCCTACCAACTTTGTGAGGAGCGTCAGTAGGTTCCTTACCTCCAAGATGAGCTGCTAGAACTTGACAAAGGAAGTCTATATTACCAAAAGCAGTCCCTTGTGTTACCACAGGGGCAGGGACGACTGCAGATGGTGTAATGTTAAGGGTAGAGTTTTTTGTCCCCTCTTTGGTATTGTGTTATGTCACCACAGCCTCATTGGGACTGAATGTTAAGGCCAATATTCCACTTTGTGATCTAAGTGAAGCATTGGCAGCCTTTGCAAACTCATAGTGTAAAAGAGAAGAATCAACATGAGTACCTTTCCTTTTGATTCTTACACAGTTCCAAATGAACCTTTGTGCACATGACTCGACTCTTTTTGGTGATGGGCTAAGTAAGGGAGTATCCCTTTAGTGATTTCATCACTCGATTTGGAGAAATGAAGATGTTATAGCTTGTGACACCAATATGACCTTGGGCAGAGGTCTGTCTTTCAATGTGTGTATCCTTTCCCGTGGATACAACATAAATAGTTTCCCATTTTATCTGCACCCTTTTTGGAGGACGCAAACGAGCGAATCGGCTGAACACCAGGTGAAGCCGAGTCAGCTTGGGATTGTTCCCTTGTAGAGTTTGCCTCATGGGGGTATGAAGACACTCTAGAAGCTTTTGCAGCATGTCCCCCCTTAACTAAGGCTCCCTTTCTCTTTTGAGATCTTTTTCTTTTGGGGATTTGGGAGTTTGGCCCTGCAAAATTGTAGATTTTGTGAGGGTTTGGCTAGAAGTGGATATTGTGGGCTCACTTCATCACCCCCAGGAAAAAGAAAAGAATGACGAGAAGAAGAAGGAGTTTCAGGGATATTAGCATGTGTACTTGAATCACCACCTTGAATAGCTAAGACTGAGTCAGTTTAAGGCTAATCAGTTTCATCTTAATAAACTTACGTCATTAAAGTTTGTACTACAATTCATTTCGCATGCAATCAAAACGAATTATTGTACCATTTAGTTAAAACACCATTATAACATTTCACAAGTTTTACAAAATTTTATATGCATGTCATTAAACTATTTAATATGATCTCTATTGTAAAACGACGGGCATCATTACTTACACTAGTCATGCATGCATGAACATGGTTAGGATTACAATTATCTAACATAATAGACATAACTCGATATATACTAATATATGAGTTAATCGATGCTGCTCAAAAATATATAAGTAAACAATTACATCAATAATTGAGCGCCTTAGTTAGTATATTTTGACGTGACTTGGCTCTGATACGACTGTTGGGATTTTATTAACCAAGGGTCCTTTATTCCATGAGTAAATATTGTTCATTAATCAAGTCTTACATTTTAAACTTTTATGAAACACAAAGGTTTAATTTGAAAATAATTAAAACCGATTAATTATTTAAAACATATTAATGTTATCCAAATTACAATTAATAAACAAGTAATTAACCTAGTCACATACTAGAGCAGAAGCATGTAATAAAACATTTAAAACTATTTAATTCCGTAAATAAGATCTATCGCACATGCATATAATAACTAAACAAATAAATAAATAAAGAAGAACAACTAACCTCTTAGAAGACCTCCGAAGATGTTATTTTTGAGCAAGAATAACGTGACCTACTTGCATGAGATAGAGCCCGAAATGGCACCCTTCAATAGTTCCGCACACACGAACGGATCTTCGGCACTTAACTAAGTGCTAGCTATAACTTTACATTATAACAAATAAATCTACCAAGAAAAATAACTAGTTTGGGTGCTCTCCACCTTTGATGGGTGTCGAACTCCACATGTAAAAGAGAGAGGAGAAAGGGTTTTTGGTGAAATGATTCGAGAAGGAATAATGGTTCTTTGTATAGGCATAGAAAACCCTTAGGTTTCCTTCTATAAATCAATGTGGGATAAGGAAACAATTTCCTTCTCTCGCTCCTCCTTTTCGACGCCGACCTAGTGGGACCCCCATGGGTCGACCTTGGGTCGACTCACGGTGCTTGATGTCCAATCCCATTTTGGACTCGCTCGAAACTTTTAAATATGTTTTTGGAAACCTATATTTATTTTCATTTCTAATGGATTTTTTTTGTTATTTATATGAAGTTCAATTAAGCCTTCACCGTTCTATGTGTGCGACCCTAAAGATTCCTAGATAAATGACCGTATCAATATATTGAAATATTCTCACAATTACAACACAATTACCCTAACGGTTACTTTTTACCCGTTGGAGGGATTAACAGTTGCGGTTTGTAAAGAAGAAAGTGAGCAAAGAGTGAAAACAATATTTTATTTGCATCAAACAAAAATGAAATATGGAATAATTTACGAAATAAAGTTCAAGCTGACTCCAAGCTAAGCTGACTCAGCTTGGTCATCCTTAGATAAAAACTAAGGTCAATAAGCTTGATCAGCAAGTAATTAAACCTTGCTTCATCAAGAGGCTTGGTGAATAAGTTTGCAAGCTAATTGTCTGCTGAAATAAAATGAAGTTCCACATTGTCCTTCTCGAAATGATCTCTTATAAAGTGATATCTGACATCAATATGCTTAGTTATTGAATGTTGAACAAGATTGTTGGTGATTGCAATTGCACTTGTCTTTTTTATCACATAAAATGGGAGTTTTGGACACAATGATATCATAGTCAGCAAGATGATGCTGCATCAATAGAATTTGAGCACAGCAGCTTCCAGCAGCAACATATTCAGCTTCTGCAGTAGAAGTTGAGACTGAGTGTTGCTTCTTACTAGCCCATCAGACTAATCTATTTCCAAGCAATTGACAACTTCTTGTTGTGCTTTTCCTGTCTATCTTACAACCTGCAAAGTCTGAATCTAAATACCCAATTAGATCAAATCTTGAGTAATTGGGATACCAAAAACTCAGATTGGGTGTACCCTTAAGGTACCTAAAAATTCTTTTAACACCTTGAAGATGGTATTCCATAGGACAAGCTTAGCAGAAAAACATGTGGCAAACATAATATATGGTCTACTAGAAGTTAAATACAAAAAAGAACCTATCATGCCTTTATAACCTGTGATGTCAACTGGTTTGCCACTGACATTTTCACTCAGCTTGGTGGCAGCTCCCCTAGGTGTTTTCATTGGAGAGCAGTTGTCAAAACAAAATTTCTTGAGTAAATTCTTAACATATTTTCATTGATTAATAAAAATACCAGTTTTAGACTATTTAATTTGAAGACCAAGAATATAAGTTAGTTCTCCCATCATACTCATTTCATAGTTTCTGGACATTTAGCTCTGAAAATCTTTAACTAAGTTTATCTCTAGTAAAACAAAAAATAATGTCATCCACATAAATTTGTACTAACAAGATATGTTTTTCAATCTTTCTCACAAACAAAGTTTTGTCAACATACCTTTTTCAAACTTATTGCTAAGTAAGAACTTGGATAGAGTATCATACCATGCTTTTAGGGCTTCCTTCGGTCCATAAAGAGCTTTGTCAAGCTTGTAGACATGGTTTGGATGCATGGAACTTTCAAAACTAGGAGGCTGATGTACAAAAACTTATTCATCAAGTTTGCCATTTAGAAAGGCATTTTTCACATCCATTTGATATACTTTTAATCTTTTTTCTTATCTGTAACCATAAGCGACCAGCCTAGCTTTGTTTTAGGTCATAATGCCTCTTTAATCCATCTTGTTTCTAAAGACCCACTTGGTGCCAATAGTCTTATCAGCTGGCTTAGGTGCCAGTTTTCACACCTTGTTCCTTTCAAACTGAGTAAACTCTTCTTGCATGGCACTTACCCAAGATGGGTCACTGAGAGCTTTTTCAAATTTTCTTATCTGAACTCTTGAAGTGGGATCTCTAATGATTTGATCAATGGGATGACTTCTTGTCCACTTCTGAACTTCTTCCACAACTTCATCTTCAAATGGTTTAGGATCAGCTTCAGACACTGACTCAACCTGATCATTGTTGAGATCATGAACACCTGAATTTGCTGTGCTAAAATGATCATCAGCTTGAATTGGCTCACAGATGGGTAAAACTGTTTCATTTATATGTTGAGGCTGAGTGTGAGTAGAAACATGAGGCTGAATTGTTTTCTTCATCCAAATTGTGAAAAATAGGAATCTCCCCCTCAACAGATGCATTGCCATCTCCAGAAATAGGATTAGTAGGAGGATCACAATTAGGAATTGCTAGCTTTTCAAAGTCAAAATCACCATCTTCCTGAGCTGAGCTGATTGTACTAGATGACTCATTTATTTTTACATGAACCGTGTCTTCAATTACTCTAATTTTTTTTATTATACACTCTATAGGCTTTTATGGGTGTAGAATAACCAATAATAAAAAAAAAATCTTTCATCAGCTTCGGCATCAAATTTGCCAAGATGGTCTATTTGATTTAGATTGAAGCCAGGACTGCAAACATTCTTAAGAACCCTATTTCAGGTATTCTGCCCTTCAACACTTCATATGTTGTCTTCTGATGTCTTTTCACAATCAATGATATATTCTGGGTGAAGCAAGTTGTGTGAATAACTTCAGCCCAGAAGTGAACCTTCACACCATTTTGAGTTAACATAGAACTTGTAGCTTCAATAAGAGTTCTGTTTTTTCTTTCTGCAACTCTATTTTGTTATGGAGTTCTTGCAGTTGAGTAGCACTGAGATATACCTTTACTGATGCAGAAAGAGTGCAAAGTTTGATTTTTGAACTCAGACCCATTATCACTTTTAAGCTGCCTTACTCGCATTTTGTAAAGGACTTCGTCAATCTTGATCAAATTAATGATAACTTTAGCAGCTTCACTCTTAGCTTTGAGAAAGAAGACCCATGTGAACCTTGAATATTCATCAACAATGACCATAGAATACATTTTCCCATTCAAGGAAGGGGTATTAACCGGACCAAAGACATCAATGTGCAGGAAGTCTAGACAAGCTTCAATTGTAGAGCATGATCTTGATTTGAAAGAAGCTTTGTGTTGTTTGCCCTTCTCACAAGCGCTGCACAACTTGTCTTTCTGATACTTGATAGCCAGAAGATCAGACACTAACTCATTTTTGCTTAATTTATTAATGTTTTTAAAGTTCATATGAGATAGTCTTTTATGACACAACCAGTTAAGCTTATCTTGAGTCTTGGACTGAGAAGACACTTTCTTCAGCACTGTGGGCTTGCTCATGTCAAAAGTGTAAAGAGATTCATCTCTTTCAGCAATCAGAACAACAATTCCTACTAGATCAACAACAATCCTTTTATCAGCTCGAAATCTTACTTTAGCCAGTATCACACAATTGGCTAACACTTATCAGATTGTATTTAAGTCCACTAACATATGAGACTTTTATGAATGTGAGAGGACCATTGGTTTGAGAACCATAAACTTTTGTCTTTCCTTGAGAATCATCACCAAAATTGATTAGGACAAAACATGTTCCTAAAGTTCCAGATAAATGCATTGAGATGCAGAGTGAGCTGACTGGCCATTGAGCAGTTCTTCTTGATTTCTTGACATTTGGCTGATTGCTCTTTGACCATGAAACATTGAGAATCTTCTTATGTTTCATCTTTAGAGGAGGTGTTACTCTCAACCCAATTTCTTGCAACAAGACTCTTCTCACTCATCTTAGCAACTTATGCTTTGAGTTTCTTGTAATTTAGCTTGAGTTTAGAGTACTTATCATATCTTGCAACACCTTTTGGTTTTGAGGACTCACCTTGTTGAGTGGGTTTTGATCTACAGTCAATAAAGGAATAATAAAGTCTAAAAAGATGAAAGACATGGTTTACCAACTAAAAGAAAATAAAAGAGATATATCTAGATAGAATATGAAGATCAGAAGGTGTTAGAAGCTCCAAAACCTCCTTGGAATCTGCAAAGTCGACCTAGGGTTTGTTTGTGGTGGATAGGGCTGCTGAATCGGTTCTCTCTTAGGGTTTTGAGGGTTTCTTCGACTATAAATAGGAAAAATGTTGGTTGCTGAACTAGGCCGCCCAGCGGTGCTGGAGATGGGCTCCAAAGATGTTTGTCCTTCCTGCTGCACTCCGATTTGCTTCGTTTGACTTCAGAATTGCATCCTTGTGTCTTGTAACTTCACAGGCCTTCATGTTGAGTTGATTGATGCCATTTATCCTCACTCGCATCTTCCGTGAACCTACATTTATATCAAACTCATTAAGTACCAATAGTTCCAGAATATTAACTCATTTAAGCATTGACATGTGTCCTTATGATAGCGGAACTTTTCACAAAATGAACGCTTATCAAATCTCCAATATGATTGTCCAGCCACATGATAATGGACACCCCATAGAATGTTTACAATCATCAACTGGCACTTAGAATGTCCTTCCTGATACTTATCCAGTGACATGATAGTTATCCAGAGTTGTGTAACAACATTAGAGCACCTGCAATAATCTAAGCTATATTCGTACCTTCCAAGCTAACTTTAAGAACCAAGCTGACTTCCACCTATCATCCTGGCCTTCTATCCTTAATCTTCATCTTTGACTTCAGACCAAGTTCAAATCTTCTAATTGATGCAACTTAAACAATACCATCTTCTTATATTTACATTGAAGATGTTCAGGCTGACTCAACTTGGATCAGTCCAAGCTGACTCAGCTCTAGAACCAGAGATTTAAGTATTTCTGAATTTGTTTGTCCTCTCCAAATTTTCTTTATAAACAGCTTGAATCCAACAAAACTATACTTAACACTTGTCAAGCAGTACTCACTACCTCTCCCCTAAACATAGTCGGATGCTTTGAATCAACAAATGTAAGTCCCCTGGCAATTAACATGGTTTCTATGATTATGTTGGAGTGCGGAATCCTCCAAGATAACCTTTTCGATATTACGATAGGAATGTTATACAAATGAAATAGCTTTTTGATTAATCACAAAGGTGTAACCGACCTTCAAGCAGTGAGATATAGTTTTGGCACGACATTATGTAGTGGTTTATCTAAACACAAATTAGATTTAGGTTTATAAAGTATTTTGCACGAGATTCATTTTGGTTGGCTTCAAACGAACTTCACTCACGCAGGACTGTGGGTTTTGTACGTAACGAGCTTCATCTAAAAAAAGGTTCATTTGAGCCAAGTTAGTATGAGCCTAGTTTGTGTGGTCTAGTTCGTTTGAAACACTAAACAAATAATCATGTACCAACATGATTATTGGATCTCTAGATTTTTTGTACCTTTGGTCTCTAGTCTCTTTCTAGTTGACCGTTATAGTGATTAATATATATTTGCTTTTGCGGTTCAAAATAAATAACCATGTACCAACATTAGATATAAAAGTAAATAACAAATAAAGTCCACAATATAAAGTTCACATTTCACAGGGTACATTGGATTGATGCTCAATTCCTATGCTCAGACAATAAACTTGCACACTCAAGTTCTTATTCTATTTTCATTACATGTGTTTTAATTGATCTGAATGCTATATTCAGTATAGTTTTACTTGAAAACATATATACATAAGATAATTATTTGCACAGAATGAAGTGTAATTTGTGTCACCATGAATGTCTTAAGATGACTCATACATATATAGATTAGAATATTAATACTCAAAATATTATTAATTGTTTCTGTCAGATTGCCATCACCAAATTGTTACATATCAATGGGACTCAACAAATTTCATATCTATAACATTATATTAAGATTTTATTTCTGAAAACTTTAACCTTAAAAATTACTAATATCTTTTGAACTATGGATCTTGAAGTTATGTCAATTATATACATATGTTTGGTAATAGTTAAGAAATATATTTGTTAGGATTTTAACACGAAAAGAAAAAGCTATGCGAGCATCAAGTTCTGTGAGTCCCTAGTAACCCGATCGTTAACAAGAACGTGATTTGTTATGTTGAGAATGCGGAAACCTCTCAAGATAACTAGTTTGCTATCTTAAATAATCAGTCCTTTTGTCAATTACTTAGATAATAATCGACCTAAGGCAATACACGACTTATTAAATTCGTGTAGGTGTTTTATATTGCAATAGTTCAACATCTTAATCAAAATAGTCACTTAATTTACATTTTTTCTTGTGTATTTATATTTGTTTTGTAGTAATTCGTGTGAGCTTGGACTTCACACGAAGTATATTAGGTGCGGTCCATCAATATGGACAAATTCGGTGTTGACGTCAGAACGAAATATCATTTCTGACGCTCTTTCTCTTTTACGTGAACAGTAGTGTCCTGCCATCATTTAAGTGTTTTACAACATTTCTAACCTTGGCTCTACACTTTTGTACATGTATAACATTAAATATAACATTCAAATAGAAAAAAAAGGCAAATTGGTAAGAACCCTCTGGTCCCATGTACCGAATAGGTACCCTGAGTCATTACCACATAGACTACAGCCCGGTGACTCCCCAGAGAAATAGGTGAGAGGGAATCTGCTTAGCAAGGATTCAAACCCGCACCTTTTAGCTGCCTAGAACTCTATGGTAAGGGGTGGTATCACTGGGGTTTCACCCCATTGGTAGATTCAAATATAATAATAAACATGAACTCATCTCATAATAAAGTCCAAAGTAATCATTAAAACACAAACACAAGTCCTAACGACTATTATTAACCGATTACATAAAAATCCTAAAGAACAAAATAGTTAATCAAATCTACGTTTCTGTTATCACACCAATCTGCACTTACAAGGTCAAATGTAAGAGCACCCAGAATTTTAAACACATGAAGTGCGAAAAGGTGTTTCATAACATGCAAACTTTGAAAGTGATAACACACAATTATCATAACACTCATATATCTATATATACCAAGGCCAATTATAACACGTATAACTGGGCTGCTAAGTGTTTCATGCAAATTATGCCTAATAGAACACATATAGATGAATCACGCATACAACACTAAGCTTTTACTCGAAACAATTCAATGTACATGTGTTATCATGCGAGGAACAAAACCTATAAGTTACATCTTTGATAAAAAATCAAGGTGTTGAAAATAACCTCGCGCCTATTTGTTAGCCAATTAACGAAATAAATGGGGTTCACACTTTTAATAAAAATAGGTTTGTATAAGTAAACTATAGATAATAAACTATAGCAAATGATATTTGAAAACTGCAAATAAGCATATGAAAAGTACTTTGTATGTAAGTATACTAAGTGTAAATATTATAACATAAATATTAGCAATCAACATGCTTAAATAACCGAAACAACATGGAAGTAATTTCTTTTTAATTTAAACTTCATTTTTTAAAGAAAGTATAATGGATTCAATACTCATTACTAAGTTATGAAATCAAAATATTACAGGTACATAATGAGTTTAAACATTTAAGGATTAGATTCAAGGACATACAATTTGCTACAAATAACTTCAATACATTCTCGAAGAAATATAAGGGGATTGACAGCTACAATAATGATACTTACAAAGCAGAGCTTAAATGTGTTGATAGAGAATATCTTACCTCCATAGATTTGAAGAAGAATGACGAACTACCTAAGAGGCGTTATATTGTAAAGATAACATACATCAAATTTCCAAAAAAAGAGGTCTATAAAGCAGTAGAAGTCCTTTTAAATTGTAAGCATCACAACGTAGAAAGTATTCTTGGATATTGTATGAAATATGGTGATATGATACTTGTCCATGAGTATTTTTCTACTGAAAAGCTTTCTACTTGTTTGATATACAAAACTCTTACTTGGGATACACGTTTGAAAGTTTGCCTTGATATTGCACACGGATTAAACTACCTTCACCATGATATGGAGGGCGGAAAGGCAGTGTATCACTGTAATATTGATAGTTACATAATTCAGTTGAACACGGATTGGGAGGCAAAAATTACTGATTTTAGAAGTTCAATATACCTGCATCCGAATCGAGAAGATGATGCTCTCTATCTCAATGCCCCTTATTTACCTAATCCTAACAGTTACACAGATGCAGAATATAGCGAGAATATAAAGCTAAAGAAAGAATCGGATTTATATAAGTTTGGAGTGATTATGCTTGAAATGTTATGTGGATTATCTAAAAAAGGGTTGGATGAACTCGTGCGGGGATGGTTGGATGAGGGAACAATATATAGTAATGTGGATTATGCATTGAGAGGAGAAAATAGCGAAAACATTTTTCTGTTAAACAAAGGACCCAACAAAGATTCATTGGACACATTTATAAACATTGCAAGCCATTGTGTTGCAGTAGAGAAGAGTCAACGTCCGACTTTGAAGGTTATTATCAAAGAACTTAAGGATGCATTGTCTTTTCAGGTAAGTTGATGTTAGTACATATACAGTTTTATTCTTCTTATTCTATTGACCCCAATGGCAAATCAGTTTACTTAATGATTAAAAGATCATGTTGATAGGATACATATACTATCACAAAGATTTAATCTTATATGTATATATGTATATATATTAGAAAATTTATTAATTAACTTATAAGCTTAATTTTTCCGGGTTAAAGGGATTACCGTAGTTAGATTCAAGCAGCAGGTCATGGATTCGAATTCCCATTGCCTACAAAGTAGTTTAATCTTAATTTTATGTGAAAGTATATTTATGACGCTAATATGGCGTAACATGTTAATCCAATGCCCATTTTCATAGGAAAACAACAAGGACATCTTAAGGATGTCACTAGAAGAAATTAAGTTGGCAACACAGGACTTCAATCGTGTGAATGATATCGGCGGAGGAGGTTTTGGGAGGGTATACAAAGGAAGAGTTGCAGAAAAAGGTGGTAACGGAGAGTATGCTATTGTTGCAAAGAAGTTAGATACAAAGCATGGTCAAGGGGAGAAACAATTTTATAATGAGCTACAAATTCTTTATGAGTATAAGCATAAGAACATCATTGGTCTTGTAGGCTATAGCAACGAAACATATGAAAAAATCATTGTTTACGAACATGCACATAAGGGAAGCCTTGATAAATATTTGAGTGATACTAGTCTTACATGGAAAAACCGTCTTAATATATGCATCGATTTTGTATCTGGGTTAGACTTCCTTCATGGGGGTGGTCATGGACAAGAGATAGTGATACATAGGGATATCAAAGCTGCTAACATTTTATTGTTTGATAACTGGAAGGCAAAAGTTGGTGATTTTGGTCTTTCCATGATAAGTACAGTAAACAAGGAAACACACTATGTCATCGATCATGCTTGCGGCACAAAAGGTTACTTGGATCCTTTGTACTTAAAAACTGGATTCTTAACCCTGGAGTCTGACATTTATTCTCTTGGGGTAGTGTTGTTTGAGATCTTGTGCGGGAGTACAACGTTTGAAATCTACAAACTTAAGGGTCAGTATCTACCATGTTTCATTAAGGACATCTTTAAAGAAGGAAAACAAAGTGAGGTGGTGTTCCATGCTATAAAGTATGAAATTGTGCAGAAATCATTGACTACATTTCAAAACATTGCCTACCAATGCTTAGACGATGATAGAGAAAAACGACCAACATCAAAAGTAGTATTAGCACAGCTTAAGAATGCAATGGAACTTCAAGTAAGTTATAAAAGCTTATGATGTAAATTAATATACTTTTCCCTTTCCAAAGTTTTAACATGCTAAATGTTTTCCCTATATTTTTGACTTTTCCGTTAGTCAAACGTTAACCTTTTTTTGTGTCGTTAATTCCTTTAAGTGTTAACTATTTATTACTTCACTAATTGATTATTAATGTGCATATATGTGAATATGATATTAAGTTATGTAATGTTAATATCGTGTGTCAATTTACCATTATGTGCCTGAGATATTAGTTGGTTTTTCGTTGATATACTTATTAGCTATTAGCCTTTGATTTTAGGCATATATGAGTTTTTGGGCTTGTGTGAATTGACTTTAGCCAAGCCTAATAGTAATGAAGGAATATAACCTCTTAAGTCTTGTCTAATGTGTTTGAAAATTCATTTTAACATTTTATTTTAAGCCCCATTAATTCACATTTGACTCTCTTCATTTCCAAAACATCTTTTCAGTTAAGATTTTCTTGCACTACACATTATTCATTGCATAGATCGTGGCTTGTGCCTACAGATTACGATACCAAAAATCAACATTGTCGAGCATATTTTTGATGTTCTTTAATCTTGTGTGATTATTTGGAAGGATAATGAACATATACATTTCAATACAATTTGTAATGACTTTAATACTATTTTCTGTACAATCGGCTGATTGTAGTGACTAATATGAGATTTCTTTTCTATAATATATTTCATTCTAAAAATTATGACTTCTGCAAAGAGTATCATTTATGTCTGTTGAGTAACAAAGCGCGAATCAAGTTTTAAAATTTTTATATATAGATTTACTTTCATTACATATCCCTTGGTATACCATATTATCAAGTTTCTCCCCTATCATATGTTTTTTCATAACATAACCCTAAGGTAACTTTTTGCTCTATTGACTATTTAGTGTTAGAATACAATTTGGCACATAATGGTTTAATTTATTGATTTAACCATTATAGCACACATAAGGTTAGTAGAGAAGACTATAATCGACTTTAGAATCGAATAACACCATGGCAATATGATTATTTAGAAGAAATGCACCCGTGACACATTAGGATAATTAGGTGCCTAAATAGTGTCAAAGTGAAAACTCGGCTTCTAGCTTGATAGACTTGATTGTTTTTTTTGTGGAATTGGGTTGGGTATCTTTAGTGGAGCTGGATTGACTCCTTACAGCTGTCGAGCATTTAGCGAAATAACATTGATTGATGCTTGCCATGGACTTTCGGTGCTTGAAAACATCTAGCTAGATAACCGACCTTTTGAAAGTTGAAGCACGATGGACACTCTACTATAGGTGGATGGTTATATTTGTAGTTGACATATTGTGGGAATGGGCCGGTATAAACTTTATGCCCTCCTTTAGTAGCCGCAAACACCATCCCTTGCTTTATTTTATTTTATCTTTCCGCATATCCCTTTTTGTAACATCCGAAATCTTTTTGGATGACCATTGGCTACGTCATTAGTCAACGTTTCTGTTCTGTAAGGTTTTATAGGTTATAGAAGATATATATGTTTTTTGATAATGATTACGAGATTATGTAGGTAATGTTCTTTACGTTTAATATGACTTATGATAAAGTGATATATGATTAAAAAGTTGAATAACAAGGTCTAACGTGTTCCCGATATGTTTAAAGTTTCGGTAAGTCTTCCTGTAGGCATTAAACAAGTATTAAGTGAGATTATGATGGATTAGAAAGTGCAAGGGCTTAATTGGCATGTCTTGGAAAGAGTGTACAACAACTGTAGGCCTGTTATGTGACCTACATGTAACATCCTGAATCTCTTTACCTTGACCGTTGACCTATCATCAGTCTCTTTTAGTTTTCGTTAAGTATTATTTGCGTTAACGTGTTAAATAAAATTATGTGTTCAATGTGCATTTACGTGTAATGTGATTTAAGACCAAGTGACATATTGAAACACCCCGAGCTAGGCTCGAAATATTACCGAAAAGATATAGCGTATGCATGGAATTATCGTAGAATAAGTCTAAATGAATAAAAGGGGTCCGGTGAATCCAAACCTCAATATAAAGTACAAAATGCACAATCAAAAGATGGCTATCGATCCTAAGCATAAAGTAAAGCAATGGGAGAATCAATCCTTGATCCATAAAAGTCCAAGCCCGAGTCCAACATAAGTATCTAGCAGTAACAACAAATAGCCATCAAGTCTCCAACTTCACACGAATACCTGAAAAGTGCACTAAACAAAGTCAACACTAGGTTGGTGAGTTCGTAGTAATGGTTCACAAGTAACCATCGACAAATATCACGATAAGTAAGGTAAGTAAAGGCTTACAAGTAACCTTTACAAGGCTCAACATCAACCAAGATAGGTAACTGAAAGTAAAACCCATGACATAGCAAGCCAATAATGTATCAACAAGAATGAGTGATGCGTGTTACACTTATGCATGAGTAATATCAACATCAAAGAGTATGCATAGCAATAAGGAATGCACAAAGTATGTATATATGCGACATGATCAAGCAATGCATGAGTAAAAATCGTGTGTCTCTCAACCATCATCAAAATGTAACGGTTAAAGTCAGCTTGCGTGTGTACCACCCAAATAAAGTATGCTTGTGTATAACCACACAAATAAAGTATGCATTGCGTGTAAAGCGCATAAATAAGTATGTTTAGCGTGTAAAGCGCGTAAATATGTATACTTGCGTGTAAAGCGCGTAGATATGTATACTTGCGTGTAAAGCGCGTAGATATGTATACTTGCGTGTAAAGCGCGTAAATATGTATACTTGTGTGTAAAGCGCGTAGATATGTATACTTGCGTGTAAAGCGCATATAAGTCCATTTCAAACACAATCCAGTATCCATCCATTCCACTACACAACACGTGCCTACACTTCGGAGGATTTTACTTTCATCGAGTCCTGGATTCTTATATATAGGGTCACCCGCAGCCTTCCCACCACATCTAAAACCCTTTGAAAAGCATAACCGACTTCCATGTAGGCACAACTATCCTAAACAATCATAATATCACAAACATACGCAAAAGTAACCAAGTAATAGATAAACTGTCAAACAAGTTAATCAGACAATCAAATGACTAAACAAGTAGTTGTACATTTTCCAGCCAGAATCTCAAGCGAGTAGGGAGCTACGAAACTCACCTGACGCGTGCAATATAAGTTTATATCAAGCTATGAATGTCCAACGTTCGCCAAATGTCCACAACCTATCAATATATACATTACAATACAAATTAAGAGTCTCATTTTGTTGTAGCCATGAGTTCTAACCATTAACGACTCAAGGGACTCGAACAAGAAACCAATGGTAACTCAACAACTGAAACGATTCCTTTGTAGACTACTTCACTCATTCGAAGACTACTTTCATATTTGTTGACTATTTTAGTTCTTGTAGACTACTTTCAGCTTCTGTAGACTACTTTCAGTTTTGTGTAGACTACTATAGGTTTGTAGACTACTTTCAGTTTTCCTTGCCTACTTCTAGTTTTGCGACCCACTTTTGGCACACAAGACGATCAATTGAGACAAAACTTAATTCTTAACAAATGTAGAGGGCTCAATGACCTTTTCAGAAACGTAAGGTTTGACTCTTGAAGATCTCTAACGAACGAGTTACGGTTTATTCAAAACAGGCTTGCACAATTTTGACTAGCTGAAACCTTGTAACCAAATACACCTCAAATTCGACCCAAATCTATTTTGACCTCAAATTCGACTAGGAGCTTCCATCCAACTCATTTTTAAACATAAATGAACATAACCCACACCACAATTTCGTTCTATAGCACCAATTTCGTGTTCAATTAGTCTTTGACTTTGACAAAACCCTAATTTACCCAAAATCGAATCTTGGAAAGATTGGACTCGTTTTTTGCAGTTTGTATGAACATATTTAGACACAACCCACTTCAAAACTTGATTCAAGACATCCATTTATAGCTTAGATTCGAAATTGACCTAATTTACCCACTTTGCAACCCTAGTTTTTGATCCACTTCGTTTTTGACTTGCAAAATTGACTCAAGATTACTTGGATTTGACTAGAAACATGATAATAAACATAAAATGATGTATTTGAGTGAAATGTAACTTACCAAAAATCCTTCCAATAGTCAAATCCGAGTTTGACCCAAGAGAGTGAGTTTCCTTGCACTTGAGAGATCAATCTTTTGATATGTTATTAAGATGATGATGATGGTGTAAACCCCTAACAATTTCTTGCTTAAAATTCAATAAATGTGAAGATTTTCTAGAGGGAGAGAGAGTTAGTGTGTGTGTGTGTGTGTTCTTACCTTTTGAGAGAAAAGGGAAGAAAAGATAGGATAGAGAGAGAGTAAGTGAAGAATGAGAGGAGGAAAGGAAGGGAGGAGGGTTTTGTTCTCCTCTTGAGCTCTCGCGACAAGTTCCGGTTTCTCCCGAGAAATGATTCGTTTCGTTAAGACTTTTAACACGAGACTCGTTCAAATTGTTCGTTGATAAAATCAAACATATTTTGGAATTACGCTTCTAATGGCTATTCACATGCTTACATTTTATTACAAAAGCTTATTTACTTCAATTTGAATAATTTCCATTTTACTAGTTCGCTAGCGTTGACCGGTCAAAATGGTGGGTGTTACACATATGATTAAGGTGATTAAAATGATGATAAATGAAGTCTTAAAGCGTTACCAATAGGATAAAAGTGATAGTAAGTAATGCTGTGAGCACTAGACGAATTTTATAGTGCTATTTTGCGTTATAAGAAAGTGTAAGGGCCTAAGTGTGACACTGTACGTGTCCAACAGATTTGATGTCACGTACATGACCCTAGACCCCCCATGATCAATATTATTCTCATCTAGAACTCCCTCTCTAAACCCTAAGTGCCTCCTTCTCATTCCATTCGATTTCGAGAGCGTTTGGTGATGGTTTTCAATATATTTTGACCCTATAATCTTTTCTATTGGTAATACATCATTCTTTGATCACATGGTAAGTCCTTTTTGATGAGTTTTGTCCATTCATTATGGCCATATTGATTAGGATTGAATAATCATGAGGTTTTAATTGATTAATAAAGTTTTTTGACAATTAAGCGATCATAGATTTGAGTTAGATGATTTCCGATCAATTGGTGGCATCAAGTCGTCAATTGAAACTTAAACAAGGTCAATTTTAGGTGTTTAAGTCGTGGGGTTAACCTTGGATGCGATTGGATTCGTTTTGGAGTGAAAAACATTCAAAAATGAGCAAACCCTCAAGTAGTCGCGTTGTGATCAAGATGGCCATGTCGCATCTGAATTACATAAATGGTAAAATTTGGGTTTTTGGTTGGATCTTCTTTAATCAAGCATTGATATGGGTCAATGTTTTAAGTATATAAGCTTGGTTATGATGATAAGTAATTAGGTGTTTAGTTTGTTAATAATCCTTTAATGGTTATACGTAGTCGGAAGAATTCTTGTAATACATTTGTTCCAAGTCTCAATCCTCTTTTCGAGATTCATCGATATTTCAATCAAACGTACTTCTAACACCGCATAACTCGGTAACTTAAGTTATCAATTACTGTGCTATTCGTCGAGGTAAGATACATGATTTGTCACACTTTTTGTACAACAAAACATAGATTTCATATGATAACTTCCCCAATGATATCTTGTTTATGCTTATGGGTACTCGGGATTATGCAGGAGGCTAAATGGGCTATGTATTACATAATGTAGCTTGTATTGCTATCATGTGAATATGAAATGGTATGTAATGCTTATGATGTTATGCAATGATTATAATGATAAAGTGATGATACTGTTAATGATGTTATGCTATGATTATGATAAGTAAATTAATGATAACGTTAAAATGGTTATGATGTGATTATGACGTGTTATGAAAAGTAAATAATGATGATGCTTATTGTAACATCTTAAACTTTTCGTTTAACAGTTGACTTGAGTCGTTTAGTCAATACTTTGCTACCGTTAAGTCTTTAAACGAGTTCATGCTTACGTGTGTTTAATATGCTATATGTTTAATATGCTATATGCGAGAGGTTTAATGCTTTAAATATGTACATGTTTTTAAGATGCCAAAGATGTGTTTAATATGTCGATTGTATTCCCAGTGGATGATTTAAGCTCTCTATGTGTCGTATAAAAGTCTAGGGACCATTCTTGCCACTCCTGGACTTTCTAAAACGTGATTAGGGTTACTAATCAGATCATTAGCTCAAAAATCATATTCATTCTCCTTTTAACCCTAGAACCATTCCACCTTGTGACCTAGCAATCCTTGTGCGATTCCATTTGATTTCGGGTTGATTTGTGATCATTTGGTGCACGTATACGATCCGTTTATCATACTCCAAGGTATAGATAAAAATATTTGTCATATGTCAGTCATTTCCTTTGATATATTTCGTCCATACCTGGACTTGTTGAGTATTGATTGATAAGAAATGTATTTGTTGTTAGATTGGCGATTTCGGGTCATTCGGTGATTGTTATTGCAATCAATTTGTATCTTGAGTTTTCCTAAAGGTATAAAAATGTTTCTAGTGTCATTTTGATATTCAAATAGAACCAGTATAGGGTTCATCTTGTCTTGAGGTTTGATTTGGATTCGATTGCGTTTGTGAGTTGATTTAGGCCATTCGAGTGTCAAATCGATTGTAAAATGAGTATAATGAATCCATGAATCAATTATTGGTTTCATAATGATAAATAAGTCATAACTTGGTGTATATGAACTGTAGAGGTCGTGGTGGCTTGACATGGATGTTTGATGGTGGAAATTGTTTGCAAAACAAAGGGTTTATTAGGTCTGAAATTTCAGTCATTTTGGAAAAATCATATCTTCCTTATATGAACGATTTAGGATATGAACCTTAAATTTTTTTTAATAAGTTCTATGTGTCCCCTAAATTTGATATGAACAAAGTTTCTTGTAATTTTGCCCAGAGATAGGCAAAATTGTCGATTTCCAAAACTGGGCAGGTTTCGAACGAATTATGCTGGCCTGTTTTGCAAACGTCATAACTCTTTCATTGGAGCTCTTCAAGAGTCAAATCTTAAATTTATGAAAAGGTCTTTGAGACCTCTACATTTGTGAAGAATTAAGTTTTGTCTCATTTGGTCAACTTGTATGCGAAAAGTAGTCTACAAAACTGAATGTAGTTAAAAAGGTGAAAATAGTCTACAAAGAGACAATTAGTCTACAAAATAAGTAAGTAGTCTACAAAAGAGTTAAGTAGTATACAAATAAGTCAAGTAGTCTATAAAAGAGTATAGTAGTCTACAAAGGAGGAAAGTAGTCAAAAAATAGACTATTAGTCTACAAATAGATGAAGTAGTCAACAAAGATTATTATTCGACACGTGTATAGACTGTAGGTTGTTTAGCCTCGTTTATACTCGTTAATTCATCCCATGTTTGTTATAGGTAGTCGGGAATACTTGCTTTGTACGGTAACCTTAACTATCATTTGTGTGCTCTTTTACAAGGTAAGATAACATCTTTCATCACCTGATGTTACAACAAAACAAGGTTTTTATAAGTTAAATTTCCTAAATGATTATAAATGCATATAAGTATGTTTATGGGTACTTATGGGAGGTTGCTATGGAATACGATGACTAACATCTACGATATGGTATGTTTATGCAGATTGCAAAGGTAAGTAGAATATGTACATGTTATAAAATGATGAAATTTTTATGAAATGTGATTGTATGCATGTCTTGAACACCTAGTCACTAGACATATGAATAAGATTGCCATGAAACGTGCACGTTTAAGGGCCCTAAAGTAAAGAAAATTGTATGTGATTAATTTAGGTGAAAGTGTAGTCTAAGCTAATATAATAAAGAAGTCTCGAGTATAAGTAAAGTATTGTGTTAAGCTTAACCCATGCTAGTTCGATGAGCTAGTGTGTATGTGGTCGCGTGGTTTGGGAATCTAGATACCTCTCAAGGGATTGTTATGTTTGAGTATTCCGAGTGGAGTAACTAACCACCGTTGCAAAAAGCCATAAACGGTAGACATTGTCTTTCCTTAACGATGCCGATGGACCACCTTATGGTTTACCCGTCATGTCGGGTGTGAGGACTCCATGTATGGTCTACAACCGCCTACACACAAACCCCACATCCCTATGTAAGTAGCATAAGTCACTTAGCCCACGTCTAGGCACAGTTAAAGTGTAAAGAAAGATATGAAAGTAAAGTTAGGCACAATTAGGAAAATGATGATCCTAACGTGATATGCTTGTGGTGTGCTATGATATTTATATGATATTAACAACTAAGTGATGTTTTGTTAATATATTATGAACTGTTAAATGTTTTCAAATCATGTTATCTTACTTAGCTATTTAAGCTAACACTTGTTCTTTTGAAAATGTTGTGTCTTTAGGATGAGCAAGCTTGAGCTAGTGTAAGGATTAGCTCTGTGAGATGGGTAGAAGAATAAAGAAAATTAGCATTAGTTAATGAATGCTTAGACTTGTAGATGCAGATTCGTTGTGACAATCGCAACATATATTTGATTATCGTTTATGTTTTAGGAACTATGTTTGTAATCATTTGAATAAGAACTTGTGTTGATATTTAATGATTACGTTTGAACTTCAATATTATATCTGTTTATGTTTTGTATTGTGTTTGTGTGTTATATATTGTTTTGCAGGTACAAGAACATAGAATCAAGGTTTATAAGTGTCGTAGAACACTTAAACGATGATTGGATGTTATGTACGAGCCAGACGAAGTCAAACATAGCACCAAAGGGTTGAACCTCGTGCTGACGTCATTAGCATGAAGAACTGACCTCGTGCTGACGTCAGCATGAGGTATATCGATTGGTTGCTTAATCGGGATTAATACTTAATGAAGGCCAAAGCCCACACGATCCAATACACAACTAGTATTGGAGAAGATAATCTACGGAATTAGGTTAATCTTGTTTAATCGTTTTGAAGATAATCACGAATTTACGAATTCAAGTTACTTGTTCCTTCGTGTGACCTCCTACACGAACCAGAAGTGTTGTGCATCTCCTTAGGTTGGTTAAGTACTCATTAATCAGCAAAAGGCAATAGCAATTTAGTTATCTTAAGAGGATTCCGCGCTCTTGACATAACGAATCACGTCTTATTACGATCCACGCAACAATAGGGTACCTTACAAGTGGTATCAGAGCCCTAAGGTTGATTACCAGAAGGTGTAAGATCGTTTGATTTGCTATTGTTTGCAAATTCGATTCAAAATTCGTGTTTAAAGGTATTTTCGTGCTCTTCTTCGTGTCACTTCGTGCTTACGTCAGCACGAGGTGAACTTCGTGTATTGCTTACGTCAGCCATTAGTTCGTGTCACGTGTGCCTCGTGTGACTTCGTGTCCCAGTACCTCGTGTCACGTGTAATTCGTGTGACTTTGTGTCACCTCGTGTCACGTGTACTTCGTGTGACTTCGCAACATACAAACTTCTTATTATTTCGTTTGATTTGATTTTCAAAAGATTCGAAATGACGACTATACCAGCTACCGCAAACTCTCCTAATGCCCTACTTATCAGCCAGATGATCATGCACGATCATGATGGAAAACTATTGGATGTGGAAGAGACGTTTTGAAGACTACATTCGTCTCATTGACATGGACATGTGGCTAGTGATAACTCAAGGTTTTGATTGGCCTTCGTATGAGAAGAATGGAGTGATCGGTAGGTATACCTATGCTGATATGCCGATTGAAGAACGAAAAAGATACGCAATTGAGGGAAAGGCCTTGTCCACTCTTACTATGGCCTTACCTCAAGATAGTGTACACTTGTTCAAGAAATACACTACTTCAAAGGACTTATGGGACGCTCTTGAAAGATATTGTGAGGACGATGTAACCTTGAAGAAGAATCGTATCAAACTTCTGAAGCGCCAATATGAAGCTTTCAATCGACTGAAAGGAGAATCTCTTGACGAGATTATTATTCGATTCAGTCATTTGACTATTGAGTTGTCATATTTTGAGGTTGTTTATCCTCATACTGAGCTAGTCGATAAGTTTTTGGACTCTCTACCTAAGACATGGACTGATTATGTTCATTAACTTCAAGATGATCAAGAATATAGCTCATGGTATTTTGAAAAGGTGGTTTCCAAGCTTAAGAACAGAGATATGAAAAGAAGAATTAAAGATACACACTCGGATTTCACTCAAGATCCATCATTGTATCATGTTAAGTCTGTTCATTTAGCAATAACTAGCTCGGGGAACAATGCATTTCTAAGTGGTGCAGAAGCTACACCGATAATAGATGCTGAAGGTCTTGTTGGATATGTTGCTTATGACAATGCAAACACGAATGTCAAGAGCAATGTACAATCTTTTCACTCTATGCCAATGAGTATGAGTTCTGCAGAAGGTAGAATGATTGTTTATTCAGCCTTTTGTAATGCTCATGAAGCATTTATCGGAGGAAAGATTACTGATCCTGTAGTTATTGATGAGGATTACAATCAAATAGATCCTGATGATTTGGAAGAAATGGATCTACAATGGCAGCTAGCTATGCTCACTATTAAGGTCAGAAGATTCACTCAGAGAACTAGGAGACCTATAGGAAATGGCACCAAAGGTTTTGACAAATCCAAGGTGAAATGTTTCAATTGCGATGGATTTGGTCACTTTGCAAGAGAGTGTCAACGACCTAAGAGGATTGATAATACCGTTGCTGGTCGTCAAAATTACAATCAAGGCGGTATTACCCCAAGTAATCAGAAAACTCAAGCAATGTTTACATGTCCTGCTACTCCACAACAGCCAATTTCGTCACCATTTTTGGAGTCAAAGGCCATTGTTGTTCAGAATCCGGATGGTACTTATCAATGGGATACACAATCTGATGATACCTCGAATCATGCCTACATGGTAGAATTATATGATGAGGTAGCTGCAACAATTGATTATGCTGTATACTCAAGTGAAGAAAGTGCATATGAGATAGTTAAGCAGAATGTATGTAATGTTGCTGAGACTATGAGATCTGAGAGTGAACCTATGACAGCAGTGAAAACATCTGAAGAAAAGGAAGAGTCATCGAGTCCTGCTGATGACATTTCTATGAAGAGCATTGAAGAACAAATGAAGAACTTCGTGATACCTGAAGGTATGACAACTGAAGACTTTGTTTCATACATGGCAAATTGCAAGGCTGCAGATCAGAAGATATCTTGTTCTTTGTTTTCTATTGTTGACGTTTGTAAAATGGTGTCAGATTTGAAACTTGAGGTGTTTATTCTGACTGAATTTGTTATTAACTTAACTAGTCAAAACTCCATGTTTAAGAAAGAAAACGAATCTTTGTTTGCCAAAAATTCTGGTTTGGTGAAACAAGACAGTCTTTATCAAGATAAGATTCGTGCATCTGATAAGGATATTCTTGCCTTGAAAGAAAAATTAAAAGAGTCAGTCTTAATGGAAAAAGTGGGAAATGAACAATATGCTCAACTAACTGAAGACTTCTCTAAGAAAGAGAAAGAATTAGTTGATGCAAAACTGGAAATAGTTAAGCTTAATGCAAGATTGGACCAAATTAGGGGATCTGATTTAATAAGATCAATGCAGATGCAAAAGCCTGTACCACGGGATTCAAAAGATAAAAGTGGTTTAGGTTTGAATTATAAAGAAGTTAGAGGTCCATTTAATGATAATTACACAGAGTCTCTAACACAACTTTCTGAGAAGGTTGATATTGGTGAAATTTCTCCAATTGTCTCAGAAAATCAAAATGTTGATCTTAAGACCCCTAAGAACTCTAAAAGCTCAATTGATAAAATAAAAGAGCTTAACAAGAAACATAAGCTGGAAAGCTCTTTTGTTAGACCAGTAGATCCTAAAAATGGAGTTTATGATGCTAATTCTCCCATAGGGTCTAGTCAAGTGAGTTCAACTTGTCCTGTTGATAAGAGTGTTAAATGTTTTACAATGAAGGGATGTGACACTGTTTTTACATCCACTGAAATTGATTTTGAAAAGATAGATCATGACAAGATTGATAAAGTATGGAATAAGGATGAATCTACATCTAGTGGAGTCCCCTTAACTCCATACTCGACTCATAAGAATTCTCAAAAGAAGGTACATTTTTCCGATAAAAATGAGTCAACTGGTTTATCAAAAGAAGAGTCAGCCACAATTGAACTTAAGGAATGTTTAGGCATGACTTTAGCTGAGTTTAATGTTAAAGCTAAGAAAGCAAGAGCTAAAAAAATCCTGTTTTTATTGTTATGAAGTAGGACATGTTTATAGTTGCTGTCCAAATAGGAAAAGAAGATGTCCAGAAAAGGGTATGTCCTCTGGAGGATCTAGTAACTCAGATATTGTTGCTCATGACAATAGATCTAAGACACCAAAACGACAGGGACCTTCACAGAATACTACTTCTAGTAGTGTAAGTTCGAGTCGTTCTCGTACACCTCAAAGGAGTTATTTACCTAGGAAGATGGCTCAACAAAATCGATCACCTCCTTCTAGAATTAATAGTTCGTCTAATTTCTATGATCAATTGGGGAGTCAACCTAGATTTGGTACTCACTCACCAAGGAATTCTCCTCCTAAGACTCGTTTCACTTCACCTAAGAAACAGTCTGTGACACCATCCTCATCCAAGGCTCCAGTACAGAGCGATGGATATTGGACTGAATTGATCATTAGAGATGAATTCGGAAAACCTAAACCTCAAAAGGTTTGGGTTCCCTTCAGAAACTAACCATCTTATTGTCTGATGTGCAGGGAGAACCAAGGAAGCCTATCAGTCTTTGGTATGTTGACAGTGGATGCTCTCGGCACATGACAGAGGACAAGAATGTGTTGTCCAATTATGAAGATGTAAATGGTTCGTATGTTAGTTTCGCAGGTCCCAAGGGCGGCAACATCTCGGGCCAAGGTGATGTTGTCAATGGGAAGATTACGCTGGAGAAAGTCAATTATGTGGAACAGTTAGACATCTATGGCCTTGTGTTAGGTGTTGATGATCCAAAGAAGTCGGTTTGCTTGTTATCGAAAGCAAACGAATCTGAATCTGGCATAGAAGAATGGGACATATCAGTTTTCGAAAGATGAATGACAATGTCAAACATGGTTTGGTTGACGGCGTTCCCATGAAACGGTTTGGAATGGATGACAAATTTGTACCTTGTCTGAAAGGTAAACAACAAAAGTCTGCACATAAACCGAAACAAGAAAATTCTATTGCCAATCCTTTCGAGTTACTTCACATGGATTTATTTGGTCCAGTGAATGTAAGGAGTATCGGTGGGATGTATTACTGTTTGGTGGTTACTGATGACTACTCGAGATTCTCATGGGTATTCTTTCTTAAATCGAAAGATGAAACTCCTCAGATTTTGATAAATTTCTTTGTCGAAACTGAAAATATTTATGGAGTTCGTGTTAAGAGAATCAGGAGTGACAACGGAACTGAATTTAAGAATAATGTGATGGATGTCTTTTGTTTGTCAAAGGGAATCTAGCATCAATACAGTTTACCGTATGAACCACAGCAGAACGGAGTTGCTGAAAGAAAGAATAGGACTCTAATCGAGACAGCCAGAACTATGCTTGCAGATTCAGGGCTTCCTACTATGTTTTGGGGGGAGGCAGTGAATACAACTTGTCATATTATAAATAGGGTTACTGTAGTCAAGCGTCATAATAAGACATGCTATGAGCTTCTACATAAGAAGAAACCGAATTTACAGAATGTTGAACCATTGGTGTACCGTGTACTTTCTTGAAATATCTACCTCAGTCAAAGTTTGATCCAAAGGTTGAAGAGGGATTTTTCATGGGTTATAAACCGGGAACATCAATTTGACGAGTTTATAACAAGCAGACAGGCAAAGTTGACTTGGGTATAAATGTCAAGATTGTCAGTCATAAGCCCGCTATTCATTATGGAACTGGCAAAAACTTCGATTACGATAGTGTGTTTAGTTCACTACATGGTCCTGATTCTTATTTAGATCCTGAGACAGTTGATGATGTGATTATTTTAAGAGATCACTTGGATAATACTCCTACATCTCTGCCTACTCAAAATGTCGATACTACTCCAACCAAAGTTCAGTCTACTACTGTTGTTGATGAAAGTGGTAAGGACAATAATAAGCCAATTGATTCAGATGATAGTGAACCCGAGAACACTACACTACTTACTCTGTCAAAGGTTTCACTGCCTGATGATGATCTTATTTCTGAAGAATCGGAAGATGATTTTAGCTCTCCAGAGTTTCAGATTAAAACAAATTTAGGAGAAAGTCTGAATGTTGATTCGGTACCTCAATATCGAGTTAATAAGGATCATCCAGTTGAAAATATTCTTGGTGATGCTACAGAACCTGTTCGAACTAGAAATCAGTTAAATAAGGAGATGACTAGTTTGTTTTGTGAAGTGAAAGACACCGGATTAATAACTGAGTGTTTATATTCTGGTTTCATTTCACAAGTAGAACCTAAGAATGTTAAGGCAACACTTCAAGATCCATGTTGGGTTGAAGCTATACAAGAAGAATTAGTTCAATTTGAAAAACTTGGAGTATGGGAGTTAGGAGATGTACCTAGAGGTAAAGAACCGATTGGAACTCGTTGGGTATATAAATGCAAGCGAGATGACAAAGGGGTCGTTACCAGAAATAAGGCACGTTTGGTTGTTCAGGGGTTTGCACAACGAGAAGGATATGACTATAACGAAACTTGTACGCCAGTTGCTAGGATTGAAGCTATAAGGTTATTTTTAGCCTATGCAAGTTTCAAAGGTATAAAGGTGTATCAGTTAGACGTTAAGAGTGCCTTCTTATACGGTGAAGTTAAAGAAGAAGTATATGTTCACCAACCACCGGGGTTTGAAGATCCGAACTATCCAAGAAGAGCATATCGACTGGATAAGGCTCTTTACGGATTGCATCAAGCACCCAGAGTGTGGTATGAAAAGTTGTCGACACATTTGTTGACAAATGGTTTTACAAGAGTATCGATAGACAACACATTGTTTATCAAGTGCAAGAAGCGAGATTATTTAATTGTACAAGTTTACGTGGATGATATCATTTTTGGTTCATCTAATATAAAGATGTGCAAAGAGTTTGAAATGAGCATGAAAAATGAATTTGAAATGAGTGCTATGGGGGAACTTCAATTTTTCCTCGGACTGCAAGTTGATCAAAGGAAAGATGAATTCTTTATTCACCAGTCTAAGTATGTCGATGACATCTTGGAGAGGTTTCAAAGGTTAGAATCCAAGACATATGGTACTCCTATTCAACAAAATCATGGTTTAGGAGTTCTTGATCCGAAAGATGAACTTGTGGATGCAACTTATTATCGTGCTATTATTGGCTCATTGATGTATCTGACTGCTTCGCGTCCAGATATTATGTTCGTTGTTTGTCTTTGAGCTAGATTTCAAGCTAGTCCGAAAGAGTCACATTTAGTTGCAGCAAAACGTATTCTACGTTATCTTAAGGGAAACCAAGGGTAATAAAAATCCTCTACGTTCATAATCACATCCTCTAAAATACCTCTTGGAGTCCTTGTTGACCGATCGGCGAGTTGGATAATAATATCAGTCTGTTTTAAAGTACCTAACTCATACCGCTCAACTAGACTAGATGGAAGTATGTTGATGCTTGCACCAAAATCCGTCAACGCCTTTTTGATAAGAATGTTACCAACAGTTATAAAAATAAAAGGCGTTCCTGGATCTTTGAACTTAGGTGGAAGTGAGCCAGATATCACAGCACTAACTTGTTCAGTTAATTCCACCTTTTTGGGCAATGATGACTTCAGTTTCCGTTTTTGGGTGCACAAGTCTTTCAAAATTTTTGCATAAGCTAGAATTTGCTTAATTGCATCAATTAATGGAAGATTAGTTCTAACTTTTTTGAAAATTTCCCACATATCATCAGATTTTGGTCCTTTCTTCCCATAGGGAGAGGAGACCGGTACCTTTAAAGCTGCGGGGAACGGTGTGGTGTTAACATCCACATCATCCTCCCTAACTTTGGGCTTAGTAGGAGATTTCACACAAGTTTCATTATTTTCATTACCCTCCCCATGTTCAAGTGGACACCCGTCATCATTTTCCAAATCATCATCATTATTACTAGAAAGAGAGAACTTACCTTGATCATACCTGTTTGTAGGCATGTCTGGGAGCTGGACCTTGTTGTCATACACTTTACCATTCCGAAGTGAGCTAATCATGTTGACACGTCCTTGACCTTGAGGCTTGTGTGCTGGGTTTAAATCTGTGTAGCTTGGAAGCCTCCCATATTCTCTCCTTCCCAATTGCTCAGCAAGTTGTCCCATTTGCCTTTCTAAAGCAGCAATGGATTTGGAATTTGCATCAATTTGTTGTTTACTACTGTGAATAAGCGAATCCCAGACTTCAGTCTTCTTTCTGATATCTTTCATGAACAACTGCATTTGTGATTCTATGCTAGATGATTGATTAGCATTTTGATTCTGATTTTGCCCCTGAAATGACCCTTGACCTTGGTTTTGATATGGCCATGGTTGGTTCGGGTATTGTTGTTGACCATATTGTTGAGGTTGCCTCTGAAAGTTAGCCTGGTTTTGAAAATTTTGCTGAGGCCTTTGTAACACCCGTCATTTAAAAACCTGGATTGTGAAAAACTTTGCCAAACGGCGTTTAAAATGTAGCGGAAAAGATCACTTTAAAAACTACCCCATCCGTAACGGATGGTACCTTTCATAAATGGTGTTACTAATGTGTATCATCAAAACAATAAAAGTAAATCTAAGTCATGGCACCAACATAAATGCCATCATTATTACATGCATCATAAATCATAAATAAAGTAGCCAAACAATGGCTAAGAGGTGAAGTCGAAGCATTCAATGTCTAATGCTAATCTTCTTTATTACTTCTACCCATCTCACCGAGCTAATCTTTTCTTAGCTCAAGCTTGCTTATCCTGAAGGCACAACATTTTCAAAAGAACTAGTGTTAGCTAATAAATTAGCTAAGTAAGATAACATGATTTGAAAACATTTGTCGTTTCATAATATATTAACAAAAACGTGACATAAGAGTTAATATCACATACATAGCATTGCAAACATTAAACATAACACAATAGGATCATCATATACCTAATGTGCCTAACTTTTCTTTCATGTCTTTCTTTCTTTACTTTATTTCTTTGCCTAAACATTGGCTAAGTGACTTATGCCACTTACATAGGGATGTGAGGTTGTGTGTAGGCGGTCATAGACCATACATGGAGTCCTCACACCCGATATGATGGGTAAACCATAAGGTGGTCCATCGGCGTCGTTAAGGAAAGACAATGTCAATCCAACTGAATAAACCGTTTATGCCTTTACGCATTGGTGGTTAGTTACTCCACCCGGAATACTCAAACATAACTATGCCATGGGAGGTATCATGATTCCCAAACCACGTGACCACGTACGCACTAGCTCCTTGGAACTAGCACGGGTTAAGCTTAACACAAGACTTTACATATGCTCTAGACTTCTTAATTATATTAGCTTAGGCTAACTTTCACCTAAACTAATCAAATAAAATCATTTTTACTTTTAGGGCCCTTAATTGTGCACGTGTCATGGCAATCCTATTCATATGTCTAGTGACTAGGTGTTCAAGCCATGCAAACATTCATATAATCATAGCATCTAATCATTTCATATCACATGCATATCATCATACCGTTAAAGCATACATAACTTACCATTCACCATCAATGGTAATCATACATATCCCATGAGAACCTCCTATATAATCCCATAATCATAAAAACATGCAATTATATTTATTTGGGGATTTAACTTATAAAAACTATGTTTTGTTGTACCATCAGGTGACGAAAGATATTATCTTATCTCAATTGAGTCCACAACAACTTACAAATATTTTACCGTGCTTGATACGTACTTCCGATAACCTATAATGAGTATAGAATCAATAAACGAGGCTTAAATGACTTATCGTATCTATACGTGTTGCATGGACATTTATATAACACGTTTAATATAATTCGAGAATACACTACTTGATTGGCCGAATCCTTATCCGCAAAAACAGTATTATATTTATTAGACTTTTGCACTTAATATGTCATTTTGCACATAACACTAACCACGATTAAGATCTAATTAATTTTTAGTAAAATTAATTAATTAATCCATGAGACAAAACTAAAACTCATAACCATGTGATGTCGATGCTAAATCCTGATCAAGTGATCTTGCCATTAAAATAACTAAAGGTGTTATATCTTTGTTTTAGATTTTTATTTAAGCAGAACGTTATTATATTTACATCTTGCATGAACTTTAAGTTGGACTACCCTATAATACATACTTCATCTACCTCGAGTGATAGTAAGCCTCCATGAACATAATTTTAAATTTCTATTTATCAGCTATTTAAGCACAATACTTAAGATTCAGTATTATTTTGGTACGTTCAGACCATGAATACAGATTATCCATCACGAGAACATATTTTATACCCATTCGGGAAACAAACGACAAAATCATGCAAAGTCGATGTAACAATAGCTGTTTATGCGAACTAAACTTGACCCAACAAATATTGATTACTTCATTACGATATGCATAATAAGCTATGAACTTACAGTGCATGACTTCTTATAACCATATTCTATTCTCAAGCTATTAGCAACTCAATTATATGTTATATACTTGATTACCATTAGTGTAACTTTCTGCCATGACATCAACGACGAAGACACTCGTGAGTATTTGTAGTTTTTATTTTTATAGAAATCGACATCGATCATGTTGACTAAGAAAAATCATCAGATTAGCTATTTTACGATATATATGTATATAGCCCGACTTTATGCATAAACGAATACCTATATATATGTCGACTCGCATATCGTAACGAAACCATTAACGCAACGCTATTACTCATAGATAACTTGGACATGGTTAGTAATGCACTTTGCTTATTATAAAAAGAAGCCTAAAACGTACAAATATGGTCAGGTTGCATCACAAGCATGGTGACAAGTAAAATATATATATATATATATATATATGAGCCATCCAATAAGAACTAAATTGAAATAGGAACAAGTGAGAACCAATCATGAATGGCCAAATCATTAGCATTTTAAGAGGAGAATATTGGAATTTACAATTGACAGTTTTTTTCTAATAATAAAACGGTTATAGAACAAGCTTTTTATTCTATCAAAATTAATTTAATCAAACTTTCCGTACAGTGCATGTTGCTAAAAGATATTTACATATTCATTGTGAAAAAATTGACTTGATACTTCATACTTTATATATGTCAGATGAAGAATAGCGACAATCAATAAGGTAGTAAATTTTTTGTTTTTGTTTTTGGATGCACAAATACAACATCAATTAATTTAGGATGCACAATTATATCAGATGGAGAATAGCGGCAAACAAAAAACTAGTAATTTTATTTTTGTTTACATTATATTTTTGTTTACATTAACTGATTAGGATGCATAATTATATCTAAGGATGCATAATCGAATATTAATTTGGATGCAAATGTCGGAAACATGATGCACACGTAGACTAACCAACCATTAATTTTGAAAACTTCCACATAAAATGAAACTGCCATGTACGTGTGTTATGTTTAAGTATTTCTTTTTCTTTTTGGATTTTTTAATTACCATATTGTCCTTAAACATTACATGCAAATAGACAATTTTTCCATTAATTAAAAGTCTTCTTACAAAAATGCCACTCATCATCTTAGACGTTCATTTTTTTCATCTGAAGAATCAAAATTGTTCTCACCGTTCTTATTTTAAATCTATTCTCACTTGAAAGTTACCCTATATATATGTATATATATATACATATATATGTGAACTTATGTTTACCCGCTAATCTACACATCCCGACCTACCGATAATATCTATTACGAACACTAAACGCGTAAGCACATCGTCTATAGTTCAAATAAAAGAAATAATCGATACCTTGCTATTTGATCGCAACCAGAAGATCTCTTTATTATTATTATTATTATTATTATTATTATTATTATTATTATTATTATTATTATTATTATTATTATTATCATCGATGAATGTAATATTAAAACAAATTTGTGTATATGTTTCGGGTACACAGGCAAGCTTAATGAGTATATATATTTTATTTAAATTGTGTCTTGAATCACCTAATGAAGAACACGAATAAATTGGATCGATGCTGCTTTTTCCTCTTCCTTATTTTTGTGATTTTCGACAACCACAAAGCTAGGGAAAATCGATGTATATATATATACTTGGATTTACGGTTTATTAATCCTAATAGCAATAGGTTACCTAAAGTTTTCTAAATGCACACTTAGCCCCCTCAAAACTTTGTTTTCCATCTAAACATTAATAAAAGACATACCATATTAACACACATAAGCATTTAATCACATTATCCAATCGTAAGCTTGACGGAAACTAACGTTAACTAACGGTCTAGTCAAATAGCCAAACTTGAAAAGTTTGGGATGTTACACCTTTGTTGAAAGGTCTTTGTGGTTGGTTGAACTGTTGATTTGTTTGGTTAAGCATCTGAGAGTTCATTGCATTATCGCCATTCCATCTGAAATTTGGATGATCCCTCCAACCTGGATTATAAATGTTGGAATATGGATCATATATCCTACCCTGCACTTCATTCACCTGCTCTTCCATAATGGGTGGCAACGATATGGGACATGAGTTGGCAAAGTGATCCGGATCTCCACATGATGCACACACATCTTGTACCTGCAAAACATTGGCACTACCACTCCCGGAACTTTGGAGTAAAAGATCAAGTTTTTTATTAAGTGCATTCATATCAGCTCAATACTATGATCAAAATTTCCTGAATTAGAGATAGCATGTAATGGGGCAGTGCTAGGTGATCGTCGATCAACTGAAGCTTGGGTTTTGGAACTCTTACTTAGTTTCTCGAAAAATGTCCATTCCTCTTCACTAGTGCGAGTTAAAAATACGCCACCACTGGCAGCGAGTAGGAGTTGTCTGTTTGTTGAATCAAGATCATCATAAAATTTTTGACAAGCTCCCAAGTTGGCACTTCATGATGAGGACATGACCTTAACAATTCCTTAAAACGTTTGAAAACTTCATGAAAAAGTTCATTAGGTAATTGTCTAAAAGATTTTATCTGGTTTCGAACATCAGAAGTTTTACTTATTGGATAAAATTCTTCAAGTTTTTTCATTTCCGCCCAAGTTCTAATGCTCCCCGCCCTTAATGACAAAAACCATCTTTTTGCTTTATCTTTAAGTGAATAAGGAAAAAGAAGTAACCTTACCTCATCCTCGGTGAAACCATTAACTTGATTGGTAGCACAAATCTCCACAAACTCTGTAAGATGCTCATATGGTTCCTCTGATGCAGTCCCTCGAAAAGTCGGTAGAATGCTAATCAATTAAGGTCGAGCTTCAAACCTACGGTTGGCATTGTTAGCAGTAGCAGCCGGATAAGCAATTGGTGATGCATCCGTGTATACTCTTGGACGATAGTATGAATCCACTCCTCGTTCTTCTTGATATCCCATCTCTTCGTCAGATGATGAAACTTCTGAATCCTCCAAATAAAACGGTAACTCCTATGCAACTAGTGAATTTTCAATAGTTTCACTACTTGATGCTTTTGCCGCCTTTCTGTTTGCTCTAGCTGTTTTCTCAATCTCCGAATCGTGTAACAATGGTAATTCCTACCCGAGTTTCTTGTATGCATGCACTAAAAGTAGCTGAAAACCAACAAAAACAAAAACAAACGCGTAAAATAGAACAAGAAATAATAAATGCAGAAAATTTATAAACTAATTTTTTTGGGTCTTATAATTTTCTTTTTCATTTTTTCGAATTTTAAACTTAAAGAAAAATAACTAACTAAATACAACGAAAGACTTGAACTACAAGCGCACTCGCTCCCCGGCAACGGCGCCAAAATTTGATCGACGTCGAAGTATCAATCAAAAATAAATCTAAATACCTTACACTAGATAGGGTAAGAGGATATCGTTCCCACGAAGAGCGTCTGTGGTTATAGTCAAATTTTAACACTTTTTGTTTGGTTTTAAAAATAATAAGAAAAACTAATTTTAATTAACTAAATAACTAGACTTAATTTAATGAAACAAGACAAAATTAAAAAGAGAACTTGTAAACAATAATAAAAAAGTGCATCCCTCCCGAATACCAAAAGTTTCGTTAATTTAATTAATAAACTTTACCGAGTATTTATTCTAAATTACATAGACATAATTTTATTATTTGACAAGAACAACTTTGGATACAACCTATGTTAATTATATGACCTGTTTTAATCCCTAAACTAGGTGGACTCGGCACAAATTATTAACTAACAATAAGTTGTCTTACGAAAATCCAAATCAAATAACAATAAATAAATACTCAATCAGTCATATGAATTATAATCCAAAAAGAACAATGTTTACGCGACTGAAAGTAAAGTTCATCAAATAAAATTAACTAACAATTGTTCATCAGGAGAGATAGCAAAAACCTTAACCGGACATAATCTTCAAATCAATAACGGTTGATGAGATTCGAATTCGTTGCATCTTGTCGAAACTAGTCTCGTCGAATAATGTCCGAAACCCCTCCAAATTGCTGCCGACTATTCCCTCGATATTAAATGTGCTGTCGAATTCTAATATGTGTCGATTCCCAATCCCTCGAAAATTAATTAGTGTGCCGCAAGGGATATGTGTCGACCTCTTCGGAATTAATTCTGCCGCAACGGGATTATGTAATTGTCGACCAATCCCCTTCGAATGAATTGCCAACCGAATTATATTATGTGTTTCGAGAATTATGGTCGGCTCCAAATCCCTCCGAAAAAGATCCTCTGTCGAATCCCCCTCGAAACTTGGATAAACAAATATATATAGTTTTTTAATTCTTGATCCTCACGGGAGAGTTTTCCTTACGAACCGACATAACTAAACATCACTATGGGCTTCTTATGCGTCTGATGTGGTCAACCCAATTACAAGAGCAAGAATGGTGGGCTGAGGTAGAAGTTTACGGCCCAAACTAACTCAACCAACAAAATTATTACAAAAGTCTTCCAATTGTAATGTAAGTCTCTGTATGTATCTTGGCATGCACATAATCAAATAAGAAATATAAATTTCTTTATTCCATCACCAATCACCATAAAGCTAGTGATTTTACTACATAAAATAACTATGTCATGTTAACTTTGATAAATCACCATATTAAAGCATATCTTGTCCCTTAAATATCAAGTCATGTACATACACATCCATATTTCAATCTCCTAAGAATTTACCCATTTGATTAGGATTAAAATTCATAGTTGACTAATTAGTTATTATTTTCTTCTTTTCCGTTTCTTATTTTTTTGGAACACCATAACTACACCTAGTTTCTTAGCATATTTGAGGATTAAATCTAACTATTCTTAACCATAAAGTCATCGCAGATTATCATGTAATATTAATTATTTATTTATATATTTTAACTAATGATACTAGAACTAATAATAACATTACTTGCAATTAAACCACAATTGAATAATTGACTGACCTTTAGTTATTTACTAGAACCTCACAACTTTGATATTTGTTGAGTTTTCTTTTCACAAGTCCACAGCCACCCACACTCTTTCAATTTAGTCTTCTCCACAAATTTTTAATAGTTTTTGTCTATGATGTTATTAACATCACAAGCTCTTGACTCCATAACATTTTTCTAGACAGACGATTAAAAAATGGCTAACGGGTTTTGTATCTAGACATTATCACCAAATAGAAAGTCGGTTTTGAAAGAATTTGAAGATCTAATTATTATTATTATTATTAGTTTTATTATTATTATTATGAAATCTGAGAACGATTATACCAAAACGATATAATCAATTACAATACAATGATTCAGTCATATGATAATGACTAAATCAATACAGAGAATAAGACTTATGATCAATTGATCATATACAGATAGATATACAGATTGATACAGAGAGGATATAATATGAATATATTGAATGCACGCACAAAGACTGAACCCTAAAAGGGTATATACAATCTTATATACTGTGAGGCTTATGATGATATACTCCCATGCCCTCCAACTCCTCTTGATCTTCATAAATGGTCCTTTCTGCTTTGTCTTTTAGATATTAGTTACTTTAAGTCTTATAATTCTTCAATTCCTGCACAACTAATCATATTGGTTAGCTCTAACTATACAAGTAATTCATTCCAAGATTGTTATTTACCTTAATTTTAACATTCCCCCTCAATCTTGGAATGAGATTTCTCCTTTAAATCAAGGTTTAAAGAAATCTTTTAGATTAAATTTTTCACAACAAAGATTATGTTGAGCAGAATTCAATCCTTTTGTAAACAAATCTGCAGTATTATGTTCAGAGGCTAATTTACAAGTCTTAATAATACCTGCAGTGATATTTTCTCTTACAAAGTGCAAATCTATTTCCATATGTTTGGTTCTCTCATGAAATACAGGATTAGCAGTAATCTGAATTGTTGGTTTACTATCACAAAAAACACTAACAGGCAGTTCATACTTTTCTTTCAAATCATCCAACAATTTGATGATCCACATTACCTCACTAGTAACAGAAGCCAAAGCTCTATACTCAGACTCAGCAGAAGACCTAGAAACAGTACTTTGTTTCTTGCTTTTCCAAGAAACCAAACTATTTCCATAAGAAACACAATATCCAGTAATGGATCTTTTTGAAGACATACATTTCCCCCAGTCTGCATCAACATAAGCATACAACTTTAGGGTAATGCATTTATCAATATACACACCTTTTCCTGGAGATAATTTCAGATATCTCAGGACATGAAAAGCTAGTTTAAAGTGTGATTGAAGTGGTGCATATATATATTGACTTAAGCAATTAACAGTAAAAGCTATATTAGGTCTAGTAATAGTCAAATAAATTAATTTCCCAACAAGCTTTTGATATTCAGTTACACCACTTATTAGTTTATCATTTTCAGTTTCAGAACAATTTATTCTCATGTTTTGATCAATGGGTGTTTTTAAAGGTTTACACCCAAGCATACCAAATTCTTGCAATAATTCAAGACAATATTTCCTTTGAGACATACACAAACCACTTTCAGATTCAAGAATTTCAATACCAAGAAAATATTTAAGCTTTCCAAGATCTTTAATCCTAAACTTAGAACTTAAATAAGCTTTAAACTTATTAATCTCTTCTAAGTTATTTCCCGTTATAACAATATCATCTACATATACTAACAAGACAAGAAAAACACCTTGATCAGATTTAGTGAATAGAGAATAATCATTCTTACTTTGTATAAATCCATTTTCTATCAATACTGAAGTTAACTTTTCATTCCATTGTCTAGGTGCTTGCTTTAAGCCATCCAAAGATTTGGTAAGTTTACATACTTTAGTTTCATCTTTAGGAAAATACCCTAAAGGTAAATCCATATAAACATCTTCAACTAAATCACCATACAAGAAAGCATTATTCACATCAAGTTGAAATAAAGACCAACCCTTATTAACAGCCAGATTTAGAATACACCTTATGGTAACCATTTTTACCACAGGAGAAAAAGTCTCCTCAAAATCAAGACCTGCCCTTTGATTATACCCTTTTGCAACAAGTCTAGCTTTATACCTTTCAATTTCACCATTAGATTTGTATTTAATCTTATAAATCCATTCACAACCAATTGGTTTTCTATTCTTAGGTAAATCTGTTACAATCCAAGTATTATTTCTATTAAGAGTTCCCATTTCATCATTCATTGCATTTATCCAATTAGGATCATGACATGCTTCCCAATAAGTCTTTGGTTCAATACTTTTATTCAAGCTAGAAACAAAACAAAAATTTTCTTTACTTAACTTAGAATAATTCACAACTTTTTCAACACCATACTTCACTTTTCCTTCAATCACATAATCATTCAAATTTTTAGGCAAATAAGAAATTCTATCAGACCTTCTTAAATTAACAGTCTCATGAGTTGGTTCATTGCTAAAAGAATTAATGCCCTCAGGAGAATTAGGCTGTACAAAAGTAGCAGACCTATCATCAAGTGTTGCAGACTGTTCTTTATCTTCCTCAACACTTGAAGTGCTTTCAGAAGACTCAGAATTACTACCATCACTGATTTCAGTTTCTCTCCCTTCATCATTGGGACTTTGAGGTCCTATGTTTTCAAAATCATTATTAAAAAAGTTTAAATGATTAATTTCAGAATTCTCATTTGATAAATCAAGTTTGGACATTTTAAAAGGAAAAACAGTTTCATAAAATTTTATATCTCTAGAAAAAAATAAACTTTTAGTTTCAAGACTAAAAACTTTATACCCTTTCTTAACATTAGAATAACCAACTAAAACACATTTTTCAGATTTAGATGAAAATTTATCTTGATTATTAAGTTTAGAGGTAAAACATAAACATCTAAAAGACCTTAAGTGGGAGAGACTAGGTTTAGCACCATATACCAACTCATAGGGACTTTTACCAGATAATACAGAAGAAGGCAATTTGTTAATAAGAGAAGTAGTAGTTAGAACACATTCAGACCAAAGATAGAGAGGTAATCCCCTCTGAAACATAAGAGATCTAGCAACATTTAAAAGATGTCTATGTTTCCTTTCTGCAATTCCATTCTGTTGTGGTGAATAAGCAATAGTGGTTTGATGAATAATTCCATTTTTATTACAAAATTGAGTAAAAGCATTATTCACAAACTCTGTTCCATTATCACTTCTGAAAATTTTAACACTTTTATTAAATTGATTTTTTAACAAGAAGTAAAAATTTTCAATGTTTTGAATAACTTCATCTTTAGATTTCAGTAAGAAACACCACACAACCCTTGAAAAATCATCAACCACAGTAAGAAAAATACCTAAATCCTTCCTTACTTTGAACTTTATATGGCCCCTAGACATCAAGATGAATCAATTCTCCCAACCCTTTAGTTTTATGATCACTTATTGGAAATGGTTCTCTAATTTGTTTAGCTTTATGACAAATTTCACAAGGAAAAACTTGTTTAGTATTATCAATTTCCAAATCATTTCTTAAAACATATAGAACCTGATCAGCAGGATGTCCCAATCTATTAAGCCAAGTTACTTTAGACAGATAACAAGTAGTCACATTAGAGCAAACAAAATTACTATACCTATCATGACTATCAAGCATATATAATCCACCATATTCACTACCAGTCCCCACCAGGTTCTTTGATTTCAAATCCTGAATATAACAAGCATTCTCATCAAAACCAACAAACAGTTTAGAATCTCTAGACATCTTATGAACTGAAACTAGATTTACTTTATATTCTGGTACAAACAGAACATCAAAAAGAATCACATTATTTGACAGACTCACATTTCCTATTTTCTTAATTTTAGTAATAGTTCCATTAGGATGTCCAACTGTAATATTTAAATCACTTATATCTTCTACATTGAATAAACAACTTTCATCACATGTTAAATGTTGATTTGCACCAGAATCTACAACCCATTTTCCATCCACAAATTTAAAATTAGACAAAGCATTTAAACACCAAATTTTAGACAAGTTCTTTCCAAATAAGCATTCAGAATCTAATATAATACCTGCCATATTGGCATTAAAACTTGTACTAGGAACTGGTTTATCATTGATGAGATTCAACAGTTTCACCATCTGCTCATGAGTAAAAGACAAAGAACTACTAGAAAAGGAATCGGAATTACTAGTAGAACCATTATTAATAGAATCAGTAATCACATTATTACTTGAAACATATTTTGTATTTGGATTAAATTTCTTTTTAAAACCAGGTGGATAACCAACAATCTCATAACACCTATCAATAGTATGTCCTATCATATTGCACTTTTTACATTTTAAGTTTGGATTAGGACCTCTATTAAACCCTTTCCTATTGTCAATTCTTTGAGCATTAAACACAGAAGGTTGAACTTTAGATGAATTATCATGCACAGACATAGTTCTATGTGACTCTTCTCTAGAAATTATAGCATAAACAGATTTAACATCAGGAATAGGTTCTCTTGTTAAAATATTAGTTCTCATTGGCATATAGACATCATTAAGACCCATTAAAAACTGCATTAACCTGAGCAATTTATTATGATTTTGAAAATCCTTAGCAACTTTACAAGCACAAGCAGGTAAATTAACAAGAGCATCATACTGTTTCCACAAAGAATTTAGTATATGATAATAATCTGACAGAGATGACCCATTTTGTTTAAGTGAATTGATTTTAAGATGCAGATTGAATATTACAGATCCATCTACTTTATCATAAGTTTCTTTCAATTCTTTCCAGACTTCACTAGCATTTCTAGAGAATATTTGACACATATAAAGTTCTTCAGAAATTGAACCAATAATCCAAGACAAGACCACAACATTACATCTATCCCATTGACTAGCAAGAATTTCATTATCTTCATCTTTTTCACAATCACCATTATTGAATCCTAGCTTATTTTTAGTTTCTAATGCCAAAGTCATTGCACAACTCCAAACATTGTAATTTTTGTACCTTTTAGCTTAAAATTAATCAAAGAAACACCTGTAGTATCACTAGCATGCAAATACAAAGGATCACCAAAGTCTAGTTTACTAATTTGAGTAGTCATATCAGAATTAGGATTAGAACTACCAGTTTTTTCTTCAGGATTAGACATTGTAAAAAATAAGCAACAAGTAAAACAAATTTACTATTATACAGACAGAATTAACAAACAACAAAAAATTCCAAACAATACTTAGAACACAGACTAATATACCATCACGCAAAGATAAACAAACAATAGCAGAGAGACACAAATAATCAAGAACAAACAACCCAATACACTTTAATAAGAATACAATGAATAACAACAAGAAATATATATATATATATATATTTTAAAAATAAGATCTAAACTCGTATAAGTGCTAGTGACAGGATTCCGTACCTCTCAAGGAAGCAGGTCAAGTATTAGCACAAATACTTTTGAGAGAAAAGATCTGATAAAAAACAATTTTTAAAAATTAAAGTTTAACAGAATCATAAAAGAGGTGTTACAATGCTTTCGGATGAAACGACAAAGATCCCTAATTATTCTTTGATTCACTTAGTCAAAGAAATAATCAGGATTTGATCAAATAACCTTAATCTCTCTTTGATTCACTTAGTCAAAGAGAAATCAAGATCTACAACTGCAACGGAAGAACAAAAATTGTCAGAAATTAGGGTTTTCAATTTTTTAGGGTTTCACAACGAAATACGCCCTAAAAATCAATAAACCCCAAAATAATCACAAGGATCTTCGACAACCAATCTTCAATAGGAACCTGGCTCTGATACCATGAAAGAATTTGAAGATCTAATTATTATTATAATTATTATTATTATTATTATTATTATTATTATTATTATTATTATTATTATTATTATTAGTTTTATTATTATTATTATGAAATCTGAGAACGATTATACCAAGACGATATAATCAATTACAATACAATGATTCAGTCATATGATAATGACTAAATCAATACAGAGAATAAGACTTATGATCAATTGATCATATACAGATAGATATACAGATTGATACAGAGAGGATATAATATGAATATATTGAATACACGCACAAAGACTGAACCCTAAAAGGGTGTATACGATCTTATATACTGTGAGACTTATGATGATACACTCCCATGCCCTCCAACTCCTTTTGATCTTCATAAATGGTCCTTTCTGCTTTGTCTTTTAGATATTAGTTACTTTAAGTCCTTGCACTTTATAATTCTTCAATTCCTGCACAACTAATCATATTGGTTAGCTCTAACTATACAAGTAATTCATTCCAAGATTGTTATTTACCTTAATTTTAACAGGTTTCTTATATGTGATTAAGCAAGTATGGTGTAACTAAGCAATGTCAATGTAGGCCAAGTGTCCATAAATTTTATTGTTATTATTAACAATATTATAAATTTACATAATCATTTATTTATTTATCTCTTTATTATATATATATGTTAAAATATTGAACCTAATATATGTATATATATTTAAGAAAATGAGACGTTACAATTCTCCCCAACATATCTGTAATCACGGCCTCGTGATCCATACTGCAAGCAAAGAATTAATATGAACTCTTCGTGTTCCCTAGTGTATTCGGATATTTCATTTTTTTTTTAAAAAACTAACTTATAATTATTTTTTTATTAGCCATTGTCAACATATATTTATATTCAAATATGAGTTTGCAATTTAGCTTATTTCGTTTATTTTAAGGCTCTATACTTTGCTCTCAACTCCTAGTGTTTCATCTCTATTTTGATTACTATTTATTTTCTAACTCAGTTCGTCTCCAATCTCTACATTTCTTAATCGTCTTCCATGATCATCTTACTTTAGTTACTCTGACTTTTATTGATGTTCTCCCAAATTCTTTTATACCACAATTACTAGAGGCTAGAGCTCCAAAATTGTATTTTCTATTTATTTTTCAAGTTATAGTTTTCCAAGTGATCAACTAGTCATACTTTCAAATAATACTATTCTACTTCTGTGGATTCTAATCAATTCATTTCCCAAGATTGTTCTCTATTTTTTTTTCTTCTTTTCTTTAATGCACACATTGTAACCAAATTACTACACTCATTTCCTTATCCCATGAACTTAATCCTTTCATATTATTCTTAATCTCAATCACAACTTATACAAATTCTCATAATTTACTCCAACATTTAGAAGAATTCAACCATTCATTCATTCTCGATTTAAATTCTTGTCCTTGTTGTTTCCATTTTTTTTTAACATGAGCTAAAGTTTTAAATGGGTCTATATATATAAAAAAAAACTTGGACCGAGATTTCCGCGCTTTCTAAAACAAATCACAACTTTCTATGGCGGGACTTTTAACATTACACGATCACCTACTTCAAACTCTATTGGTCGTCTTCTTTTATCAGCGTAAAACTTTTGTTTATCTTGTACCTTTTTTTTATATAGATTTTCTCGAATTCGTTCAATCTTCAAAGTTGTCCCTCGGATGATATAAATCCCAACTAGTTCCATTTGGCCGACTTCTCCCCAACATATACACTTTCTATCATAAAGTTGTTCTCTTAATTCAATTCTACCAACAAGACCTCAATCTTCTTTCCTGTATCTACAATCAATCACTTGTCATATCACTTATAATCGAGACATCTAATATCTTAATAATAGCTAATCGACCATCATGTAATTGTTTTTTTTATTCATCTTTTTGACCGACACCTAAATCTTTTAATAATCTCCTAGAAATCCACAAATCAATTTAGTCATCTTTTGTCAAGACTATTTTATTATTATTATTATTATTATTATTATTATTATTATTATTATTATTATTATTTTTATTATTATTATTATTATATATAAATATATTTTTTTAATTAATTAATTTTTTTTTTAAAAAAACATGATTCCCAATCACCGTCTTTATTTTAGTCTATCCTACCAGGCCAACACTCCATCTCTTCTATATATGCTCTCCCAAATTCTTTCACACAATACTTATGGAATCCTTTTATTATTGTTATTATGGTACAAATGTATAAACTACTTTTAGCAATTTCATCATTGCAATTATCCCATTTATCTACTCACTATACATTTATACCTAAGTCTACTTTATTATTTATTAGTTAATAAATTTTTTTTTCTATGATAGTGAAAATCCCAAATTTTCATAATCCAACATTTGAGACGACAACTTTTTTTTTTTTCCGTCTATTCCTTCAATTACTCAACTAGTATGCTTTATGCTCATCCATATGGTCATATTTCTCCATTATTTCTAAGAATAAGAACTTCTACTAACCATTTTCAAATCGATTTCCTTTCGCCTTTTAGCCCAATTGCTCGTACTTATTCGATTTATATATCCATATGTCTGGATCTTCTATCTTATATCAAATCATTGACATCTTGATTGCTTAGACTTAATCTAAATCGAGTACTCGCTTATTCTAAATCATTTGATCTTTATCTAAAAATCAGTTCAAAATTTTAAATCTACATAGTTATGCTAACAACAATTTCTATAACATAGACATACTTATTTTCCGTATCTATGTTACTAATGTCTGTAGTAATGTTACATCCCTTGTACCTTTCGTTGTTTGTTCTTATTCTTCAACATTACAGGTTTATAATTTTCCTCAAAGCATTCAGATTAACTATCTCCTACAGACATCCGATATTTCTTTTTGTTAGACCCATAAAGATGACCTCTAATACTATTTCATCTTTCTCTACTCAACATAGTATTATATTGTATTCGCCCACCACGTTGAGACTTTTATTTATTTTTATTTCTCTATAAGTCTCCATTATTTTTTTTTATTAATTACTTCAATTCTTTCTAAATCTGACATTACGTCATTAGTTATCGTGTCGATTTACTTGAATTTCTTAACAAATATTCTTGTGCAATATATTTATTATTCCTTAGGCTATCTGCTCATTCATTTCTTCTAACAAATTCCACATAGGTACAAACCCACTAAAATTTCTTTCCCACTTTAACTCAATTACGCTAACTTATCTTCATTAATTTTTACTCTCTTATCGGCTTTTCTATAGTGTCGCACATTAGGTTGTACCACATCTTGATTTCTTGGACTTATGCTACTTAACATATCTCAACTTCTCTAAACTCTTCCAATAATCTTATCATTGTCTATCATGTTAACAACTATTTATAATTTAATTCGGTACATGTCAAGTTTGAAGACTATATAAGTATATCAACAACAATCCTTTATAACGTATGAACACCTACATATCCAAGTTTGCATGAATATCATCTTAGTGGCTCTACGGGTCACTATCATCTATCCTCGTTTATTTCCGGTTCTTTGTGAGTCTCCTCGTTTTATAGTCTTACGGCATAATCATGATAAATCCAAAAATATCTTTGAAATTTATTTAGTGTCATAACTTTCCCAAGAACAACTACTTCTCTTAAATTAATTGATATCTATCTTTTGTGTTCGTGCCACTCAATCCAATTTTCTTATTTTATATTTCACTTTCACCTGGGACCCGTCCAATTTTGATTCATTGACATTTTCATCCTATCCTTTGAGTGAGTTACTTTACTTCTCATTTCAATCTTTTATCTATCACATTGCTTCATTGTTTTAGCAATCATTATCTCCTTATCTTAATCTTCATATAATTGTTTCAATACTCACACAATCAGTATCTTTTAAACTTTCACAATGCAACAATCTATATCAGTATCCATATTCTTCTATAGGCAATCTTACTATGGGCACTTATTCCTTTCATTCTTAACAACATAGTCCATACGGTACATTGAAACACTAATAAGTAATAGTTGAAGCTTGCGAATTAGGTAATGGTCTACATATCCAAGTGCAGTATCCAGTAAAATATCTCACAATCATAATAACATACTCATTTTCTGTAATACGACCATAAGGACCCGAACTCACTTATGATCTCAACAAGTAATTTACATATTTAACATCCAATTTAAAGACATGTCATTTATAATTAAATACATTCACCATACCCCGTATGGTCTCTACGACTTTATATTATCACATAACATGTGTGTTTGAGCATTAAAATGAGGAGCTCAATCACAAGGTGAGTTTAACCAAGAAAATCATCAAGATCTCCTACAAAGTAGTGCAAACCTACTAAAGTCTTGACGAATCTAAGGTGTATGATGATTTTCCCATAGAGATGTATCGATCTATGGAGGATATGAATGTAATATGATTATATATGATGATTGATTGATGATGGTGAATATCTATATTCTGATGATTAAATGTACTGCAGATATGCAGAGAATGTTGTAATGAATATATGTGTGTTGTACGAATATGATTGTGTGTAAAGTTGTATTGTATTGAATTGAATATGCTGACATATAATGATTGATTGGATGTATATATATAGGCATAAATTAGGGCAACATCGTATTTTGGGCCCGATATGGGCCTGGCCCTGAATCCAAAATGTCAGTACGAGGAATAATTAGAACATTCCCGAAGTATAATATACTTTTTGTATTCTATCCACATCCTTGTTCGATTAAAGAGATTGAATATTGACCAATCCATGACCCCTTGGTAATAAGATGTAAAAGAATATATGTTTGAGGCTTATTCCCAAGGGCAAGGGAGTTTCCAAGGGCAAGGGAGTTCCCAAGAGCAAGGAAGTTCCCAAGGACAAGGGAGTTCCCCAAGGGCAAGGGAGTTCCCAAGAGCAAGGGAGTTCCCAAGGGCAAGAGAGTTCCCAAGAGCAAGGGAGTTCCCCAAGGGCAAGGGAGTTCCCAAGAGCAAGGGAGTTCCCAAGCGCAAGGGAGTTCCCCAAGGGCAAGAGAGTTCCCAAGAGCAAGGGAGTTCCCAAGAGCAAGGGAGTTCCCAAGGGTTGAGGAGAGTCTTTATATGCATTATATAAATATATAATTATATTTATATGCATAGATGTCGTACAAACATAGATTCTAGTTAAAGACCATTTCTTGTCTAGATACCCATCGGTTGGCAAATGGATGGTATTTGGCTAGGGAAGTGGCTGGCATTTGGATCAGCATTTGGCTGGGCGTCGGCTGGGGAAGTGGCTGGCATTTGACTGGGCATCGGCTGGGGAAGTGGCTGGGAATTGGCTCCATCTTGGCTAGGGAACAACTCCTTATGCGGTTGGTATTTATATCTTTAGGAAACCCCTTTGCCACTTGCTTCCCCATAGCCGACCTATTCTTCTTTCACTTCCAAGACTAAAGCATTTTTAGGGTAAGATGTATATCTCACCTCTTCAATGTGCATTCATAACACTAAACTACCAATTTAATCATGTTACTACACAACTGATTCTCATTGCCATACCTCGTATGGTCTTTCGTCATAATAATAATGCCACGGGTCTCACTACCCAATGGTCTTACACCAATAATATTACAACTCCTTAACATACATTCATTATTCACCATATATTCGACATATCTTTTCTTTATAAGCAAACTAACCACGTCTTAAACTTATAAATCATTTCAATTCTTCACTTTTACCGCATCATAACCAATTTATCAAGCAAAACTTATGCTCTGTCACATTCACATCTCAACAAGCAAATATACAATTCATAATCACATTGTCAAGCAAGGTCTCCAACCTATGGCTTCATGCTAACATACTTTCATATTTAACGGATTTAACTTGAGCTATTGTAATATACGATGATAATAATGTTGCAGTCATTATTATGATTACATATTATAATACGCCTCAAGTGAAATGCGGAAAATATTTTCATATGTCACTAGAAACCAAACTATACACATAAGGCCAAGTTATGGGTTAAGTCTATGTTAGGTCGAAAATCGACCAAGTAAGATTTGTTCAAAATAGTTGAAGTTCAGTGAAGAAAACTTGCTCAGAGAAGACATTCAGAATAAAGCTCACTGAAGCTTCACTTCAGATTCAGAATCAACCAACACTGAAAACGTTCAGACTAAGTCAAAGACTGAAGAAGAAGATCATCTCAGAAGCAGAGCTCAGAGAAGATCTTACCTGATTGAAGAATCTGAAGAGGCTCAGTGAAAAAGTATTTACAACACTTTTGCACTGATTACGAGGAAAGTCTTTTTGCAGCCTTTAACTACCTTTACCCGGTTAATAACCTTAAACCTGGGATCGGGATAGTTTTAGCAAAACGTTGGAAATAAAGTATGTCAAGTCACATCAAAGAAACTTACATACTTTACCTTAAACAAGCATGTTATGGATTTGTCCAACAAATCCATAAATGCACCCAACCATATTTGTACGGCATATTGCCATGTCATCAAGACATGTTTGCCTATAAATATAAGACTTCTCACACTTGCAAAAATGCTTGGAACTTTGGCAATTGCAACGTGTGATATTACTCTAAGTATTCTTACGAGTAATTCCTTGTCGCATAGATCATTTGTATTTCTAGGGTTGTTTAGATATTTTCACAAGTGTGATTATCTTTGTTCCGCAACAACTCTTGTATTTTGTTTATACAAATAAATAAAATACATTGAAAAATACATCTCGACTCATTGCCATAATACTTGAATATAATTAGTATTTATATAGTTTCAAGCACTTGTTCTATATTGTTCATATCCATATTTAGATCGTGGTTCATAACTAGTCATTATCTAGATTCGAACCACTTGCCAGTCGGGTTACTTGATATACTTGTGTTTATTATTAACCTATTTTATATCTTGTTATATCTTGTTCTCGTTGTACATCTTGTGTAGGTGGACTCACATTTGGTATCAGAGCCTCCCAGGTTAAATCATTAAATTGTTATACCTGTTTTGATCCTACAAGATGTCTGGAACCGAACAACCAAACCCAAACCCAAATGGTAACCCTAACCCAAATGTCAATATGAATCAAAATCCACCACCTCCACCACCAGTTCAACCCAGTGTTCATGTTCACTTTCCAAACAATCCGGTACCTAAATTTAATGGAAATAGTGACACATTCATTACTTGGAAGGCATGTATGCTCAAGTACATCGCTGGAGTTGAAAGACACTTGACCACCATTCTTGTAGAGGGTCCTTATGTTCCCATGAATGCATCAACTGTTGTTTTTAACCAAGATGGGACCCCTAGGTTAACACCCAAAGAGAAAGATCATTGGTCAGAGGAAGACCATCGTTTGGCTGACCTAGATTCCAAATTACAAAATATGATTCTCTTTGCTGTCCCAGAAAGTTTAAAACCCACTCTTGTTTTACTTGATAGTTCTAAAGTTAATGTGGGAAGAGTTGTTAACACAGTTTGAAGGAACAAAGGAAACTATCACCACAAGAAAAGTTTCTTTGAATAAAAAATATGAAGCATTTTTTGCATTACCAAATGAATCTCTAATTGAAACATATCTTAGATTTACAAATTTGGTCAATCAATTAAAAGCTCTTGGTGTTACAAAAGACAAAGAAATTTTACTTGAAAATTTTTGTGATATATTACCTTCTAAATGGGAGAATTTGATCATGGTATTAAGGCAAGGTAAAAGCCTTCATAGTCACACTCTGGCCTCTTTGTATGGTGCCTTCAGATACACTGAGGAGAATAAAGCTGAGAGAGCTGTGGCTGAGCAAGATGCAAAGAATCATACTTCAACCAGTTCTACATTGGTTCATTATTCTGAACCACAAGATGCTGCCCTACTGTCTTCTGAGAGTGATCAGTCTGACTCTGTGAAAAAGATGGTAGCTGAGTTAATGAAAGCTGGTATTTCTGAATATGCATCACATGAATGTGATGAGGATGATGATGATGACCTTGTTGCCATGATTGCCAAAACTTTTAATCGTTTTAAATTTAAATCAAAGAGAAATGGCAAACAATTTTCTTCAAATAATACTGTCGATAAGTCCAATTTAGAATGTTTTAAATGTGGAAAGAAAGGACATTTTATGAAAGAATGTAGATCATCACAACCCTCCTCGTCACACACTGCTCCTAACCATTCTATTTTTCAGAAGCCTGATGATGGGTACAAAGCTAAGTACAAAAAGCTGAAAGCCCACATGGCGATGATGGCTCAGGAAGAATCCAACAAGAATAGCTGCATGGTGGCAGACACTGAAAAATGGGAGGATTCTGACGTGTCATCTGATGATGAAGAAAAAGTAAGGGATATGTGTTTCATGGCTCGTGAAGATCATGGTCATGTTGTCAAGTCTGATGTTGAATCTGGTCGTTGGGTGGATCTCATCATGAAGAAGGTTAGTACATTCGGTTTTGAGAAGGATGAAGAACAAAAACTGGATCTTTTGGTTCTTATAGAGGCTGACATAACTTATGTTGAAACTGTGCGTTCAGAGAGTATAAAAATGTTTGAAATAAATTCTTCTGAACTGAACGCCAGTGAGGCCAGATTAAAAGAACTGAAAGATGGTCAGTTAGCCTTGAAAAGTTATCAATCTCTGGTTTCCAAACTTGAATTGGAAAAAGAAGAATTAAAAATTATTTTGGAAAAAGAACAGAAAATAATTAAATCTTGGATGAAATCACCTTTTCCTGAAGCTGCCATTAAGAAAACTTTTGAAAATCAAAGAATCGCGTATGGCACTGGTGATCTTCATCTTGCATCCGTAATAACTGATTTGGATACACTTCCTAAAGAAATGAGACCAGAGATCATTTTTAAAGATCTTGGAAAATCAAAAGTGATAACTGATTAAAACCAGGAACAACCTGAGGGCAAATCTGAAGCATGTCAGGCCAGTGCTTCAGACAAGAAAGCTAAACCCAATAAGCCTTCCCCTCAGTCTTCAAATAAGGTTCCTAAGAACCTTCAGAAGAAGAAGAATGTGATCCCTGCTGAGCCTTCTACCTCAGATTCTGGTAGAGCTCGGGTGTCTAATTCAGAATCTATTTTGTTAAAGATTGAAAGTCAATTTCAGAATTTGGCTAGGCAAGTGCAGAGTTGTAATGCACGTTTAAAAAATGTTGAAAGCACTTCCCAAAATCCGAAACAAAACCCAAAACCTTTTTCAAAGAAAATCAAGCAAGAAAAGCAAAAATCTGAGAAGAAAAAGGTTTCTGAAGTCATCAAACCAACTGTTTTTGTGTGATCTGAAATTATGACTGAAATTCCCTTTGACCCTTCTGTCCCTTACGTACCAAAGAAATCTGAGGCTGTTCAGGGAAAGCCCAGTGAACCCATCAAGAGATGGGTTCCCAAAAAGAACTAATCTTTTTGTATGTGCAGGGTGACCGCAAAAAGAACACTTGGTTTCTTGACAGTGCTGCTGGCAGAACCATGACTGGTCACAAAACCCTGCTAGAGGAATATAAGGTGCAAGAGGGGTCCTCAATAACTTTTGGTAATGATGAAAACGGACAAACTGAGGGATATGGTGTTGTGAACAATGGACAAGTCAAATTCACTAAAGTTGCATATGTGAATGGTTTGAAATATAACCTGATCAGTGTCAGCCAACTTTGTGATGATGGCTTTAAGGTTTTATTTGATATTTCACAAGGCACCATATTCAACAGAGATTGGAAGGTAGTAATAATTGCACCAAGAAAGGGAAACATTTATGTTGTAGACATGAATAGTGCTACTTCTGAACAGTGTTTCTACACAAGGGAAGATGAGGACACCAACTGGTTGTGGCACAAAAGATTATCCCATCTCAATTTTAAAAATATTAATAAGTTGTCAAGAAAACAACTTGCTGATGGGATACCAACCATGTCTTTCGATAAAGACAAGCCATGTCCAGGGTGTGAAATGGGAAAGAAGAAGAGAGCGTCCTTCAAGACCAAGCAAAATTTCAGCATCATTGAACCACTTCATATGCTTCATATGGATCTTTTTGGTCCTGTGAATGTTCAGACAAGAGCGGGGAAGAAGTACACTCTGGTTATAGTCGATGAATATTCAAGATACTGTTGGGTGATCTTTCTCAGAAACAAAAGTGAAGTTGCTGCTGAAATCATTGCCCTTATCAAACAGATTGAACTCAAGCACAAGCGAAAAGTATGTCAGCTCAGAAGTGACAATGGCACTGAATTCAGAAATTCCACTCTGGAAACCTTCTGCACTGACACTGGCATATCTCGGAACTTCTCCTCAGCACACACACCAGAGCAAAATGTTGTTGTAGAAAGAAAGAATCGTACACTGATAGAAGCTGCCAGTAGTATGTTGAATGAATCAGGTTTTCCAAAATATTTTTGGGCTGAAGCTGTTGTAACTGCTTGCTACACCCAGAATCGTTCAATTTATGTCAAAAGACATAAGAAGACTGCCTATGAAGTACTCAGAAAATAGAAAGCCTAATATTGGATATTTCCATGTTTTTGGATGTCCAGTATATATTTTGAATGATTCTAGCAAATTTGATGCCAAAGCTGATGAAGGTTACTTCTTAGGATATTCAACAATTCGAAAGGCCTTTAGAGTCTATAACAAAAGACTTGAAAAGGTTGATGAGTCAATTCATGTTACCTTTGATGAATCAAATTTTGCAATCTTTAATAAACCAATCTCTGAACCACCTTCAGAAGGTCCTTATCAGTTTTGGTGAATCTGATCACAATGACAAATCTGATCAGTCACCTGAACATGTTTCTAATCATTCCAGTTCAGAACCAGTTATAAGTCATCAAAGTAACATTCCATTTTATCCTTCAGTCACATTCAAACTACCCTCTGAATTGACTATTGGATCAGATGTGCGTGTTGCTCCTCATATATCAGTATCCCCTGAAATACCTCAGAATGAAGAATATCATGATGCAAATCGTGATTTACAAGATGATGAAGATGATGAAATTAAAATAGTCTATTCTGAACCATCTCCTAAAGTAAGCCAGAGGAGTTCTTGCACTGATATCATTGTTCATCCTGGTCATTACTCTAAATGGACTTGCTCACATCCAATTGATCAAGTGATTGGCGATCCAAGTAGAGGGGTTTAGACCAGAAGAGCCACAAGCGATCAATGCTTATATGTCAGCTTCTTATCACTGATAGAACCGAAGAAGATTGACGAGGCTTTGAAAGATCCAAGTTGGGTGGAAGCCATGCAAGAAGAGCTTAACCAATTTGAAAGGAACAATGTTTGGGAGCTTGTTCCCTGTCCCCCCAATCTGAAGAAAGAACCAATTGGGACAAGATGGGTCTTTCGAAACAAAGTTGATGAAGATGGTCATGTAATCAGAAACAAGGCCAGACTTGTTGCAAAGGGTTATGCACAAGAAGAAGGAGTTGATTTTGATGAGACTTTTGCACCAGTAGCCAGACTTGAAGCTATCAGAATTTTCTTGCCATTCGCAACTCATCATGAGTTCAAAGTCTACTAAAGGGATGTCAAAAGTGCTTTTTTGAATGGAGAGCTAGAAGAAGTTGTGTATGTATCTCAACCACCAGGGTTTGAAAGCAAAGAAAAACCTCATTGGGTGTATAGACTGAACAAAGCTTTATATGGTCTGAGACAAGCACCTAGAGCCTGGTATGATACTCTAACTCGACATCTTTTAGATAATGGTTTTCATAGAGGTGCAATAGATAATACTTTATTCATTTTGCATGAGAAAAGTGATATCTTGCTTGTACAAGTATATGTTGATGATATTGTGTTTGGTTCTACAAATGAAAAATTGTGTGACAAGTTTTCAAAAATAATGTCTTCTGAGTATGAAATGAGTATGATGGGTGAACTGATATATTTTCTGGGTCTTCAAGTAAAACAAACCAGTGATGGTATTTTTATAAATCAAGAAAAATATGTCAGAGATTTGTTAAAGAAATATCACTTTGATTCTATTTCATCTAAAGATACTCCAATTTCTGCACCATTAACTTTGGACTCAGATCCTAATGGAAAACCTGTCGATCCCATAAAATATTGTGGTATGGTGGGATCATTAATGTACTTAACTGCAAGTAGACCAGACATAATGTTTGCAACATGTCTTTGTGCATGATTTCAATCTGATCCCAGAGAAGCACACCAGAATGCAATAAAAAGGATTTTTCGATACCTGAAAGGTGTCCCCTGGCTAGGTCTTTGGTATCCCAAAGGCTCAAGTCTAGATCTTATGGGCTATTCAGATTCTGATCATGCAGGTTGTAAGATAGATAGGAAAAGTACCACAGGTGGGTGTCATTTCCTTGGTGGCAAATTGGTTAGTTGGACAAGTAAGAAGCAAACTGCATTATCATTATTCACTGCTGAAGCTGAGTACATTTCTGCAGCAAGTTGTTGTGCTCAAATCTTATGGATGATGAACCAACTAACTGATTATGGTGTTAAGTATACCAGAACGCCAATATTTTGTGATAACACAAGTGCCATTGCAATATCTCACAATCCTGTCATGCACTCTAAAACCAAGCATATCGATCTCAGGTACCATTTCATTCATGATCATATTTTAAAAGGTGATATTGAAATTCATTTCATTCCCACTGACAAACAATTAGCTGATGTGTTTGCAAAACCTTTAGATGTCAAAACTTTTAAACATCTCATCAACGAGTTGGGAATGCTAAATCCTGTGTAGCATTTCATGGGGAATAGACAAAAATGTTTTTACAAGAAAAGGAAATTTTTCTCTGAGGGGGAATTTTTGCCTCAGAAAATATTTTGTCTGAAATAATTCAGAAACTGAAAGGCTTCAGAGTTTCAGAAAATGAGAAGGTTAAGATTGCACTTGCTTAACCTTTCTCAGAACTTTAAATTATTTAATCTGAAGTTCATCAAAGCCTTTTATTACACAATGGATACCTAGCTGGCAAGTGGACACGTGATTTTTACTATTCCAGGATACCTTTTTGCTGACGTGTCATACCACTTGCGCCGTGAAGAAAAATGATCATTGCTTTTGCATTAAAAACGGTTGAATATTTTTCAAAAAAGTGGGGTCATGGCCGTTATTGCATTAAATGCGGACGTGTCACCAAAAATTATTTGGGATTTCAAACCCGATCAAAATCACTTTCAATAAAATATCATTATATTTTATTGGGTTTGAATTTCAAAATCATTTTATTTATTTTCTTTGGAAAATCTTTTTGTATTCCTTTGAGAATATAAAACCTTTTTCCAAAATCATTCCATCATTTATTTCATCTTTCATTTACTCCTAATCATATTTCTCTCTCATTCTCTCAACACTCAATCACTTTCCTTCATAATTTTCCAAACCCAAAATTCCTTCAAACACTTTCATTTTCATCTTCTTTCTTTAACAAAACTCAATGGCTACATCCGTGAAAGAACCTAAAACACTTATTGGCTTTGAATATTCTCCCCTAAAATCTGCAGTTAAACCCAGTTCCCAATGTCCAAACGATTTTGAATCCAAAACCATACGGTTTAACATGAACAATTATAAGGCAACCTTAAATGCCAAATCTGAAGGGTTGATGGGCAGGTTAAACGCTTTTCTTCAACGTTGCCCCATCTCTTACGCCCTAACTGCTGATCCAGAGCAGTTGTACCATAGGTATTTGTTGGAGTTTTGGTACACTGCAGAAGTTGCAAAAGATGATAAGTCAATTGCCTTCACATTGAAAGAAGGCACGGTGAAGTGTGTTTTGACACTTGAAGGCTTCAGGGAGGCACTCCGATTGAACTATTTGCCTCCTAACACTCCTTATGAAAAGAGAAGAAAAGGAGTAAATTTTAGAGAAGTGTTGTTGGTAACTGGTCATAACCAGATTGTGGATGATGATGGCAACTTGAAAACATCCAGCCACATCTTCATTGTTGGGTTCAAAAGTTGTTGGAGATATTTCTGGACACAGATTGTAGAGTGTCTAAGAGGAAATAGTGGTGGCTTGGATAGAATCTCTTTGATCCAAGTTGAGATGGGCTACTATCTATGGCATGGGATGAAGGTAGATTTTGCCGAGATGCTTTTTGCTCAGTTGTTGACGAAGCTGAAGAGGAAGAGGAGCATTCATATTGCCTTCCCAAGATTTTTAAGTTTATGTTTTCTTGCCATTCTGGGAGAAGGATATTCTGACATCCTTCAGGAGAGCTCTCAGACGGAATTTTGTAAAGACCTCTCCAAGCTTTCTGAGTCTGAGGATGAACCTGAGCTTTCCCCTGCAATGCTTCAGGTACTTGGTAACAATGTTAAAACTGACGCAGCACGACCGGCTGGCTCAGAAAGATCACTGGGCGGGTCACAAAAGAATGTGAGACCCACCAGTCGATCTATTGGCAAAATGTTACACTTGTTTAAACCCAAAACAAGTTCTACCCTGCCACCTTCATCTTCCACTGACCAACCTGAGGATCTCCCAAAAGATTCCTCAGGATCTCCAAAGGGTTTATTAAAACTACGTCCTTTTAGGCCATCCTTACAACCCAAGGATATTAGTACCCAAGCTCAGCCTTCTGAGACCTCAAAACAGGTTTCAGAAGAAGGTCAAATGGGAAACTTGCAAGCAACCATCTTCAAAACTTCTTTAGGAGGAGATGGTGAAGATATTAGTGTGTCAGCCCAACACACATTAGAAGTTGAGTCTGCACATGCACCCCCTGTAACTTCACAAATCTTACACTCTTTGCATGCACAAACTTTTGATATTTCACAGGTGATACCCAGAGAGATGGAGGATTAACTTCTGCGGCCAATGAAGAGACTCTTGGATCCAGCACAAGGGTTACTGAGGCACAACTCGTATCGACTGAAGTAGTTCCATCTTTGACCAGGGACGATGCAGCTGTTGAAGCAGCTGCTGAACTGGGTGCTGGCTTGGATTCTGGGAATCAAGGCCAGAGCATATCTGACCAGATTGTAAATATCTGGGATGACGATGAGCTTCCTGAGGGAAACCTCGAAGATTTTGAGTTTGATGAGGACTTATTGAGGGAGAATCAATCGGATTCTGAGCCAACCCTCAACCTTGTTGATGAACCCATGTCACCACCTCTTTTACAACAACAACAACAACAACAACAAAACATAATTGATCTTGATCCACCTTACCAAAGACTACCAATTTCACACCAACACCCTTTATTTCCTGAAGGATCAACCCCTGCCTATGTCACCTCAGCCGCTTTTTAACCACCACTTTAACACCTTCACCCTCAAATTCATCAAATTCCACCAAGGAGAAATTATGACCTGCCAGAGGATCAAGAAAAAGAATTAGACTCTGAAACAGAATCTGAGGGTCCTTCTGATGTACTTTTGGAGAAGGCTCTGGCAAGGATTCGAACTTCTCCCTTTGTTGCTTCAACTTCTACTTCATCTGCCCCACATCTCAGTATGGAAGCTCAATTAGAGAAATCTCAAACCGAAGTCCACAACCTACTTATTCAGGTTGAGGGCTTATCTAAATCTCTAACTGCCAACACCAAGTCTCTGGCCGATCTGAAGGGTGCTCAGGATGTTATGGGCACTGAATTTACTAAAGTTGCAGTTAATGAGGGCTTGGTGGTTGGGAAGTTGCAAGAATTGGTCGGGGCATGCAATGGATTGAGTAGCGCAATTGGTGAAGCCTTCAAGCTGACCAAGAGGGATGTGCAGACTTCAGTTGTTGCGAATCTGCAATCCTGGGTTCTTATGATACAAAATTCATTCTTGGCAGTTGAGAAAGAAGTTGGTGAGTTGGTCAAGAAACCAAGTATTGATGAGAAGTCACTTGGTGATTCTGTTGGTGAGAAGGTTTCTGAGACACTGAAGTCTATATTCTCTGAAGATCTTATTTCTCAGATTTCAGTGTCGGTGGCAGAGAAGGTTGAAGAGAAGGTCAGGTCGATGGTTTCTGAAGTCTCAAAGGCAACAAATGACAAGGTTGACAAAGTTGTTAATGAAATGAAAAATTCTGTGTCAACACTTGATCAACAAGTTCAGAACAAGTCGAAGCAACTGGATGAAATCATGGCCTTGCTCAAAAAGCAGTCAGAAGTTGTTGCTCCTCCCCCCTCTGGTGCATTATCTGAAGAAGAAAGGGGATTACTGAAGGAAGTCTTGGAGCATGAGAAGCTGAACCTGAACTCTACCTTCAGATTAAGAGCTCAGTTTGCCACCATGTCTAAAGTTTTTTCTGATAGTATTACACAGCAGAATTGGGAACCTCTGCAGGGCATGCAAGAAGGCCATTGAATTATATGCTAAGATGCCTGCGGAGATTCCCAAAGGGGGAAGTGATGTGCCAATTGGTCTGCTTGCCAGCTCTCAAGAATTAATTGAAGCGACCAAGAGGCAATCTGAGTCTGAGGGGGAACAACTGAAGAAACAATCTGAACCCCAACCATCTGAACAAGCTAAGAAAGACAAAGGTAAAGCTCAGATGGTTGAGGAACCAAAGAAGAAAGGGACTAAGGATTCTGGTTTTGTTGTTGGTGAAAATGTTGATGAGCATGGTTATCCATTGCCAGATTTGGGTGCTGATTAGAAAAAGTTGGAAGCCCTTCAAAGACAAGTCTCCAACCAGTTCATTATGTGGAGAGAAACTAAAGAAAAAGAAAGGGCCCAACACTTGGCAATGGGTACCATTGATTTGGTAGATGCTGCAGCTCTTGGTCTTACTAAGGAAAGATATCAGAAGATCAAACATGATGCAAGAGTGCAGAAGGCCTTAGAAGAAATGGCCGAGTATGAATATGGGGTGAAGTATTCTCCCTTAGAACAAAAGCTGGACCATCTCACTTTCAAATTGTCTATTGAAGATCTGGTGAAGAATAGGAAGAAAGAGATGGAGATCAAGAGAAAAGAAATTATGGCCAGTGTTCTGAAGGTTGAGAAGGAAATTTGTAGGCCACCTTAGAAGCCTAAACTAACTGGCCCAAGGTCTACAAGAAAACATGCTCGAGATTCTGACCTCTCTACATTCATACCTATTTCTAAAGAAGTTGCTCAGGTGAAGGATAAACATGAAAAGGATCAGTATGATTATTATATGAAACACAGGTGCCATCCTGCAAAGATCCTTGACGTGCAAATTCTGAAGGAAGATGGTCTAAAATTGTTCAATCTGGTTGTGAAGAGAGAAGGTAGAGCAGAAGAAGAATATGAGCAGGTTTCAGTGCATAAGTTTGGGTATTCTGAGCACAAGGAGATGATCAATGTTCTGAAAGGAAAACCAAAGTCTCATCTAACTGGCGCCTGGATGCTGAAGATCCAACAGAAAATGAAGGCCAAAGTTGAGATGGAGGAATGATTATTTGGGAAGAACAGTTCTCTAAAAAGAAAGGCTACTGACGCACCTTCTGGCTCAAGGCCTGCGAAGAAGTAGTCATATCTCATTGTAAATATTTGTACTTGTAAATATTTTCCATTTTCATTTCTGTACTTGTAACTGAACAATCATCTTAATATCTTTTATATAGCTGCAAGTTACATCATATTATTAGGAAATAGTTTAAGTTAGAAAATTAAACAAGAAAATTTTCTTAAGACATCATGATCTATGAGATGTCCTTAGAAATATTTTTACAACTTAAACAAAAACTTGTATTTTTAGACTTACAAACCTGTATAGATAGAAGTCTAAAATACATGAACTATTTTAGAACAAATAGGGGGAATTTGTTAGGTTGAAAATCGACCAAGTAAGATTTGTTCAAAATAGTTGAAGTTCAGTGAAAAAAGCTTGCTCAGGATTCTGAAGACATTCAAAATAAAGCTCACTGAAGCTTCATTTCAGATTCAGAATCAACCAACACTGAAGACGTTCAGACTAAGTCAAAGACTGAAGAAGAAGATCATCTCAGAAGCAAAGCTCAGAGAAGATCTTACCTGATTGAAGAATCTGAAGAGGCTCAGTGAAAAAGTATTTACAACACTTTTTCACTGATTACGAGGAAAGTCTTTTTGCAGCCTTTAACTACCTTTACCCGGTTAATAACCTTAAACCTGGGATCGGGATAGTTTTAGCAAAACGTTGGAAATAAAGTATGTCAAGTCACATCAAAGAAACTTACATACATTACCTTAAACAAGCATGTTATGGATTTGTCCAACAAATCCATAAATGCACCCAACCATATTTGTGCGGCATATTGCCATGTCATCAAGACATGTTTGCCTATAAATATAAGACTTCTCACACTTGCAAAAATGCTTGGAACTTTGGCAATTGCAACGTGTGATATTACTCTAAGTATTCTTACGAGTAATTCCTTGTCGCGTAGATCATTTGTATTTCTAGGGTTGTTTAGATATTTTCACAAGTGTGATTATCTTTGTTCCGCAACAACTCTTGTATTTTGTTTATACAAATAAATAAAATACATTGAAAAATACATCTCGACTCATTGCCATAATACTTGAATATAATTAGTATTTATATAGTTTCAAGCACTTGTTCTTTATTGTTCATATCCATATTTGGATCGTGGTTCATAACTAGTCATTATCTAGATTCGAACCACTTGCCAGTCGGGTTACTTGATATACTTGTGTTTATTATTAACCTATTTTATATCTTGTTATATCTTGTTCTCGTTGTACATCTTGTGTAGGTGGACTCACAGTCTAGGTATCCTATAGTAAAGTATTCACATCTCTTAAATCAATGCTCTGATACCACCTGTAACACCCCAACCCCCCCCCCCTTTTATAAACTTTGACTATGCCAACATTAACATTTCAAAGTAATATCATAAATACATATTTTTAAACACCACTTACAAACTTTATTTATTTTATTTTTTTTGTAACGACTTCCATTTAATAACCTCAACAAAATCGTTTATCGGACATCCAGAAAGATTATCATAGGTCGGTCCCTTGCCAAGTACTTCATTTCCATACTTCAAAATCATCCTTTTTAATTCATCATAGGGATAGTTCCCTATTTATCTCTCCGCCTACAAAAATGTTAACAACTAAAACGTAAGCTTAATGCTTAGTTAGTTCTAATCTACAGGCATAACTGTTCCACGTGCTCCCAGCACTTTATGTAACACCCCACCGTTGGCGGAAACATGAGGTGTCATGAAAAGTACAACACGACATGGAATTACATAGATACTACTAAATGAAATAGAATATAATAAATATATTCCCAAAAACATAAGTTCAAAGTCATAACAGTGCTAAAATAGCTTATTACAACCAAGTCCATAAAGTAATAAATCAAGGCATGTAGCCTTAAAGTCTGACAATTTTTAAGGAGTACTAATCTCCGAAGGCCAGCCTAACATAGCAGTCTTTATCCAAGATTAGCCTGAGCACCTGAAAAGTATACTAAAACGTGTCAACACAAAGGTTGGTGAGCTCGTAGGTTTTATGTCAAAATCTAATAAAAGAAATAAGTCCTTTGTCGATTCTTTTAAGTCTAAACAAGTAATAGTTTAATATATAATGAGCAGAGTTACGCCATAATAAGTCCAAATGTCTCAATGTCTCAAAGTCCGGCCTTACGGTACCTGCCTTAGTCCAAAGTCTCAAGTCTCAACACACACAATAAGTACGTCCAAAGCACAACAACCAAACACATAATCACACACATACAACAAGATCAAAGCACGTCAAATGGCACAAGTAACTCTATACGCACAGGCTCAATATTGAACATAAAACAGAAATCGACAAAACTGTTTGAAAATAAGTATACTTTCCACCCCAAAACTTATAAAAGAGGGGCTACGAAACTCACCTGAAAGCAGCACAAACACAATTATTCTAGATGAACGAACAAGGACACGAGTAGTCAAATACACTTGGAGCACGTACACTAACTGTCCGTAGGTCCTACATTGTCCACAAGTCACCCAGTAAGAACTTGGATTTAATTGTACTCGTGTATGTCCTATACTAGTTGTAACAACCATGACTTTTGACCCGTTGATTATTTGTGCAACTTGGCTAAAAATTTAGTTAGTAATATAATTTAAGTCTTTTGGAGTTCATTTAAGTGCAATGTGTTCATATAGATCAATTTATCGTTCAACTCGGGACTTATGTTCTAGTTGAGGTCATTAGTCATGCTAATCAAATTTACATCCTGAGATGACGTTTAGATTAATTGGCGGTGTTAGACGACATTTAATCTAGTTAGAAACTTGAAATGGATCCTCCATGGGTTTCACCCAACTCATGACCTACCCAACTCACCATACTCTTATCTTTCCCCATCCACTCATTTCTCTTTCACTCTTTCTCTCTAAACACACCCAAGAACATACACACATACTCATCTCTCTCAATCATTAAATTTCCTCTTCAATTAGTGTTGTTTGAGCAAGATTTATACAAGAATCATCATCATTATCATCATTTCTTCATCATATCAAAAATATTTGGAATTTAAAGTGCCAGAAACCTTCCATCATAGCTCAAAAACGGGTTTTTGACACTTGGGAGAAGATTTGGTAAGTTAACTCATCTCAAATTCATCATTTAATGTTAATAATCATGTTTCTAAAACCAATCCATGAGTTCTTGGTCAATTTCGTGTTCAAAAAATAAATTAGGGTTCAATTAGGGTATCGAAATGGGTCACAATGGATTTGAGCAAGGATTTGATGTCATGGATTGAAATTATGATGTGGGTTATGTTCAATGATGTTAAAATATGGTGATTTATGCATAAAAATGTGTTTTGGAGCTTCCTTAGTCGATCTTGGATTCAAAAATCTGCCAGTAGGAGCACGACCGCTCAGACAGACGCTTAGTGCTTGTGGCTGCAGTTTTCCCATAATACAGATGCTCACACGGCCGACCGTGCGAGCGGCCGCAGTATTTCTGTTCCTTCCCCAACTTTTTCGTTCGGTTATTGGTCGACTTTTAATGATCCAAAACTTGTTTATTGGTCTTATATTAATATACTAAGGTTAACAAAATTGGTTAAACACATTTCTAAACACTTTGATTTTCAAGTGGAATTTTGGTGCTAAGTCATTGAACCGTGTCTAACCAAAACTCTTCATTTGTCATTTAAATGTTCTCGAATGACTTATAAAACATCTTTAGGGGAAATTGTGGTATAGTATAACTAGTATTGAGCATGTCTTGTATTGTGACATATATTGTTAGGTTGTGGACTTTTGACGACCATTGGGCATTCGTAGCTTGATATTAACTTGCTATTGCCGATCAAGGTGAGTTCGTAGCTCCCTACTCGTTTGAGATTCGGGCTGAAAAGTGTACAACCTTTGTGCGATTACTTGTTTGTTTGTGCAATTATGTGTTGCCTTGATTGATGACATAGTTCAATTGAGCATACGTTTGATTTCCTTGATGATGACATGACTTGATTGTGCATATGTTGAGTGTCTTGAGTGATGACATTGTTTGATTGATGGAATTGTTAACGTGTAAATTCGTGGTTGTTATATGATTATTGTATGTACATGTTTGGTTGACTTTTAGGTTAGTTGTGTATATATGGAAGACGATAATACCTTCAAAAGGTTGGAGATGTGGTGGGAAGGCTGCGGGTGACCCTGTATACAAACATCTAAGATTCCTTATGTATGAAATGTATGTGCATTGTGCATGGTTGAGTTCATGGACATGATGGACATGATGACATTAAACGGATACTTATGTACTTGATGACAATATCGATGACAATAGAGGGACAATGTGTGCATGTACAAATAAACGGGTACTTACGTACTTGATGACATTAAACGGGTACTTATGTACTTGATGACATTAAACAGGTACTTATGTACTTGATGACAATATCGATGACAATAGAGGGACAATGTGTGCATGTACAAATAAACGGGTACTTACGTACTTGACGACATTAAACGGGTACTTATGTACTTGATGACATTAAACGGGTACTTATGTACTTGATGACAATATCGATGACAATAGGGGGGACAATGTGTGCATGTGCAATAAACGGGTGCTATACGTACTTGATGACAATTGGATGACATGAGAACAATTGAGGGACATTGATGGACATGTTTGACATTTTAGAACTTGATGGATATTTGTTGATGTCGACATTCTGTGTTCTTATGCATTATGTGTGTTCTAGCTATGGTATGATTGTGCAATGGATACATATGGGTCCAGGTTGCGCTATGAGCCAACCTATATTGAATACTTGTGCCTTTTAAGGGCTTACTGTAAGTGTGTTCCTTGTTCATTAGCTTAGTTCATATTGTGAATGGCTTTGGCATTAGATCCTCGTCATTTGCCCCTACGAACTCACCAACCTAGTGTTGACCTTGTTTAGTACACTTTTCAGGTAACCTTGTGAATCCAAGACGTGATGGTTGATGGATGCTTGAGCTAGAGTTTGGGCTTAGTCTTACATGGATTAAGGATTCATTTGCCCCTATTTGCATTATGCTTTATGTACTTGTTTGTTGATGATGGATTCACCGAATCCCTTTATTTTTATATAGTTCATGTTCTACGATAATCCCATGTATACGCTATATCTTTTCGGTAGTATTTTGAGCCTAGCTCGGGGTGTTACACTAGTGTCTTAGGAAATGCCATTATGTCTTTACAAATGTATAATTTATATAGTCTTTACAAAATCTTTTTAATATATATATTTAATCATATGTCCATATTAGATTTTTAATCCTTATATATATACACATATGCCCATATCAATATAAATCTTGTATATATATATATCTACTTAAATTAGTCTTTTAATACATTTGTATATATATATATCCATATTAATTTCATTATTATAAAAATTTGAGATTTAATTTTTAATTATAGATCAATTAATTGAAATACAATTTGACTTGTTCAAAAAATTTAAATTTTTGACTAAATACCCAAAATAATGCCCAACACTAATCTTTATCATTAAGCCGTCGTTGACTAAGTTTGACCAACAGTTTGACCGACGGTTGACCGAACTGAAAATTCAAGATCTAAACACCAAAAGCAATTTAAATCGACTTCTAGACTCAAAAATATACATTTCAACCTGTTTGACCCAGTTTGACCAACCCAAACACATTTCCCGACCGGTTTGACCGGCGTTGACCGGCAATTGACCGGCTGTTTGACTGAACGAAAATCAATTCCAGGAACAAAATCACTAATACAATTCGGATCTAACCGAAAACAACCAGAACAACACATATTTTCGGATTATAACAAGATTTCGGATATGTATCTTTTCGGATCAAGAACCCGGATTCAAAGAGTTTCGGGTATATACAACCGAAATATATATAGTTTTAGTCAAAAACTCGAGTCTATATCTATATGTATAATCACAACCGGTTTATGTATGTACATAAATAATATTTTCGGACCTATATATATACATATATATATAACAATTTTTGAAAGAAGGAAGAAGAAGAAGGCCCGATCCATACCTATTTTTATAAAACTTTTCAGTTCCATATATATATACATGGCCGAATTATATATACATAATATATAAGAAAAATGATTTTGAAGAAGAAAAACCGATCTAATGCATGGATTTATGTAAATCTTACCACAACTCAAAGAAAATAAGAAAAGAAGAATGAATTTGTGGTGGTTCGTGGTGGTGGTTCGTGTGGTTCGTGGCTGCCAAAAAGAGAGAGGGAGAAGAGGGGGAGGGGGGGACGTCTAGGGAGACAAAAGAGAAGAGGAGTGTGTGAGAGAAAAAGTGAAATGAGGAAATGGGGGCTAGGGTTAGAGATTTTAGGGTTTTGTTTAGTCTTTTCCCTAGTTTGACCGAAATTTGACCATCTTTGACTCTACTAAAGCTCGTTTGACTCGACCATTCTAGAAGACTCGTGACCCGTTAATTCATATCATTGACATAGTTAAATGTAATTTTTCAATAGCTTTCCAACGGTTATCAATATGTCTATCTTTATTCATTAAACCTTTTATTGATTTAATTTTAGGTATTTTACTTAATTTGGCACTTCCACGAGACAACTAGTCTTTCTCCTATTCTCGAGTCCACGTACAATTTTTCTAAAGTCTAGGTGCTCATAAAGCCCAAATCAAACATAAATTCACTTATTCCATGATAAAGTCTTAAAGGCTAATGACGTACATAAACCAAACGAACTAAAGTGACCGGAAAGTGTTTCGGGAAGTACGCTCAGATGACGGTTGTCACATTTTATGTGTCCCTGCCACTTCATGTACCCCCGATACTTTTATTTTCTTTTGCACACAGCACTTTATGTGTCCCCGACACTTTATGTGGCCCCGCCACTTCATGTACCCCGGTACTTTTATTTTCATGTGCAAACAGCACTTTAGTACTAGTACTTATCACACAATTCCTATCACACAACATGAGCCCCCGGCTCTTTTAACAATTATACTTATAAAGTAGAGAACTCACCTTGCACGCTGTTATGTTGCATGTCTAGCCAACACTACTTCTCGCACAGTATTACCTAATTCAACATCATATATCAACGTCATTTTTTTCTATAGCATTGATTATGACTACTAGTTATTACCATTTTAAACTTACTTGCATAAATTATGCTTAAAATCTACATGTAAAATTTGTTCGTTCTATCTTCTTTTGGTTTTTCGAGTTCACAGCTTACAACCTATCACATATCCACTTTAAATTTTACATTACCATCTTCAATAACTTACTTTTGATTTAATATGGTTCAAGAGCTTAGTCATTATTTATTGTAAGGAAAGCATGAGAAATATCATGATATTGCTACTAACTTTGTATTTATAGTACCACCATTCTACAAATTAACCCATCATATGAATTTCTAATATTTCTACCAATACATATCATGCTGATATGCTACAATTACATACTATTACACCAAGACTATAAATTAGTTTATTAAGCTTTATAAAGCTGATTTCTTAAATAGCAAGTCATGTACATACACATCGATATTTCAATCTCCTAAGAATTTACCCATTTGATTAAGATTAAAATTCATAGTTGACTAATTAGTTACTATCTTCTTCTTTTCCGTTTCTTATTTTTTTGGAACACCATAACTACACCTAGTTTCTTAGCATATTTGAAGATTAAATCTCACTATTCTTAACCATAAAGTCATCGCAGATCATCATGTAATATTATTTATTAAATATTTTAACTAATGATACTAGAACTAATAATAACATTACTTGTAATAAAACCACAATTGAATAATTGACCGACCTTTAGTTATTTACTAGAATCTCACAACTTTGATATTTGTTGAGTTTTCTTTTCACAGGTCCACAGCCACCCACACTCTTTTAATTTAGTATTCTCCACAAATTTTTAATAGTTTTTGTCTATGATGTTATTAACATCACAAGCTCTTGACTCCATACCATTTCTAGACAGACGACTAAAAAATGGCTAACGGGTTTTGTATCTAGACATTATCACCAAGTATAAAGTCGGTTTCTTATAAGTGATTAAGCAACTATGATGTGACTAAGCAATGTCAATGTAGGCCAAGTGTCCGTAAAGTTTATTGTTATTATTAACAATATTATAAATTTACATAATCATTCATTTATTTATTTCTTTATTATATATAGAGTTAATTACTAAAATGGTACCTCACGTTTGCGCCATATTACTGGTTTCATACCTTTCCTTTCGAAATTACGCTGATCATACCCAAAGTATGCAAATCTCCATTCGGACCATACTGGAGGCTAACGCCGTCAGCTGGCCGTTAAAACCTCCCCCACGTGACTTGCACGTGAGGGGTAAATATGTAATATCGTGTTTCCTAATTACTGAAATGGTACCTAGCGTTTGCACGATATTGCTGGTTTCATGCCTATATGTTTTTTAATTACTTAAATGGTACCTAATGTTTAGTTATTAATTTATTAATTAATTTATTTATTTATTTTAATTTGTTTTATTTTTCTTTTATAAAAGTTCTCCAAAACTTGTTACAATTTAATGAAAATAGTCAGAATACACTTATAATCCACTTAAAAATAATACCAAATAGCTATTTCATAAAAAAATTTAAGTTTTAAAGTTCACGAATAACCAAAAATAGCAATAAAGTGTAATAAAACAATTTTAAAAAAATTTGCGAGGAAATTTTTTTTTTTTGAAATATATAATCCATCTATCTCCGTGCTTGTTCTCTGTGCTCAATAACCGTACTGTACCAGATCACTGTGAGTTCACTTATCCCCTTTTCGTACATTTTGTCCAAATTTCTTTATCGGGGACTGAAAAGCATGAAAACTATCTTGTACTTATATATATATGTAAATATATATATATTCTTGAACCGTTCTACGTACTATTTTATGATCGTATGAAACACTTATAAAAAGATTCTGAATTATCTTCTAAAGTGTATTTAGATCTTGAATGGGCAGGATCTTGAATACATGAATACTGTTATACATACTCTCTGATGTTCTCTATTATGTACTTATCGTTCTATGTATGAGTTCTATCTTTACTGCTATCAATTCATATCCCACAGTTCAGGGAATGAACCGTAGGTAATTATGGACAGCGCTGTTAGGGTAGGCCCACCCTCATTCTCTACAGTTCAGGAGGATGCATATTATCTGTGCTTGTTTTGATCTAGATCATATATATAGCTTACTTGATTTTGTGAGCTTACTGGTTCGTTATTGTTCATCTTTGGCCAACCGGGTTAGCAGTAATTATATATATACATATTAAGTGCATACTTGTTCTTAAAACTGTTCTTACTATTACAAAGTACTTTTAATAAACGTACTGATCTTATGACTTGTTCTTATTATACATATTATTAGTATGTATAACTAATAAGTACTTTATATGAATCTCACTAACTACTTTCGTAGTTGACTCTTTTGAACTTACATGCTTTTCAGGCTAGACTATTAGATCCTTTAGCATAGGAGTCTTCCTTCTCTCAGCTCATTCCTTTGGTGATTGCTCGTACGTTCAAGATTCGTAGCTGTGAAGACTTCCTGTTGCTGGTCCATGTTCAGAGTTCAAGATCATTTAAGACAATTGTTCTATCTTCTGAATATTATCTTATTCTGGGTATACCCCATGTGCTGTAATAACTTATGATACTTGATATCCTTAATGTTATTGGTTGTGTTTGAACTTGTACTGTGCGTGCTTGTGCTTATCTGTGCATCCCGTATATTCCGCTTTAGCGGGGTGTTACAGTTGGTATCAGAGCCAGGTTATAGTGAACACCGAGCTTTTTCCTAAGGAAAACTCGAGCTATAACTTGAATCCACTCTGAAGTGACTCTTTGGTGACCGGGTTGAGTAGTAGGTACTCTTACCATAATTAGATGTAACCTGATCAACTACATATAATTACGATAAAAGCACCTAGGACCTCAAGGTGTGTCATTAAAGTGTCATCCATTTCTTAGAGCTCAATTAAGTACTTCGTGCAATCTCGTTCGTGATCATATCAGTTCTAGTTCATGTTCTAGACCATTTGTCCTCTTATAGTTCCTTCATTCTTGAAAGACATACGTGCTAGTGCTTCGACCATAGGTCTTAGAGCTTATATGACTTTAGGTCCTTATCGTACGACAGACGACTGTTCTTGTTCATGTACTGTGCTAAAGACGATCTTTTATTAACGTACTACGTGCTTGGAACTATAGACTTGTTTGAAACGTAATCGAGTTCATATTTTCGTCTTATCAGGAGTTATAAGGAAGGATGCCTGCTACACGGGGAAGAAAGCCTAGAGTTGCACCTACGGTTGAACCTGTTGTTGAACCCACTGAACCTGAGCCTAATACTACTGTCAACTTCACTCTAGAAGATGTAGCGAATCTCATCACTGACCGCATGAATGAGATGGTACCAATTATCGCTACACAAGTTGCTCAGATGCTGGAAATTCCATTAACTGAAGGTACTAAGACTACTCGAGCAACTCAGAACAAGAGAACTCAAGGAGAACTTGAAGAGAATCATGACGTGAACAGTGACTCGGACGGAGCTAGTCAGATCAACACTCGGGCTACTGCTGAGGGCAGAGTTAGCCAAGGCAGAGGGTGTTCATTTAGGACTTTCACTCAGTGCAAACCCTCAGTCTACACAGGGGAGAAGGGAGCTGCAGAGTTGTTGATGTGGTTTGAGAACATGGAGGAGGTCCTATACCATACTGAGACTGCTGAAGAGAAGATGGTGGAGCACGCGACTAGCCAATTTGACGGAGCTGCTAGATCATGGTGGACTGGCATCGTCACTACTGATGGCAGAAAGTCTGCCTATGCTTGATCCCGGAAGTCCACCGTGCTCTTACTAGCAAAGGCCCTAAGACTATGTCAAGAGCCGTTGTACTGGCTAAGACTTTGACTAAAGATATTATCAGATCAGGAGGATTGACCGAGAATGTTGAGAAAGGGAAAAGGAAGGCTGAGGAAGTGGCGGAAAGGAGAGTAGAGCCCCCAAGTAAGAAGGGGAAGATCTTGAAGAACTATGCGGTGACCGCAGTGCCTGAACCTACTAGATATTCTGGAGCTTACCCAAAGTGCACCCGCTGTAATCTTCATCACACGGGTGATTGCCCTGTTTGCTTTAAGTGCCAAGGAATTGGGCACATGGCCAAGTACCGTAGTGCTACTCCGACGAATCCGCCGAGGAACAACCCACCACCAGTTAACAGAAATCCTCCAGCCAGGAACACTCGACTTCCATTACCACCAGCTGCTCCAGTTCAAAGGAACCAGAACCAGAACCAGAACGCCCAAGTTCAGCGTGTTGCTTATCCACGCGGGCCCAGAAACCAGAACCAGCAGAACAACCAGCAGCAGCAAAACCAACAAGGCCCAGCAAACGCTCGTGTTTTTGCTGTGAAAGCTGAGGAAGCTCGTCAGAACCCTCGGGTTGTGATAGGTACTTTTCTTCTGAAGGATCATTATGCTTCTGTGCTATTTGACTCCGGTGCTGAGCGTAGCTTTGTTGCGTTAGACTTTAAAGCTAGAACTAAAATGATAACTGATAGGCTAGAAGATAAATACGTGGTAGAATATGCTAATGGTCAGCAGTACGGTACCAACGAAATTGCTCTAGAATGTTCTATGACTTTAGTAGACAAGAACTTTACTATCGACCTAATCCCTGTTGAGATTAGTAACTTCGACGTTATCGTGGGAATGGATTGGCTATCCAAATACCACGCGACTATTTGTTGCCATGAGAAATCAGTTCATATACCGCTTCCGAACGGCGAGATCTTAATTGTACAAGGTGACAAATCTACGAACGAACTCAAGATCATCACAGCTATAAAATTTCGTAAATACTTAGACAAGAAAGATCATTTAGTGTACTTAGCTCACGTCATCGTTAAAAGTGCTAAAGAGAAGAAAGTGCAAGACATCCCCATTGTTCGGGACTTTCCTGATGTCTTTCCTGACGACTTACCAGGCATCCCACCTGTTAGACAGGTCGAGTTCAATATTGATCTAGTTCCCGGTGCAGCACCAGTCGCTAAAGCACCGTATCGTTTAGGTCCTCCCGAAATGCAAGAACTGTCCAACCAATTACAAGAACTTTTGAGCAAAGGCTTTATCCATCCTAGTTCATCCCCTTGGGGAGAACCTATTCTTTTTGTCAAGAAGAAAGACGGTTCCATGAGAATGTGCATAGACTACCGTGAATTGAACAAAATAACCGTTAAGAACCGGTATCCCCTACCTCGCATAGACGATCTGTTCGATCAATTGCAAGGTGCTTCGTACTTTTCTAAGATCGATCTACGTTCAGGGTATCACCAGATTCGTGTTCAAGATGGTGATGTCCCAAAGACAGCTTTTCGTACTCGGTATGGTCATTACGAATTTCTTGTTATGCCATTCGGTCTAACTAATGCTCCAGAGATCTTTATGGACTTAATGAACCGTGTCTGTCGTCCGTTCTTAGACAAGTTCGTTATAGTGTTCATAGACGACATACTTGTGTACTCCCGAAACAAGACTGATCATGAACAACATCTCCGATCTATTCTTCAACTCCTTCACGACGAACAGTTGTACGCTAAGTTCTCTAAGTGCGAGTTCTGGCTTCGCCAAGTACAGTTCCTCGGCCATGTTGTGAACGAACAAGGCATTCATGTAGACCCGGCCAAGATTGAAGCAATCAAAAAGTGGGAGGCTCCGCAAGCTCCTACTGAAGTTCGTAGCTTCCTTGGGCTGGCCGGCTATTATCGTCGTTTTATCGAGAACTTCTCCAAAATCGCACTGCCGTTGACTCAATTGACTCAGAAAACCAGAGACTTCGTTTGGGGTGAACAACAAGAGCAAGCATTTCAGACCTTAAAGGATAGATTGTGTGAAGCACCTGTTCTGACCCTGCCTGAAGGCACTAAAGACTTCGTTGTGTACTGTGACGCTTCCCATCAAGGACTAGGCTGTGTACTGATGCAAAGAGGCAAAGTGATCGCCTGCGCATCTCGACAACTCAAAGTACATGAAAAGAACTACACTACTCACGATCTAGAACTTGGAGCTGTCGTTTTTGCCCTAAAGATCTGGAGACACTACTTGTACGGAACTAAGTGTACCATCTTCACTGATCATAAAAGCTTGCAACATTTGTACAATCAGAAAGAGCTGAACATGAGACAAAGGCGTTGGGTAGAGTTACTGAGTGCTTACGATTGTGACATCAAGTATCATCCTGGAAAGGCGAATGTGGTAGCTGACGCGCTGAGTAGGAAAGAACGAATCAAGATCCTATCGATCAAGGAAGCAGATCGTATAGATTTAAGACAACGCGTGATCGCGGGTCAAGAGATCGGATTGGAGTCAGAAGAACACTGGAAAGCAGAACGGTTAGGCCCAATCGCTCAAGAACTCGAAGTTGACGATAAAGGAGTCAGAAAGTTCAAGAACCGAGTTTGGATCCCTGCAGCTAATGGTGTTAGAGAAATCATCATGCAGGAAGCTCATAGTTCAAAGTACTCGATCCATCCCGGTGCAGACAAGATGTACAAGAACTTGAAACTAGACTATTGGTGGCCTGGAATGAAAAGAGAAATCTTCGAGTACGTCAGCAGATGCCTGACATGTTCAAAAGTTAAGATCGAACATCAGAAACCGTCAGGATTGTTGAAACAATTAGAAGTCCCGGTGTGGAAGTGGGAAGATATCACGATGGATTTTATCATGAAACTACCAGTACAAAGAACAACCATAACTCCATCTGGAAATTTCCAGTAGCTTCACAACCTGTTTAGACCTGTTTCCGGTCCGATTTAGCTTTCGACCAGAACTACAAAGTTTTAGCCCTATGTGTTGAGCATCTACAGTTCAAAGCACAACTTCTAACTCATTAGGGTGTGGGGAGCGCGTCGCCACCCCTGCTCTCCTCTACTGCTAGGAATGCCTCACCACCCCTCCCCTTCCCTCCCCTCCCCACCCTTTTCTATTTAATTTAATTTCTATTTATTTTTAAAAACTAAAACATTTTATTTAATAAATTAAAACTAATACAATATTAAAATACATGTGTGTGTGTGTTGTGCTCTGTTTGAAAGAAAAAAAAAAGAACATAACGAATAAGAAAAAAGAGAAGAGAAAGAATAAGAAAAAGAGAGAGAGACGTTAGGGTGGGATCCGTTTTGTTTTGTTTCACGCTCCTAACGGTCAAAAACAACCGGCACACATCTCCCCAAAACCCTCCCCACCCTATCGGTACCGGGGGGTCGGCGCGGTGTGCCAACCGGTACCGGCCCAGTACCTCTTCCCTCCCCTAGGCGCTCCGTCCTCCCTTACGGATTAAAAGATATGAATTTTCTAGTGAACAGTCGCAAAGCAGAAAAATCACACAAAAAATTCACATAGTCACACAATTATCTCATAATTAACCATAATTATTGGATCATCATGCTATGCTTTTTATATCTCTATATCTTAGTAATAATCACAAGGAATTTTGCATGAATTCCGTATGATTTTTACTATTTATTTAACAACTTTAAATAAATAAAGTACACAAGCATACAATTTGTATCTAATAAACATGTCAATTCATAATATCAAAACTTACTTAGAGGGTCTCAATTAACCATTAAAAAAATAAGGTTGAATTAATTAAACAAAACCCTAATTTTGTTTAATTAATAGCCGAAAATATTAATTAAAAATAAATAAAGAAAACTAATTTTAATATTTAATAATTAATTAAATTTTAAACAACCTTAAACCCCCATTCAGGTTTTAATCTTTGTAATTGATAGACCACAACCACTATTAGAATATATGAACATAAACACATAACAAATCACGAGTACGTAGCAGAATAGAAACGTATATGCAATACTATTAATTAACAAAGTAATGAATAGAATATGTGTACCTTTGCACAAAAGCTTCCAATAATGTTATTAATAATAATAATAATAATAATAATAATAATAATAATAATAATTATTATTATTATTATTATTATTATTATTATTATATTATTATTATTATTATTGTAGGGTCTAAACTAAAATCCCTTTATGATGTATGTTAGTACTCGATCACGAACTTACAAACCCGTTGTATATCTCCCTCCCATGAAACGAAACCAAATATTCATTTGAAATCCCATTGATTGCCGTTTAAACAAGACCATAATAAATGCTAAGCTAAGCATTAATTATTATTATCCATATGAAACTTTTGATTGACAACAAAAACCGAATGCCTCTTATAGGTTTTGGTCGACCAGAAGAGAGAAGAGATTGAAATCCCATTGATTGCCGTTTAAACAAGACCATAATAAATGCTAAGCTAAGCATTAATTATTATTATCCATATGAAACTTTTGATTGACAACAAAAACCGAATGCCTCTTATAGGTTTTGGTCGACCAGAAGAGAGAAGAGATTGAAATCCCATTGATTGCCGTTTAAACAAGACCATAATAAATGCTAAGCTAAGCATTAATTATTATTATCCATATGAAACTTTTGATTGACAACAAAAACCGAATGCCTCTTATAGGTTTTGGTCGACCAGAAGAGAGAAGAGAAAAGATAAGATTTGCTAGGATTTTTACAAATCTAATTGTCACGCAAAACCCTTAAACCTTAACCTCTATTTATAAGGATTAATATATGGGGTTTGATTACTACCAAGTTTGAAGAGGATTAGGAAACCCTCTCCTAAATTCGGCCCACCCCTATTTTAGTGTAATTAGGTCCCTTCCTTATTTTCTAATTTACACTTTAATCTTTCTCTTTTAATTAATTAATAAACAATATTAATCTTTTAATACTTTATTAATTATTTCGTGATCAAATTAATCAATATATAACTTTAATACATTAATTAATTACATTGAACTTACGTGTCATTTTTGTGTAACCACGTAGGCTTAAATAATTACCGGACATGCGTTTATGTAATGTAATCATATACCAACAGCACATTCATCTGTATATGAGCAAGGTTTTGTGAACTGGCTCGTTACTCGTTAGCATTACTTGATAATCATATACATACCAGAAATATGTTGTGATGCTTTCATCTTGCTTAGTTTTATGTAGATATGTTAACTACAGTTTAATGAATGTATAATTTTATCTTCGAGAATGCAATGAGAAACTGAACTTTGGTGACCAAGCTGATAACAAGTTTTCGACTACAATATCAGATGTAGATAACGACCTAAACCTGCATCCTCAACAGGGTAGACAACGCATTCAGAACAAAGTTGTTAGTAGCTCTAAAGATTTGCTTAAGAGACTACGGAGTAATAAAAAAGGTTCCCCTCCCAAAAGTGTTTCACCCAAAAACTGTCTTGATGGACCCCGCCAATGCCGTTCTCTACCTCGTTTTAGCACAGGTTGCACCTCCATTGAAGGTTGTTCTAAAAGTGCTATTGCGTTTTCTCAACGGCAAATGCGTGACATTGAAACTCTTGCATCAAAGCTAATGAGTGAGTTGAACTCCATGAAGAATATTGTGCAAGTCAAATTGCTTTACCGCATTTGTTGTGTGCTTAGGGTTCTATCGAATTTCGGGACAAAATTCCTTTAACAGGGGAATAATGTAACAACCGTGGTTCCTGACCTTTTGACCATATGTACAATTTAACTAACTATCGAGTTGGTTAATATAGTTCAAGTGCAATTTGAAGTTCATTAAGTGCAATTTGTACATATAGATCAATTTGTCGTGCAATTTGGGACGTATGTGTTAGTCGAGGTCATTAAGTTAAGTTATGTTGTGGGTTCATTTTAGCATTTGAAGGATTGACGATTTGCTATTCGTCGAATTTGGCGGAGCGGGAGCCTACCCTTTTTGGAACTTAGGACGGCCTCCCCCTTCCATTTCCTCCTCCACCCATTTCATTTCTTATCATTTCTCTCTTTCTTTTCTCTTGCAAGAAAAACACACACAAACAAACACATATATCTCTCTCTAAAATTCTTGCATCCAAACATTGTTATTAGTGAAAGTGTTAGTAGATTCAAGGGTTATTATCATTATCATCATCATCTAGCAAAGATTTGGGTTATCAAAGTGCAAGAAACTTCTCCTTTAGCTCAAAATTCGGATTTATCACTTAGTGAAAGTTTTGGCAAGTTAAACTTGACTCAAAATCATCATTTTATATTTATTAACTTGTTCTAGTTGATTTCAAGTAAATTCGGGTCACAAATCGGGTCAAAATGAATTAGGGTTCAATTAGGGTTTTGACATGGGTCAAAATGGATTGAGCAAGGACTTGATGTTATGAATCAAAATTATGATATGGGTTATGTTCAATGATGTTAAAATATGATGATTTATGCATAAAAATGTGTCTTGGAGCTTCCTTAGTCGATCTTGAAGTCAAGAATCTGCCCAGTCAGAGCACGGTCGCTCAGATAGACGCACCGTGTTTGTGGTCGGGCTATGAGCCCAGTTCTTCCCGTATTGCAGACGCTCACACGGCCGACCGTGCGAGCGGCCGCAGTATTTCTGTTCCTTCCCCAACTTTTTCGTTCGGTTATCGGTCAACTTTTAATGATCCAAAACTTGTTTATTGGTCTTATATTAACATACTAAGGTTAACAAAATTGGTTAAACACATTTCTAAACACTTTGATTTTCAAGTGGAATTTTGGTGCTAAGTCATTGAACCGTGTCTAACCAAAACTCTTCATTTGTCATTTAAACGTTCTCGAATGACTTATAAAACATCTTTAGGGGAAATTGTGGTATAGTATAACTAGTATTGACCATGTCTTGTATTGTGACATATATTGTTAGGTTGTGGACTTTGGACGACCATTGGGCATTCGTAGCTTGATATTAACTTGCTATTGCCGATCAAGGTGAGTTCGTAGCTCCCTACTCGTTTGAGATTCGGGCTGAAAAGTGTACAACCTTTGTGTGTTAACTTGTTGTTCTTGCAATTATGTGTTGCCTTGATTGATGACATAGTTCAATTGAGCATACGTTTGATTTCCTTGATGATGACATGACTTGATTGTGCATATGTTGAGTGTCTTAAGTGATGACATTGTTTGATTGATGGAATTGTTAACGTATAAATACGTGGTTGTTATATGATTATTGTATGTGCGTGTTTGGTTGACTTTTAGGTTAGTTGTGTATATATGGAAGACGATAATACCTTCGAAAGGCTGGAGATGTGGTGGGAAGGCTGCGGGTGACCCTATATATAAGCATCAAAGGCCTTTCAAAAGTAGTATCATACGAAGTATACACATAGTGTTTGTTTCTGGGTGGACATTGATGGTGATGGTGCAATTGAGTACAATGAAGTACATTACGCGCAATTGAGTACAATGAGGTACATTACGCGCAATTGAGTACAATGAGGTACATTACGTGTAATTGAGTGCAATTGAGGGACATTGATAGACATGTTGGGCATTATAGAACTTGTTAGATACTTCTTGATATCATTATTACTTGTTCTTGTTTACTATGCGTATTCTAAATACCTTGTGTAGTTCATTATGTGAGTACATATGTGAGGGTCATTGATGGACATTGATTGATTATGTATTGTTTGAGTATGATTGATTTATTTATGATTAGGGTAGTTGTACATACATGGAAGACGATGATACATTTAATGAGTTGGAGATGTGGTGGGAAGGCTGCGGGTGACCCTGTATACAAACATCTAAGATTCCTTAAATGTAAAGTCGTATGAAATGTATGTGCATTGTGCATGGTTGAGTTCATGGACATGATGACATTAAACGGGTACTTATGTACTTGATGACAATATCGATGACAATAGAGGGACAATGTGTGCATGTACAAATAAACGGGTACTTACGTACTTGATGACATTAAACGGGTACTTATATACTTCATGTCATTAAACGGGTACTTATGTACTTGATGACAATATCGATGACATTAGAGGGACAATGTGTGCATGTACAAATAAACGGGTACTTACGTACTTGATGACATTAAACGGGTACTTATGTACTTGATGACATTAAACGGGTACTTATGTACTTGATGACAATATCGATGACAATAGAGGGACAATGTGTGCATGTGCAATAAACGGGTGCTATACGTACTTGATGACAATTGGATGACATGTAAACAATTGAGGGACATTGATGGACATGTCTGGCATTTTAGAACTTGATGGATATTTGTTGATGTCGACATTCTGTGTTCTTGTGCATTATGTGTGTTCTAGTTATGGTATGATTGTGCAATGGATACATGTGGGTCCAGGTTACGCTACGAGCCAACCTATATTGAGTACTTGCGCCTTTTAAGGACTTACTGTAAGTGTGTTCCTTGTTCATTAGCTTAGTTCATATTATGAATGGCTTTGGCATTAGATCCTCGTCATTTGCCCCTACGAACTCACCAACCTAGTGTTGACCTTGTGTAGTACACTTTTCAGGTAACCTTGTGAATCCAAGACGTGATGCTTGATGGATGCTTGCGCTAGAGTTTGGGCTTGGTCTTACATGGATCAAGGATTCATTTGCCCTATCTGCATTATGCTTTATGTACTTGTTTGTTGATGATGGATTCACCGAATCCCTTTAATTTTCATATAGTTTACGTTCTACGATAATCCCATGCATACGCTATATTTTTTCAGTAGTATTTCGAGCCTAGCTCGGGGTGTTACATTTATGGTGGTGTCTCTGTAGATCTATATCCATACAGTATGTTGCCATCTGTCGTCGTGTGTATATTACGAGAATGTGAGAAGACGAGCATTTGAAAGTGAGCTTTAGAGAGAGAAAGAGAATGTGAGACATTTAGATAGCAGGTAAAATTGGGTTTTGGGTATTACTATTCTTATTTTAGTTTAATTAAATATAAAATGAAAAAAACAAGGATAAGCCTTGTGAATATGTGGAGACAATTGAATCACCTAGTTTGGTGACGTAACGCTTTTTTTTACCACACACATACATAAGAAATAATGTTATTATGAAGACATATATTCCTATACCTTTTCTCACTTTCATATTACTAGTATACAATACATATATATTGTATTTACGAAAAATAAAATTGTACAGCCTGTAAATAGCCAAACAAATCTGTCAACAACTTAAATTCTAGTTTCCTTTTTCGAAAAAACCTAAATTGTAGTATTCTGATGAACAATCCCTAAATGGTAGAGTTGTTACATTTCTTTCTCAACTACTTCTTCGTCATCGTCGGCAAAAAAAAAAAAAAATCGTGTACACAGGTTTGAATATATAAACATGTTTATGTGAGTTAATTTATGTGGGTATTTAGATATAAGATACTGGGTTTGTGATTTGTAGGTTGGTTTTAAGATCTACTTTTCTTTTAATGATTTCTCACTTTTGTTCTTGGGTATAAAATTCGGGTCACCCTTGTAAACCCGAGCCCGACCCGTTAAAACCCGGACCCGAACCGACCCGCCCGTGGGGTCAACGGGCCGGTTCTCGGTTCCACTTTTCTTGCACTTTCGGTTCCCGGGTCAAGCCGGGTCGGGCCGGTTCTAGACCCGTGCACATCCCTACTTTGGGGAGCACAAATCCAGAGAAGCCTCTTAAAAAAGAACGGAAGAAAATCAGTTTTGCTGACGAAGCAGGTGGTACGCTTTGCCATATCAAAGTTTATCAGAGAGATCGAGATACATTAGAGGTCGGTATCATGAATGGCATAACAATCTTGTAAAAAGAATCTATACAGAATGCTCTTCACTGGCCATCAAATGTCGAGTGTCACCCATTTAATTATTTCTTCTTTTCTACTGTATATAATTGTTACCATTGAACTATTTTCGTAATATAAAAGTGTTGTACACTTGAAATCTAAATACAAATGTGATATTTAGATATGTCATACTCTCTTCGTAACATCTTTTTTGTTTGTCCTTTAAGGCTTTAATCATTTTGAGATTGTGTTTTGTGTGCAAAATTGTACTACTGTTTGGAGAATATGAAAATGGAATTTCTATGTGTACTAGATTGGTAACCTGTGATGTGGCGGTGGTGTGGTGGCACATGTGTCGATTGGTGGTAGTCGCGATGGGTGATAATGATAACAGCCAACGAGTAGTATAGATCATTGATGTAATTAATAAGTGATGTAAAATGATGTAATGTAGTTATTTTAGGAGTTAGATATTACAGTATAAAATTTTCATTAATGATATTTTTGGTACAAAATAGTATGAGTAACTAGCTTGTTTAAGAAAAGAAAAAAATGTCATTTGTGTTGTAAAGCTAAAGAAACAAAACAACAAAGAAATATTTTTATACTAATCTCATTAATATTTCAAATATTGATCTCTTTAATAAACTTTTTTATATAAATATACATATAAGATGGAGTTTGCTTAAAAGAAACAAAATCGCTCTAACATAATACAAACATATTGCTACCATATATCGACATCATTTTAATATTTAAAGGGATTTGTTATTGTAAAACAAATATTAAAGTAAAACAGATATGAACAAGATAGATATTGATAATATTGATGCACGAAGATTTCCGGAGCACAAATATATATAATGATGCATGATGATTTTAATGATGCACGGTGATTTTCATTAAACAAAAGCTTTGTCTTATTTGTTTTACTTTAATACTTGGTTTATTTTACCTAGAACCTTAAGGTGCGTTTAGTTCAAGAAAATGTTTTCTAGTTTTTCATTTCCAATTTTCTAAAAAATGAAATTGATTTTTATTTCTGAAAAACCTTTGAAAATTTTGAAAATGCATTCAAAATTAAAGATGCAATTTTCATTTTTCCATCTTAAAAAACTAGAAAACATGTTCAAATTCACTTATTTTTGTTTTTGTTTGAAAATAGAAAATAGAAAACATGAAACATAAAAAAGTAGTTTTTATTTTTAGTTCAAAAAGTGAAAACAAGGAATTTTGTTTCCTTGGAAAAATAGTTTTGGAAAATGCAATTTGAACGCGTTTTCTGTTTTTCTTGTTTTTTTGGAAAGCAAAAATAGAAAATAAAAGGTGTTTTCACAAACTAAACACGCCCTTAATATTTATCCATATAGATACAAGTAATTACGGAGTGGTGACTGACATATGTCAAAAGGATCTGCAAGAATGAATGGACTTGGTATAAACACATTTGAGCTGCCTCAACCAATCACTCCTCAAGATGAAGGTCTATTGGATAAAGAAGATAAAAGTGTGCAAAGTTACTAACGATAGAAAACAGTGAAACTTTTGCCAGCCCTCTTACAACCCCTGACGACTTCATAACCTGCCCACTCCCAACCCGCTATGAATCCGAGCATGCGGTGACGGTGTTTTCCAGCGGCTAGGCCAAGCCACTACTGGAAGTCGAACATGACTCCATGCCCCTTAGGTTTATCAACGGTGGATCTCTAAAAACAACCAAAACACCATGTGGTTAACCTCGCAAATTACACGCCAAACCGAAGGTCACGGGTTTCATCCTCACCTCCGACATTTTTTAAAACATTTTCCTAAAGTGTAATTTTTAACTCTTAAATGTTTAGGTGGAAGTTGACTATTAAGCAAGGGGGCGCCAACATGGAAGTCTCTCGGATTAATAGACGTCATGTAGAAAATAATCCAATGACGGATTCAGAAAGTGTCACACGAGTACTTTCTAATATTCTAATATATATAGGTTACACACTTACGCCCATGCTTTGCATACGTATTGATAATTTTTTTTTATTTTTAGATAATTAATCATTTATATGTTTATGAAAATAGAAAACCGACATACATACTATTTTATATACCAAAAAAAAAAGCATTGAATACATTTTTTAGAGTTTATAAAATTCAAATTTAAAATACATATAGCTATAAAGGATTAGGTTTACAAGGTGGGGAAATCAAATTTAAAATACATATAACCACTGGGTTAAATCCTAGTGGCCAGGAGTGTTTCACTAAATCTGTCATGCGGGGCCCCAGAGGAGTTTACTCCCAAGTCTCGAGTTCGAGCCTTGGTAGGTTCTCTTCGACGATATTTTCCAATAAAGGAGGTGGTATGGTGAGAAATGCTATTTAAGATCCGCTTAATGCGGGATCCTTTTGTTGTGCGATTAGCACACATCATACGCGTCTTAGGTAAAATTCACTTGTCAAAAAAAAAAAGCTATAGTTATAGTCATGTACAAATTTTAAGTTTTTTTTTTCTTTAATTTAAACCTTTTGATTTATACGTATATAATAATCCTCTTCTGATTTTTACCTTGCTACAACCAAAAATGGCTGCAGTTTGCTGCAGTGATGTTAAGCCCATACAATTAAGATAGATTAATTAATTACTTTTTTATAATATGCGTTTAAAACAATTTCAAAAAATGACTAAAGACATATTTTTCTAAAACGTTTGAACCACAAAATCTATTTTGTAATCATAATGCCTAACACCCTAAGTAAATACTGGGTATGTTTGGCAAAAGTAGCGGTAGCTGTCAGCTGTAGCTTTTAATCGGAGCTGTAAGCTGTAGCTTTTAGTCGAAACAGTTAGCAAAAGCTTTACCTTTCAAAGATGTTTGGCACGATAACTGTAGCTGCAACTTAAAAGTATAAAAGACAAAAAAAAATATAACAAATTAAAATTATCATGTTTCAACTATATTTATAAATCATAGTCATTTATATTTATAAATGTAACATCCCAAACTTTTTAATTAACGATTGACTTGAGTCGTTAAGTCAACACAACGTGTTCGTTAAGTCTCTAGGAGATTTAATGCTTAGATGTGTTTAATGTGCCATAGGTGTGAGGCTTTAATGCCTTAATGATTGTGTTTAAGATACATTTATATGCCTTTAGATGTGCTTGAAGTGCTTAATGTGTTGTAAGCATTCTCTATAGGTGTTTTTAACCTAAAATAAGCCACAAGGAAGTCTAGGGACTAGTTTTGACATAGGTGGAAAATGAAGAACGGGATTAAGGGTTAATAAAGCCCTAATTACAATCAAAATTAGTTTCTCCCTCATTCTTATCAAACCCTAACCGCCCCCTCCCTTCCTTGATTAATTCTTGTGTGATTCTTCCGATTTAAGGTGATTTGATAGAGTTTTGTTCTAGATATTTCATCCCCGTAATCATCTATAGGTATATATGATGCTTCCCTTCTGATTTAACATTCTTTTGATCTTATTATGTCAATCATTTCTGGTCAAAGGGTTTCGGTTTGGATTCTATTATGTTTGAGAGTCGATTTAGGTCAAATCGGGTGTCAAATCAATTGTAAAATGTGTTTAATGAATCCGTGAATCAATATATGGTTTCTTATGTCAATTGAATCACTTTTTGGGTGTATATGAACTGTAGGTGTTATGGTCATTTTCCATGGATGTTTGGTAGTCGGATCTTTTGAAAATCATAGAGTTTATAAGTCTGAAAAACAGTCATATTGCAAAAATCATATCTCATTTATAATAATGAGTTAGGAGATGAATCTTATATTTTTGAAAAGTTCTTTGAGTCCCCTACATTTGTTAAGAACTGAGTATTCTCTCATTTAGTCGTCTTGTATGCCAAAAGTAGTCTACAAAACTGAATATAGGCAAAAGATGAAAGTAGTCTACAGAATATGAAAGTAGTCTACAAAAAGAGTCAAGTAGTCTACAAGTGAGTCAGGTAGTCTACAGATGGCGAAAGTAGTCTATAAAAGAGTATAGTAGTCTACAAAGGATTAATGTAGTCAGAAGTAGACTAGTAGTCTACAAATAGAGGAAATAGTCAACAAAGACTATTATTCGACACACATATATAGATGTAGGTCGTATAGCCTCGTTTACACTAGTTGATTCGTCCTATGTTTGTTATAAGTAGTTAGGAATACTTGCTTTGCACGACAACCTTCGTTATCGTTTGTTGTGTGCTTCTCCGAGGTAAGATACACTACTTTGACACACTGAGGGTTAAAAACATGGTTTTCATATAATAACTTCCCAAATGTTATCTTGTTTGTTTAGGGGTATTCGGGGCTACATGGGAAGTGATATGGGCTATGTATTTGACTATTGAAGCCTGAAATGCTACCCCAATGATATGAGATGTTACAATGTGCTATAAAATGTTATGTATGCATTGAGATGTTTTGAATTGTGAATATATGTTGATGATAAATGGAATGTGCATGAATGTATGGCTTGTTCATCTAGTTCACTAGACTTAATAGGTTGCCATGACACTCGCACGTTTAAGGGCCCAAACGTAAAGATGTATATGTGATAATTGTTTAGGTAGTGTAAACACCTAAACTATACGTGATGTGAAATCGAGCTCGTAATTTAGATGTGAAAGTGTTAAGCTTAATCCGTGCTTGCCCTTGCCCGGCGGGTGCGTAGATGTGGTTGCTTGGGTGACTCCTTGCAACATGGTCAAAGATGTGAAGAGTAATACGGGAGGTCTGACCCGCCCCATTTGTCTTAAACATACGGATTACTCCGGGATTGACTTGTCATTCCTTAACGACATTGTGGTACAGCCGTAAGGTTTGTCCATCTAGTCGGGTGTGACTTATGTTGCACTTATAAAGATGTTAAGATGTTATGTGTGATAATGCAAAAGATAATTAGGCACATTAGGATGAATTATCCCATATGAAAGATTTTTAATGCTATGTGAGATGTATTGTGATGATATGTGCCTTAATGATGGAATATTACTTTTATAAAGTTTTAATTAGACAAATGCTTTATAAATCATGGGTTATCTTACTTAGCTAATTCACACTTGTTTCTTGAAATGTGTTGTTCCCTCAGGTTTAGCAAGTTTATGAGTGTTGAAGAATAAAGAGCGAGGCATGGGTAGATTGCTTGATGATGACCATAGTTAACCCATAGTGGCTGCTCATTTTAGACCTTTGAATTATGTTAAGATGTTTATGACTTGTATTGGTTTGTGATCGGTTGTTTTATGTTGGGCAACCGATGGATTTCCATTTAGACTTGTTTCAACGATATGGCGAGTAACACCATTTAATGAATAAACCAAACAGAATTTATTGGTTTGGACTTTTATAAGTTTATCTGCTTTATTTGACGCCGTTAAGCGAAAATTTTTGAAAATCCTTATTTTTAAATGATGGATGTTACAATAAATCATAGTCATTTACGGAGTATTTATAAATCTAAAAAGAAAACACTAATAAATGCATACATAAAATACTTTGAAATAATCAAGTCTTGTGCATCTCCCATTTGATAAAATCTAACTCATTACTCAATAGCCACTGTATACTCATGTAGCTTGTACAACAAAGCTGGTATAAAAGAAAGGTCACGCAAGTATGTATATATATTATACAGTACTCTACATACACATAGAAACAAGAGCACACACAACTACACAAACATTCACTTGATTCTTTTATTCACACAAAAACCAGTGTCTTCTTCTCCACTAACTATATTTTGATCTATTTTTCTTCTTTTCTTCTTATTTATTTCTTTTTTCTTTTGTCATTTTCTCTACATACATATGAGAAGCCTAATCTATTCTTTCAATCGGATAGTGTCATTACACGCTTTAAGGCACACTGCAACTCATATTACTGGTGAATGAAGAAATTGGCCATATGTTACTGGGTTTATTTCTTCTATGATTGTATATAGTATTAATTTTTAAATGTTTGGGAAATTTGGGAATCAGGATACAATATATAAATACTCAAATATCTTCGTTAAAAAAGACTCAAATAGGAGATGAACAATGCTCATGTTGAAGGAGCCAAGATGCCAAGATAGGAGTCAAAATAGTGTTATACACTAAAAGACGTATATGATACGAGATATGAGGGTGGTTGTGTAATTTAGAAGCTTTTAATAGAACGCTTCTCCTAACAGCGTTTTGTTGAAGAGCTTTTCATATCAAAATAAAAGCTACAACTGGTCTATCCAAACAAGACTATTAAAATCTCAGCAGCTTTTTGTTAAAAATTAAAAGCTAAAGCTCCCGAAAAGCTTTCTAAACGCTCCTGCCAAACATAGCCTTTGTTAAAGAGCTTTTCATATCAAAATAAAAGCTACAGCTGGTCTATCCAAACAAGACTATTTAAATCTCAGTAGCTTTTTGTTAAAAATTAAAAGCTAAAGCTCCCGAAAATCTTTTTAGCTAAACGCTCCTGCCATAATAAACCAAAGCGAATTGTATCTTATTATATACTATAAGGCAATTGAACTAATGACTATTAACCAATCACATCGTTCGATTTCATCAAATTGACTTTTGATGATGTCATCATTTAGATAAACTACAAATTAAAAATCCTAATAATCATTATCCAAATATATTATTATATTAATATTTATATCAATTTGTAGAAAAAGTCTCATTAATTTACACTTTTTTGTTTTCCATCAATAATTTACACTTTTTAGCCCTGAATACTTAATTTATATTTATTTTTAGCCATCAACTTGAGAGAATTTTTTTAAATTTACAATTATTTAGTTAAATAAAAAAAATTTAACCTATGAAATATTTTCTAGAAAAAATTATTTGAAAACCTAATGACTTATTAACAAATATTAGAAGAGTCCTAATTGTTATTAAAGATTATAAAAACAATCTTAATTGTTATCATATTATCATAGAACAAGTGATTGAAAATAAACATATGATTGTTATGAACGCGCATCATGATTAAATACATATACTTGAATGTCAAGTTCGGGATCACAAATATGGTTATATTTTAATTCTTAATTATTTTTCCTAATAATATCACATTATGAGTACATCTGTTTCAAAATATATTATAATGGAGAAATTATTATATATAGCATGTGTCTTGTGGAATGACTATGGCAAACAATTCCATCAATATGTCTAAGCTAATAATGACAGTGATGAACCTATGATTATTGTACTACAACTTGCAAAATATAACACTTAAAACCGTGTTTTTAAAAAAAATTGTAAGCTTTTATGACTTAAATGTATGAAGATCTAATATTATTAATATCGTAAATTCCGTGTCCAGTGTTGGACACGGGTCTAAAATCTAGTAATATACCAAAGCGAATTTCATATTGACTTTTCTTACGTCCAAAGACTACGAGATCGATTTGTGCAGCTTCAGTCTTCAAATTATATATATATTGCCACTAATGAGTTTCCTTTTTGTATAATTTAATCCATCCGATTAGATTTACTACTAATCACAGCCGTATAAAGTCCTCCATTAAAAACGGATGTATAGTTAATATTGATAAGGAAACATGGTAATTAATTTATGGGCGGAATGAGTCTACCCGCACTCTTCTCATGTATCCCGTAGATCACTCTTTTAATATTTGTAATCCCGTAAATCACTCTTTTAAGTTATATCCATATATCAGTAAATGATGTACTATATATAGTATCATTACATTGCATTGCATTGAATATAATTGTAGATTGTAGCAACATACACAAGATATATGATACATATTTCATCGCTATATCTTCTATACACTTCTTTAAATTGTTCGTATATTCTTGATGGAAAATGGTTGTTTGTTGTGTAGTCGATCCAAAGATCAACATTTATAACACTCGGTATTTTACAAATAAAGAACATGTGATAAAGCAAATCAAGCAATCAAACATTCAAACCTCCTGAACTTCCGGAATGTTGCAATTGTTCTTTGAATCTGATTGGAATGTTGCAACCGTGATTGGAAATCTCACCTTCGTCGTGTATCTGATCTCAAACATCCGGTCTTGTATTTGATAGGCAAAATGGACGGAAAACCTTCCTCGCCGTCGCGGTGGATCTGGACTGGACTGGAGCCAACACGTTGAGAGTCGCTAGGTTTTTCTCAAAAGTTGCAAATATATTGCCGGGAGTTGCAAAGTGTTTGCCGGAAGTTGCAGGTTTCCGGTCAAATCATTGCCTACTAATTCTTGCCTTCTTTCTTTTATGGCGGTAAAAAAAATGATGATTCATTTGAAGATAAAAAAGAAATCACAACTCACATAAACAAACATATACATCTTTGTTAGTGAATAAAATTATTGAATTTCCGGTTCTATATATTACATATTGCAGAAAAAGTGTCCGCATTTGTAACCACAACTCAACTTTGTTAAGGAAAATACTTAGATGTGATATTGATTACGCCGAAAAGTAAAGAAATACCAATGTCATCATCGTCATCCCATCACCATCCCAACACCACCATTATCTTCTCTTAAAAAGAACTTTGATGTCACATTTCAACCACAGGATGGCAATACTAATTAATCCTAACCGATAGCTCCTTTTTTGCCTACATATTTGAAAAGTTGTTACCTTTCATTACCCCATGTGTTGATTAACAATAGTATTTAGGTTGTTAAATAAAAACCACATCACACCCCATACAATAGATGGAGCCACGATTGTATTTGTATCAAACAAAACTTAGAGATAAAAGATGTGATTTAAATAGTAGGTAAAGTTAGGATGAATAAAATTGTGATTGAAATCAATAATAAAAAAAAAAAAAAGACAATAGGTGGCTAGGTGTAAAAGAACCATTTTTGATGGAAACTAAGAAAGAAAAGATTTAACCAAATAAATTGAGATAGACCAAATAAAAATATGCGAAATACTTGATATTCAAGTGAACCCGAGCTACGCACGGGTATTGTTCTAGTAAAAAATTGGGAAGCATGTGCATGATTTTGGGATATTAAAATTTTATTTTTTACAGTAATAAATATTAATATTAATGTAAAATGATCACACAGATCGTGACCGACATTTAAATTTAAAATTTTATACAATATAATGTAGAAGGTTAAAAACGAGATGGAGATCGCTCGCATATCTTATATTCACATTCACATGCGGTTTAGAACCACATGTAGTTTTACCTGATTTTAATAATTGAAATACATGACAACTGAAATCAGAGAGTTTGCTCACTTAGAAGTCCCACGTAAGGTAATACTGTAAATTATTTTAATGTTAAAAATATATTTTATTTACTTAAAAATTTCAGGATGTTACACAACTATATAAGGAGAAAACGCCATTTTTGAAAAACAAACATAAAAATTTCAGGATGTTACACGACTACATAAAGGGAAAATGCCCTTTTAAAAAAACAGACAGACGTAATTTTTTTATAAAACAAAATCTATTTTCAAATTGTAATGCCCGACACCCTAACCTATGTAGCACCGAAACGGCTACAGGAAAGGGGTACGGAAACGATACGGGAACGGCGAACGGCAAAAATAAAAAATCCAGGATACGGGTACGGAAATAAAAAAATATACAAATATAAATTATATCAATTTTTTCATAAAGAGAGACTTGAGAGATTATGTATAATTATATATGTATAACTGGATAATACATGCTTGATTAGTGATCACTCATTGAATGTTTAGTGTTTAATAATTGGTTTTGGAATATAAAAAATTTAATGTTATAGCATGTTTGGGTTTGGGGATTAGAAAAAGTCTTTTAAAACCTTGATATTAATTAGAAACCGTATGAAAAACTTCAAAGAAACGTTTCGGTATCTATAGAAAATTCTAGGGAATGTTTCATACGTGTTTTGTACGAGGAAACGTTTTCATGAAGTTTTGAAAACGGATACGGCTAACTGTTTGAAGTTTTAGTGCATCATAAACCCTAACTCTCATCTCCAATTAATACAGCAGGAAATTAATTAACAAAAGAAAAGAAAAGAAGAAAAGAAACACATTCAGTACGCCTACCCTTCACTGCGATGGCCACTACTCCGAGCAAATACGCCAGCTCTCTTAACTGAATATGCCGGAAACCCGGCGTATTCATGCTAATACACTGAGAATATACTGACCGTTAAAAGACGGTCTAAGTAAATATATAAACCAAAGGGAATCTCATATTGACTTTTCTTACGTACGTCCAAAGCTAGACTACGAAATTTGTGGATCTTCATCAGATTAAAATTGGGAATTAGCATGAGCAAGACATGGGGATATTAAAATTTTATTTTATACTAGAGTAATATAATATAAACATTAATATTAATTTAAAATGATCACACAGATCGTGACCGACATTTAAATTTAAAGTTTTAAGTAGTATTATTAATATATCATGACGGACGGAGATGGTTCGCATCTCTTAGACTATCTCCGATGGGGATGTTTTTGGACGCTCTTGGGTGTCCTTAGGTGCCCTTGGATATCCTTTGCGGTTGAAGTTTGTCTGAAACTAAAAATTTTTTGATGCATGCCCTTTGGTGCCCTTATTTATATTTTTTTTTTTGTTTTTACTGGAGTTAAAGGATATGTAAGGATATCTAAGAATGTTTGTATGGTTGGAGATAAAATTATAGGATTTAAAAGGTTTATAAGGATGTGTAAGGATTTGTAAGGATATGATGTGGCAGCTCAAGTACGCCTAAGGGCGTTCGGAGATAGCTTTATATTCACATTCACATGCAATAATTTAGAATCACATGAAATATGGCAACCGAAATCAGAGAGTTTGCACACTTAGAAATCCCACTTGAGGTAATACAAAAAGCCACTAATAACTTTTCTGATGAAAATATCATTGGGAAAGGTGGATTCGGGTATGTTTACAAAGGGCAGATTACACACCGCGGAGAGCTTACAAATATTGTAGCACGAAGATGGAACCATAGGCGTGGCCAAGCCCACGTTGAGTTCTGGACCGAGATCTCTGTGCTTTCTGGTAACCACCATGAGTACTATAATACAGTTGAACCGATCGGGTATGTTGATGAGAAAGAAGAGAAAATCATCATAAACCGAGATAATTTTGCCAAAGGAAGTCTGGTGAAGTATCTAAGTGACCCAACCTTTACATGGAGCCAAAGACTGTATATGTCAATTGATCTTGCACGTGCAATAGGTTACATCCATCATTCGTTGGACCAAAGTTATTATATCATACATCGTAACATTAACAGTTCTACTGTTTTGTTAGATGATGACTGGGGTGCGTGGTTATCCGGATTTGAATATTCTATCAAACATCCAAGAGAACGACGAAACCAGACTTTTCTCTGTGATGAAGTTATTGGCACACACGGGTATATGGATCCGGCGTATTTGAAAAGTGGAGGTGTGACTGAAAAGACCGATATCTACTCCTTTGGCGTTGTTTTATTTGAGTTGATGTGCGGAAGGAAAGCAAAAGATCAAGATAATAAAAAATTGCTAGCATCAATGGCCAAACTTCATTATGAAAATGGAACGATGCATGAAATTATCCATCCTGATTTATTGAAACAAATGGACCAAGGATCGTTGAAATGCTTCTCGAAAGCAGCTTATTCTTGCTTACAAGAGGAGCGAGCACAACGTCCAGATGTGGAAAAAGTTCTTGGTAAACTTAAAGAAGCATACAATTTGAAGTCGACTTATGATATAGTAAGACCATTATTTTTATGTCATTGTAACAGTTATTTTTGTTTTTATTTTTGTTTTGAAAATCTTGATAAAGTTCCTAATAATTTCTAAATCTAACATATTATGCCCCGATATTAAAATTATTATCAATTTTAGTTTATAGATGATTAATTAGATGCTACGTACTTAACTTATGCTCCATAATAAATAATGATGTTTTTTAGGGAAGAGATTCTTTCAAGTTAGCGAATATGATTAGTCATGATGTTGGCTAAATTTTGACCATTGAATTAAAATTAAGGGTCAAGATTCTTTGAACCTTGACCCTTTATTTTAATCCAAGGGTTAAAATGTATCCAACTTAATCTATCAAGTTAGAAACAATTTGAGCGAATCTCTCCCCGTCTTTTATTAGTGGTACGTGATTAATGTGATAGGATCTCATATCTCTTACTTTATTTAATATGATGATATAGCAAGTAGAGTATGGAACATATAAGGAGTATGAAGAACATGACAAGGATGAGTACGAAGAATATGAGAATGATATGAACAATGGGAAGGATGCAGAAGATGAGAGCGAGAGCGATCAAAACGACGAGGAGGATGATAATCAAACATATGAAGGCGGACCCTACTTTTTGAAGGTATTAGTCTAAATTTAATCTAAACTCTCTTATAAAGCATTTATCTTTTTTAAATTTCTCAAAAATTTTTATGATATAAACCCAAACTATCCTCATTGATTTAAATATTTTTACAAAATATACCAATTTTACACTTAATTAAGTTATTTACAGCATATATGATGTAGGGAGAAATTAGAATAGATAATTGGACATGTTGATTCAACGAATACCCATGAACAACTCTTCTAATTATCGTCGATTCAAGAAAGAATACAGATAATTAGGGGAAATTCACACACACTAACACGCGCACTCGTGTATATGGAGGAAAATATGAAGTTTCATATATCAAAAAACTCAAAACTGATTTTACAAAACACCTAGCATCCTATTTATATCAATCCTAACACCACTAAAATAGGAAATAAACCAATACATAATTATTCTAATAATTTAAGAAGATAACTTATAAAAATAAAAGATAACTTAACAAAACTATAAAAATAAAAGATCACGCGACGCATCATTCTCTCCCTCTTCGAAAAACTTGTCCTCGAGTTTGACTCGAAACTACCGGGATCAAACGGAAGCATATCATTAACGCTATCAATCTTGGACTTTTCACCCTGAGAAATCTTTTTTTGAAAACCAGGAACAAAGTTAAATAACTGCAGCAACTTCAAAAATTCATAACTCCTTGGAGAAAACTCCAATCGAAAATCCGAACGGTCAGACTGTGATTCAATTAGTCTTGAACAATATATCCAAAATTCAGAGCGATCCAACTGTGAATGAACTCATGCCGCCTGTTTTCCCACAGCTGCGCAAATCTGGACGAAAATAAACGGAATTTTGGGTATAATTCGAAACAACACATGATCTTCTTCATCGATCTTCTCGTCGTATGGACAATCATCAGACCCGAACCAATGATACCAATCCTCATCCTCGTATTCATCATACATAGGTGGATGATCATAGGTACGATCACCACAAGAAGACATATCGATGAAGACATTAGTCTCTGAATATTACCACTTGACGCAGACTGAAATTAAAGATAGATAATTGGACCTGTTGATTCAAAAGAATGTCAGGAACAACTCTTCTAACTGTCGTTGATTCAACAAAGAATTGAATACCGATAATCAGGGGAAATTCACACACATTAACACGCACACTCGTGTATAGGGAGGAAAATATGATTATAGGAAATAAATCAATACATAATTATATTTTAATAAATTAAAAAGATAACTTATAAAAATAAAAGATAACTTAACAAAACTATAAAAATAAAAGATCACACTACGCATCAATATATATATATATATCTTTAGCTATACTATTATTTTTAAATCAATTACTTTTAGATTAATAACCAAAGGGCCACCACCACCACTACAACCACTATCGCCGCCACCGACCGCCGCATCACGCGTGCATTTGTCTATCATAACTATTAGTATAAGCACGTACCCGGCCAGATTTTAGATTGAGTTTAAGTATTAAGATTTCTAATTCATTTTAAGCATTTATCGGTCTGCTATCGGTTCTTCCCTGTCAACTTGTTCAACTCATGGTAATTTATGAACATGACAAATGAACCATATGGAACTTAGCTTTATGACGAATATCAGTGCTCCCACGGTAAATAATTACGTTGAATATAGGGATAAAGGCATGAGAATGTACCCAACTATGACAAAAAGGCTATGTAATGTACCATACTACTCGACTTACTATTCAGTGTAACCAACTACGTTTTTTGGGTTATTCAACGCAAGCAACCTGCTACAATAGGTTTCCATCCGGTTTCCATCATCATCATCATCATCCTCACTAGTCCAATACTCGCTAGAAAAATTAAAATCGCGATAACTTTGTTATTACTTCGAATTAAGACTTCAAACTACCACCAATCGACTCAAAATTTGATCCCGCACAAACCCTGATCAAAGGTTTTCGAATCCAACACTCGCCGGAAAAAATGGTGATTCGCCAGAAAAAATTAAAATCGCGATAACTTTATTGTTTTATCGAATTAAGACTTGAAACTACCACCACTCGACTCAAAAATTGATTCCGCACAAACCCTAACCAAAAGTTTTCGAATCCAACACTCGCTGGAAAAAATGGTGATTCGCCGAAAAAAATGGTGTTTTGTTCTTTGGTATTTTGCTTGTTTAGGGGGATGGAGTTTGGTGTTTTAATCACTTTCGCCTAAAATTACATACACATACAAAATTACAAATTTACAAACCCTAACCCTAAAATAGTAGCCACCGCAGCAGGAGGAGGAGAGAGATGGCGGAGCATCTGGCATCAATATTTGGAACGGAAAAAGACAGAGTAAACTGTCTGTTTTATTTCAAGATCGGAGCTTGTAGTCACAGCGATCGATGTTCACGTCTTCACACCAAACCTTCCACAATAAAGCTTCAGGTTTCGAACACCTGGACACCAGATAAAGCTTCAGGTGGGAATTTTTTAATAAAAAAGAAATAAAATTTAAAGTGGTAACCGGTAACTTGATGACTAACCGGTTGCTTACATTGCATAACCCAAAAAACATAGTTGGTTACACTAGATAACAAGTCGAGTAATAAGGTGTATTACATAGTCTTTTTGTCATAGTTGGGTACATTCTCATGCTTTTATCCCTTGAATATACTAAAATATGGGAAAACCTTACAATATCAGTGCTCCCACGGTAAAACCCCAAGGTCTTGACAAACAATATCAGTGCTCAGCTCCCACGTACGGAAGATGATTATGTCGAATCAAAACCAAGGTCTAGCTTGACAAACAAGACCTTAAATTTAGAGGGAAAAATCCCACGGTAAACCTTAAATTTAGAGAGAGAAAACCTTAAGGTCTTGACAAACAATCATTGCTCCGACGGTAAATGATTACGTCGAATCAAAAACCCTTGTCATAATATTATTTTTACGATATTGAGTCGCTAGCTCTTGCATATATGACGAGCTAGGCTAGCCTATATGGAACTTTCGTTACAAGAGTTGCACTAAGAACCAAATCAATATGATTATATGAAAATCAAGTTTTGGCAGGCTGGATCCTTTTGTGTTGTCCCTTAAATACAACCAAAATATAGTTTATTACACACAAAAGATTCCTAAAATTTCATTTTGTAATATCTTTCTTCTAATAGAACTTATAACAGTATAAGCGAAAGATCGTAAAACGTCATAGAATTAAAAGCCTCCGAATATCCTAAATACGATTATGAAATAAATTTCATGGTCCTGTAATATGCTGCATAATATGGCATACTTTTTTTTGAACGTATATTTCTATACTCCATTAATAAGCAAACTACCCCACCTCCATTTTAACACCTCTACCTTTAAAATGTCTTTTATGCCCTCCTAATTTACACTACCTTATTTTTTCTCCATCACGCTCATTACACACACATACGTTCATCAAATCTCCGATTTTCTCTCCCTCCCCCCTTCTCTGATTTTCTCCCCCCATAAACACCATCCACCACCGCCCCAAATATCACCATCCACCACCGCAATCCACCTTTTATGTACGCTATCCCCCATAAACACCATCCACCACCTCCCCAAAAACCACCATCAAACTACCATCCACTGCCGCCGGCTTTTTTTTTTTTTTTCCATCGCCGCCGCCCCACAAACCACCATCAAACCACCGGCGTTTTTTTCTTATTCCCCGCTGCATCGCGCGGGTACAACGCTAGTATAATGATAAGTAAGTAAACTCTTATGTTCTAACATATATTTATTTACCTTAAATATTTTGAAACGAGGTTCAAATGGGAATTGTATGAAACGAGGTTCAAATGGTAATTGTATGAAACGAGGTTCGTTTTATTCAAATATATATAAACAAGTATTTTGGGCCTGTTTCATTTGAGTCCATTGAACAAACTTCGTATAGGCTTGGCCCAAACGAGCTTTGTATCACAGTTTCTCAAACGAGGTTTGAAAAGTGAACTTCGTTTTAAGCCTGCACACTTAATCAAAACAATTAGATTATACACATAATTCAAACTTTGTCAAATATTTTGGAAATTGTAACAATACACATAAAAACGTGTACATGCTTCAATACACCTTTCCAAGAACATTTTTCATGATAAACCTGTAATATATATATATATATATCACAGTAAGTCTTATTCCCCCTTAATGTATGATACTTCATCAAATCAACTGAAAGCGTATATAACTTTAATGATATGATACCACTATAAGTTTAAACATTTCTCTAATCAAGACTTTTCTATACATGATTGTTTAACTTTAAAATCAACTAGTGTTATACCCGGCTGTCGGGGATAACAATCAGACTTACAATTGAATCCGGGTCCTTAATTAATTTTCGTATGCTATGTAGATCTTAGAACAAAAAACTTTGGTTGCGAAATAAAAAATTACAAACTTTTTTAGAAGGTATAAATAAGAAGTTAAAAACTAAAAAGAAAAGTCTTAAAAGATTTAATGGTTAAAGTATGAAACACTAAAACGTTATCAGCCTAAAAATAATGATACAAGTCAAAAATAAAAAATAAAAATCTAAAGAACGCAAATAATGATATAAGTCAAAAATAAAAAATAAAAACCTAAAGAAGGCGAAAATAAAAAATAGAAACCTAAAGAAGACAAATAATAATAGAAACTTTAAGAAGGCAAATTGATATCTAAAAAGCACGCAAACTAAAAACTAAAAAAAAAAAAAAAAAGAAAAAAGCTGCTGAGCCAGCCAGGCTGCTTCGTTATTCACGCGAATTCTCTTTATATATAGCATATAATGCAAAGATTCTGCACACAATAAATTTATGTACTTTCACTTGATTTCAAAACAAACTTGTACTCTCTAGCACATCTTCTAACGAAAACATCAAATTCTCAGGCCTCTCTTACTAAGGCCACTTCTTAAAACTCTTTTTTACCTCTTCCTTACTGTCATGTCAGCATGTTTTTATTTAAGAACTACCCCTAGCATTAAGACATCTTACTCACCTCTCCCTAAACTCTTTTTATTCTATTTGAAAACAAGATGCGACGTTATTTATAAAACCATGGCCCCACACCGCTCATCCATTCCCTTCTTAATTCCGAACAAGCCACTTTTCGACGAGCTAGGAACCATTGCTGGCATTAACTTCCATTTTCGACGGGGTGGAATCAAATTGGACGAGATTTAAGAAGCTCTACTACGAGCGGCCTCATAAATACCACAATGAATAATACATCATGAACATAGTCTTGTTTGTTGAATGCAAAACTTGAATTTACTTAACAATCTTTTAAACACCTATGGTCAAGGTCAAATCAATCACTATCAAGAACATTCTCAGACTTTTTGAAATCTTTTGAGAAAAACATAAATTTTCAAAACTAAAATTCGATGCTCATAGTTTTGAACCATTTTCCTTTACACAATAAATCCAATCATAATAACTTCTTTAGCATTTATCATGCATACAATTGCTTAACTACATTACTCATTTTGTTCAATGTTGAAAAGAACGCAATTGAGTCCTCTGAAAACTAGATTGTATATTGAATTTTTCTCTCATGCAATAATAAGAACTTTAAATCAAACGTATTATCAAAAAATAAATGCAATATGAAAATCAAGATAAACTTTTGTATACAAATGAATAACACTTAATAAATGAGCTAATAAATGAGCTAAGTCTCTGCAGATTAGATCAGTTTAGCCAATACATAAGTCTGCGGTTGAGAAATAATTCTCATATCATTAGTTATGAACAGTGATCTATCAACGATTATTCGTATGTTTGTCCTCTTAAACACTCGGTACTCCAAGTTTCCTTTGGTTATAACACTTTCCGTAACACCTAATTTTGTAACTTTCTCCCCCTCAAATATAGCACTAGATGTATTTCGAGGGAATGGAAAACCTTGTTCAAATTCTGATGCATTATTATCTTTAACTCCATGCTGTAAACCATTTGAACTTTCGTTTAACACCATAGTAACATCATCTATTGATTTATCTTTATCACTACTATCCTTTCCATTTTCCAAATTACCTTCATGTGCTGTCTTAGTAAAAGACTATGATGTTCAGAATAAAGCCAATATCTTCATTTCAGAGTAAACAACATCTTGAACCTCTAATGTACTAGCACCAAAAGTAAATGGACCATTAATGGAAGGTAAAAACATAATCATAATTAAACAATATAGATGACCCTTGGTTTACAGGAGGATTATAATTCGTAATTATGACATTGTAACCAACATCGACTATTTCAGCCTTAATATTGTACAAACGCGTATTTGTAGTACTGGGAATGTAAAAAAAACAAAAAAAGTCTCTCTTCAGCCTTTTTGGCGAACTTGGTAGTCATAAACTTTTAAAAACGTACACGGAACTCTAAAAAGTTCCAAGTGTTGAATTCGGTTTTCTTTTATTTAAAAGTTCATAAGGTGTCTTATTAAATCTTTTAACTAATAAAACCATATATAACACATGTCAAGTAGTATTCACTACTTCTCCCCAAAACATAGTCGGATGCTTTGAATCAGCAAGTAAAAGTACCCTGGTAATTAGATCGTTAACTTGATTACCATGATTATGTTGGAGTGCGGAATCCTTCATGATAACCTTTTCATATTACTATACCAATGTTATACGACTGAAATAGCTGTCTAATTGATCACAAAGGTGTAGTCGACCTTCAAGCAATGAGATATAGTTTTGGCACGAAATTATGAAGTGGTTCACCTAAACATGAATTAGGTTTAAGTTTATATAGTAATTTGCATGAGGTTCTTTTGGGTTGGGCCTCAAATGCACTTGACAGTCCACGAATACACAACTTATATTGTAATTAACTAGACAAGAATGCAAATAGAGAAAGTAAACAAACAAGAACAAACGTAAAGTTCAAGTACACAATATCTAGGCAAGTCTAATCATATGTATCATTGATTAAGCAGTGAATACATGACCGATATTATCAACTTGACTTACAAGAAATAAATGAACTTACACTTGTTTAAGTTTTAGACACACTAGAAAACTTAGAACAATATTACAATGTAAAAGTGACACACACTTGAGGTGACAAACACAAAGTATATGTTGCGGTTGTGGTGCCTTTTATAGAGGAGAATTAGGGCAACACAACCTTCCTTTGATAGTGATAGGATGGTGGTTGTCTACGTTTTATTGGCTCCAAGTACTTGCATGCAAAAACCTTTGTCTTCATTACCAAAACGGGTATGAGAGAGAGAACTCTAGTTTTGGTCCCAACTGTACCTTTGCCATCAAAGACAAATTACAGTTGGAAGAACCACCATGTGACTTTTGTCTTCATCTTGTTTGAATTCTTCCCGCCTTAACATACAATTTGGGAAGCATACCACCCGCTGAAGAGAGTCACTGGACTCGCTGATGACTCGCTAACGACCCACGTCAGCGACCAAGTCTGGTCAGCGAATTCAAGACTCAACAGCACTTCACTCATGCAAGCCTGTGAGCTTCATTCAAAAGAAGGTTTGTTTGAGCCCGATGAAACAATTCGTTTGGTCTAGTTCTTTTGAAACACTTGGCAAATAATTATGTACCAACATGATTATTGTATCTCTAGATTTTTTTACGTTTGGTCTCTAGTCTCTTGCTAGTTAAGCGTTATAGTGATTAATATATATTTGATTTTGCCGTTAAAAAAAAATTAATCATGTTCCAACATTATTTAATAAAAGTAAATAACAAATAACGTCCACTATAAAGTTCATATCTAATGTCCATACAAAGACTTGATAAAAAAAAAAATGATATAACTATCTAGATTGCTAATTGTCACACATATATAACTAACAACAAGCATTATCCTGACAGTATCTATCAATATTTTATTTTTCCTCTCTGCGACTCCATTCTATTGTGGTTCATAGGTAGGGATGACAACGGGTCGGGTATGAGCCGGGTTTAAGTAATCCCGGACCCAATTAAAATTCTCCGTCCCAAACCCGGACCCGACGGGTCCCCGTTTGCTTACTACCCATCGGGTAACGGGTTCCCCACGGGTAATCGGGGATCCATTAATTTATATACTTATAAGTTATAATATATTACATGCTGTTTACAAGAGCTCTAATGTATTGATTAACTAATGTATTAATTAACTAAATTCGTAGTTACAAGAGGTAGGTTTTATATGTAAAATTGTTGGTGACAACTGCAAATAAAGTTTAGGACAGTAGCCAAACATTGACACTTTAAATCACATTTAAGCTACAAGAAGTATAAATATTTGTGATTAATTTTTAAATTATCAATTAGCATTTACCCTTTTTTTTTACCTATTGTAAATATAAAAAAATTAATATTATATAACTTAGTAATATATACATGTATCGGGTATACGGGTTCGGGGCGGGTTTTGGGTATGCGGGTCGGGTATGCGGATTTTAATCTATGACCAGACCCGGACCCGTACCCGCAAAAAAATACAATAGCATCCCCATACCCGGCCCAAGACCCGCATACCCGGACTCAAACCCGGCCCAAAACTGTCGGGTTTCGGATTTCCCCGTCGGGTACAGTTTTTTTTGCTATCCCTATTCATAGGGTAAATTGAATTGATGCTCAGACAATAGAATTTGAAAGTCCCAATTTTGCACATACTTTGTAATCAACAACTAATGTAAATTACTCTAAGAACATAAGACATAAAAGTAAATAGGTTTGATCATAAGTAACATTGATTAGATAGTGAATACATGGTCGGTTTACAAAGAAAAAAAGAGAAATGATTGTTAAGTTTTTGACACACTAAAAACTTAACAATATTACAATTGATGTAAAAAAGACACTAAGTGTAAATGTGGAACACACCAACCGCGATGCGGCTAGGTCAAGTGATGCCTTATATATAGAGAGAGAAGACATCACATGACAACCCAATAGATGGTGACACTAGAAAGGTTGCCAACCATCTATTGGTGTGTAAGACTGTTCTGCAGGGGGTCTCCTTCTCTATCTTGTTTGTTTCCAAAACGGGTATGAAATAGAAACACCGAAGTACCATTTTAGTACAAGGTCACATATCTTCATTTTGCTCGATCAACACATGTCCTTGGGGACCAGCCTTCTTATCTTCATTTTCCTGCCTATATTTGACTTACAAATTTTGGTGGTGAGTCATTGAACTTATATTTAACTCAAAGATAATTGAAGGTCGCTGAGGAGTCGCTAATAAAGTTTAGCGTCGAGTCTCCTCAGCGAATCCATGACTCAACAGACTTCCACACTTAACATGTTATTCTATTTTCATTCCTTGTCTTTGAATTGATCTGAATGCTATGTTCGGTATAGTTTTACTTGAACACATACTTCCATAAGATAATTCTTTGTACAAAATGAAGTGTAATTTGTGTCAGCTCATGAATGACTCAAAAATATATAGATTAGAATATTAAGACTCAAAAGATTATTAAGTGTTTCTATCATATTGCCATCACCAAATCGTTACATATCAATAAGACTCAACAAATTTCATATCTATAACATTATTTTAAGATTTTATTTCTGAAAACTTTAACTCATGTCAATTATATACATATGTTTGGTTATAGTTAAGGAAAATGTTTGTAAGGAGTTTTACACGAAAAGAAAAAGCTATGTGAGCATCAAGGTTAAATGTAAGAGCACCCAGAATTTGAAACACGTGAAGTACGAAAACGGTTTTTCATAACATGCAAATTAAGTATTTTGAAAGTGATAACATACAATCATCATGACACTCATTCATATATATACACCAAGGCCATTTATAACACATATAACTGGGCCGATAAGTGATTCACAAAAATTTAGCCCAGTACAAAACACATAGTTAATTCACGCATACAACACTTGCTTTATCCTCAAACAATTCAATGTACTTTTTAGGTAAGTTTTCATGCGAGGAAGAAAACCTATAAGTTACATCTTTGATAAAGAATCAGGATGTTGAAAATAACCTCGTGACCATTTGTTAGCCTACCAATGAAATAAACGGGTGTCACACTTTTAATACAAATAGGTTTGTATAAGTAAACTATAGAAAATGATATATGAATGTTTGAAAAGTGAAAATAAGCATAAGCAAAGCACTTTGTATGTAACTAAAGTAAGAATAAATATTATAACATACATTTAGCAATCAACATGCTCAAAGAACCGAGACAAAATAGAAGTAATTCCTTTTCAATTCAAACCTCACTTTTTGAAGAAAGTATAATAGATTCAATACTCATCACCAGGTTTTGATATCAAAATATTACAGGTACATAAAGAGTTCAAACATTTAAGGATTAGATTCAAGGACATACAGTTCGCTACAGATAACTTCAATAACTTCTCAAAGAAATATAAGGGGATCGACGGCTACAATAATGATACTTATAAAACAGAACTTAAATGTGTTGATAGAGAATATCTTACCTCCGTAGAACTGAAGAATAATGGCAAACTACCTAAGAGGCGTTATATTGTAAAGATAACATACATCAAATTCGCAAGAGATGAGGTCTATAAAGCAGTAGAAGTCCTTCTAAATTGTAAACATCGCAACGTAGAAAGTATTCTTGGATATTGTAAGAAAGGTGTTGATATGATACTTGTCCATGAGTATTTTTCTACTAAAGAACTTTCTACTTGTTTGATATATAAAACTCTTAATTGGGATACACGTTTGAAAGTTTGTCTTGATATTGCACGCGGGTTAAATTACCTTCACCATGATATGGAGAATGGAAAGTTTGAAAGAACTTTCTATTGATACATTGTGATATCAATAGTGGTAGTATTGAGTTGGACAAGGATTGGGATGAAAAAATTATTGATTTTAGAAATGCAATATACATGCCTCCAAATCTAGAAGATGATGCTCTCAATCTCAATGTCCCTTATTTACATAATCCTAATGATTACACAGATCTAGAATATTACGAGGATGTAAAGCTAAATAGAGAATCTGATGTATATAATTTTGGAGAGATTATGCTGCAAATGTTATGTGGATGGTCAGAAAATAAAAGGTTGGGTGCACTCGTGCGGGGATGGTTGGATGAGGGAACAATATATACGAATGTGGATTCTGCATTGAAGGGGGAAAATGGCGAAAACATTTTTCTTTTAAACAAAGAGCCCAACAAAGATTCTTTGGACGCATTTATAAACATAGCAAGCCGTTGTGTTGCAGTAGAGAAGAGTCAACGTCCGACTTTGAAGGTTATAATCAAAGAACTTGAGGAAGCATTGTCTTTTCAGGTAAGTTGACGTTTGTTGCATATATTAGTTTTATTCTTCTTATTTTATTTACCCGAATGGCTAATCAGTTTATATATTGAAGATCACGTTGATACGGTACATATACTAGCACAAACATATATATATATATTGCAGAAAAAGCTTAAATTAACTTTTATGCTTAATTTTATGTAAAAGAATATTAATGTCGACGCTAATATATGATAACATGTTAATCCAATGTCTCATTATCACAGAAAAACAATAAGGACATCTTAAGGATGTCACTAGAAGAAATTAAGCGGGCAACACAAAACTTCAATTGTGTGAATGATATCGGTGGAGGAGGTTTTGGGAGGGTATACAAAGGTAAATTTGCAGAAAAAGATGGTAATAGACCGTATACCATTGTTGCAAAGAAGTTAGATACACAGCTTGGTCAAGGGGAGAAACAATTTTACAATGAGCTACAAATTCTTTATGACTATAGGCATGAGAACATCATTGGTCTTGTAGGCTATAGCAACGATACATCTGAAAAATCATTGTTTACGAACATGCTCCTAAGGGAAGCCTTGATAAATATTTGAGCGATACTAGTCTTACATGGAAAAACCGTCTTAGCATATGCATCGATTTTGTATCTGGGTTGGACTTCCTTCACGGGGGTGGTCATGGACAAGAGACGGTGATACATAGGGACATCAAAGCTGCTAACATTTTATTGTTTGAAAACTGGAAGGAAAAAGTGGGTGATTTTGGTCTTTCCATGATAAGTACAGTAAATAAGGAAACACACTATGTCATCGATCATGTTTGCGGCACAAAAGGTTACTTGGATCCGTTGTACTCAAAAACGGGCCCTAGAGTCTGACATTTATTCACTCGGGGTGGTCTTATTTGAGATCTTGTGCGGGAGTACAACGTTTGAAGTCTACAAACTTAAGGGTCAAATTCTACCATGTTTTATTAAACACATCTTTAAAGAAGGAAAACAAAGTGAGATGGTGTTCTATGCGATAAAGGATGAAATTGAGCAGAATTCATTGACTACATTTCAAAACATTGCCTACCAATGCTTAGATGATGATAGAGAAAAACGACCGACGTCAAAAGAAGTATTAGCACAACTTAAGAATGCAATGGAACTTCAGGTATGTTATATAAGCTTATAATGTAAATGGGTGTACTTTTCCCTCTCCAAGTTTTAACATGCTAAATGTTTTTCCTATATTTTTGACTTTTTGTTAGTCAAATGTTGCCTTTTTATTGTGCCATTAATTCCTCTAAGTGTTAACTAGTTATCAAGCGCTAATTGATGATTAATGTGCATATATGTGAATATGATATCAAGTTATGTGATGTTAATATGGCGTATCGATTTACCATTATGTGCTTGAGATATTAGTTAGTTTTTTGTTAATATACTTATTAGCTATCGGCCTTTGATTTTAGGCTTATATGAGTTGGTTTTAGCCAAGACTAACCGGAATGAAGGAATTTAACCTCTTAAGTCTTGTCTAATGTGTTTAAAAATTCATTTCCACTTTTTGTTTTAAGCCACATTAATTCACATTTGACTCTCTTCATTTCCAAAACATCTTTGGGGTAAGATTTTCTTGCAATACACATTATTCATTGCGTAGATCGTGCTTGTGTCTACTAAATACCATGCATACCGAAAATCAACATTTTTGAGCATATTTTTGATATTTTTTAATGTGATTATTTGGAAGGATATTGTTTCGCACATATGTATTTCAATACGATTCGTAGTAACTGTAATACTATTTTCTATAAAATCCGGCGATTGGAGTAACTAATATGATATTTCTTTTCTATAATATGTTTCATTTTGAAAATTAGGACTTTTGCAAAAAGACTCATTTGAATTGTTGAGTAATAAAGAGCGAATCAAATTTTAAAATTTATATATATATATGGATTAACTTTCGTTACATGTCCCTGGGTATATATTATCAAGTTTCTCCCCTATCATTTTTTTTGTCATACACAACCTTATGGTGACTTTTCGCTTCATTAACTATTGAGTGTCCACTACTAGAGAATCTGTGTATACCCACGGATTTTCCCACGGCAAAAAATCCGTGGGAAATTTTTCCACGGATTACCCACGAAATGGAGTTTAATTTATATATTCATGTTATCTTTATATTTTTCCACGAATTTCCCACGGAATACCCACAAAACAAATATCTGTGGGAAATCCGTGGGAAATACAAGGGAAGTAAAAAGGTATTCAAAATATTTCCCACGAATTTCCCACAAATATGAAGTCGTGGGAAACTATTTTTCAAAAATATGTTTAGGTAATCCATGGGAACAATTTTCCCTCGGATTCTATGTTTTCGTGGGTAAATTCTAGGAATTACATGGAAATAGTTTTTCAAATTTTTCTAGGTTAGTCCACGGGTAATCTGTGGGAAGTATTTCCAACAAATTTCCCACGGATTATATAAGACGGTTGGAAATCCGTGGGAATTTCATTTGAAATGTTTTTCAAAAAATCTTTTACACAATCCGTGGGACTTCCTTGGGAAATTTGTGACAAATCCATACAATTGTCATTTTTGTGTGTATATAGTGTATGTATCGATGTACATTGTATGTAAATACATACATGTAATTCTTAAACATACCCGTACATACGTATACTGCATTTTATATGTATCGTGTATATATGTATGTACGTAAAATACATATAAATGTATTTAAGACTATACATCTATCCCTAAAACACATACATGTCATACATAAGTATATATATCATTAGTACACACGACACACCTACATCTCATACTTATATATATGTACAGTACCTACATATCTCACATATATACCTACATACATACATAGACGATACCAATATACTAAAAACAAGATTGAAGGAGTTTTAAAGTATGTGGCGCAAGCTATATAAAGTCTACTCCTTAATGAAATAATATAAGGACATCTACCCAGTTTACCATTCACTTAATTCATTAAGTATTAGGAGCACATATTAGTACCACTACTTTTTATTAGTGTACCACACTGTACAACTGTTATAGCAGACAGTACAAATACATAATGCGTAATAATGGTAAATTAATAAAGAGTTGTGGTACTATTATCAATTCCCTTAAGTATAACCATCTAATACACTTAATGAAATATAATGAAATAATTTATAACATAAATCACCAACCCTACCACACGACCACCAACACTACCACACATCACCCCCAATACCACCACCGCCTCTACAGCCATTACTGCCACCACCACCACTCGTAGACGCTATCACCACCACGTGTCTAGTACTTGAAAAAATATATTGTTATTTTTTTGTTCCTAATCTATATTTAATAGAGTTAGATATCGTTTCTTTTTTACTTAATACACTTAAAGATTAAGAACTTAATAAGGCTGGTATAAACGAACCTGTTAAGACACGGACCTGTTAAGTTCAAACACGAACATGACCTATAAACTAATCATGTCATTTTTTTCAAACACGAACATGACACGAAATTTAACAAGTGCACCTGTTAATGACCTGGTAACAACTTGTTAACACACATCTGGTCTTGATTGATAACCAACAACACATCTCTTTCATTCTTCTAATTATACAACATCATAAACCAAAAATCCTATGAATTAGCAACATACAAAACTAAACTGATTCAAAATTATGTCAATCAAACTTAATAGATTCAGAACTCTAATATTATAACTTTCCTTGTGTTACTGTAGTAACAAAACATCATAAACAATTAACCAAAAAAAAAAAAAACATATCATCACATAAAGAAAGTCATTATCAAATCAAATTAACTTATAAGCATTTGGGTAACAAAACGAAATTTCTTCCATTATTAGAGTCCATTCCGAAAACACAATCAGTTTATATAAAACAAACACAGATATCTCGCCGTCGTGGTAGATCTGGTTGGATCTGATTTGCAAAGTTGGCTTATCGGAAATCTGATTTGAGAAAGATAGAAAAAATTCTCCGTAAAAGATCTTCCATCTTGGTAAATCTGGTGGTGAAAGTCTTAGCCTCGTTATAGATGTGATCAAAAATCTGAAATGAATAGTTGTAGTCAAAAATCTATGGTTGAATCTGGTTGTGAAAGTTGTAGTGTATATATATATATAAAGCAGATTTCTTCTAGATTTTTAACAATGAGTTAAAATTTTCAATATTGATTTTAAGTACATCTTCAAAATACCTCTCTCATCTATTATATATTTATCTAAAATAACCATAATACTCTTTCTCTCTCCTCAAATCTCAACCAATCAACTTTTTTATCTCTCCTCCATAAATCATTTATTCCTCCAATTCATTCAAAATCTTTTATCTCAAAAATCATACGTCGATAAATTATAAAAATTGTATGCGTGTTCTTAAAAGTTCATGCTCTTTCATTAGAGATGTCATTCGATATACTTTCAACGAATTTTTAAATCCGAGGGCGGAGGCCGTAGGCATTTGACTATCACACTCTCTGACCTAGCTATCACCCCCACCATCTCACCGCCGCAACGCGCGGATACTTACTCTCGTGTATATATATATATATATATTTAAGGGAGGATTTGGGTTAGAATTTTTCAAATCAGAAATGTGGTGATGGTGGTTAGATTTATGATTTTTTATTAAGATGTATGAAAAGTGAGAGGGATGAAAGAAAGAATGAAGATGGGGCTGACATACGAGTTAGATGTAGGGTTCATTTATTAATAGTATATATATTATATATATATATGTATATATATATATAGGAAGTAATATGGGGTTGTCCGTATATATATATAACCTTAACAGGTCTTAACAGGTCCGGACCTGTTAAGACACGAATTTTAACAAGTCCGGATCTGTTAAGACACAAAATCTGTTAAAAACAGGTTGTGTCGTGTCGTGTTAATATGTTTCGTGTCAAAATTGCTAGCCTTAGAACTTAACACATTAAGTCAAGTTTTATGTTTTTTTATGACTTGTGACTTAATAAATAAAAATAATCGTCAATTATCTATTTTTTCTTAATACATAAATATATTATTTATCTATTCAATCACTTAATACATTGAACATTTGATAACTAAAAGAATCGTATTGTGATAGTAAATCAAATTAAAAAATAACTTTAGTTGTATAATTTCATTATTACAAACTTTGATATCTATACTTTTATATTACTATATATATAAAGATTATGTATCCTTCTTAAAAAGTTAGAAAAAAAAAGATGCAAAATGACCACTATGCCCTTAATGAAATAGTTTACATCACTAGTCCATTATCTTTTTAAATATTTCCACTATTCTTTAAATTATCGACACCACCAGACCGCAGGTACCACCACCGCTGCCGTATTATGCGAATACCATGATATATTAATTAAAGATAACTAGCACGGTACCCTCGCTATGCGGGGCGTTCGTGGCGACGACAATGTTGGTGGGGGACGACTGTTGATGGTAGAGGCGGTGTCGAGTGATATAAATAATTGATGTAAAGGTAACTGATTTAAAAAGTTAATTGAGTTATTGTAAAAGATTTAGGACGAATGTGTAACATATCATTAAATGTATGTTAGACATTTCCCCCTATGTAACTTTCAACATGAAGGCTATTCTTTTTATAATATAGTATAGAAATATAGATAAAATAATAATAGTTTTACTAATGGTTAATAAAATCTATATATATATATGGATTTTATATATAAAAGCCTATCTCAAAGTGCTCACGTGGCGGTCTCTAAGCTCGCCACGTCAGCATTTTCCTACATGTCGTCCCCATATCGATCCAAGAGACACGTCAGCAACCACGTATGCGCCTACTTTGCTTAGTCAGCCTCCACACAGGTATCTAAGAGTGTCATGTATTTTTAAAAAAATAAATGTTTGTGTCAGGAATTAAACCTAGGCCTTATAGCAAGGAAGCACATGTCTTTTCCAACTCATCTAATGGGAACTTGGTGTCTTGTTTCATATTCAATGCTATATGTACTATACAAATTCCTATATGTAAAATTGTGAGTTTTAATATAGAAACAAACATCAAATTCAATGTTGTTTATCCGTCTTTCCCTATAAATAATATAATGATTACATTTTAAAAATATTTTCTCAAATGATAATAGTTTTTGTGTTATATTTTTATAATGATACAAATAAGCGAATATACATATTTATATAATATCAAAGAAAAAAATTATTACAAAGTACAAATTCTTATATTTTAGATTAAACATTAGAATTTAGGTCCGTGGTTACACGAGAGTTATGTCATTTTCAGTATTAGATGTTAATTAATTATGGTTTCAAATTTAGTATACTATGTTTTGTTAGTAACATTTTAATCTATATATTAAAACTTGGACTTTTATATTTAAATATTTTTTAAAATATGCCCATCGATATTTTTTTACCTTGACACGTTTAGAGATATTTTAATATAAGAAAATCATAATATATTCATCGAAGTTGTAGACTCTGACATAGTTAACAACATTTGAATATTAAAAAATCATAATAGATCATTATCATTTTATTTGTTTTATTATTACACAGTGTATCATATTCTTTTTTGAACAATTAGAAATATATTCTTATTAATAGATGAAACATACTAAATAATTCAATTAAAATATAACAATGTTATATATGTTTTCTATAAATACGATATTTTTACATACCGTATTTATTTATAAGTGTCTAAAAAAAACTACAAAAAACAATAATAGTACAATCATTTTAATATATTATTCACATTAAATTTTATTTATCAATCTCTCTCTATATATATGAGCCTATAAGAAAATGCTCGCATTAAACTCTCTGGGTCCCCACGTTAGCATTTTCTTTTGTGTCATCACCAGTGCTGAAAATATAAAATTTTATACATACTATATGGTTGCTACAACCACTCACTGGATTATATGATCGTTCTTGAATATTACTGTACAATCTTTGATAAATTAATTAAAGATAATAAATTAATAATCAATTAATTATTCTAAAACCTATTGTTAGCTGGACCAATACTCCGTATGAGATAGTATATTGAATAAAATGAAAATGATAATATACCCAATCGATCTCCACACTCAAATGAAAATGATAATATGATGATAGTATTAAAACCTAAAATCAGCACACTCCTATCGATCTCCACCCACCACCGTATCTCAACACCACCGCATCTCACAGTTCACATCTCAGCACCACCGCATCTCCTCACCAACAACAAAAGTTACAATCGGTATTTCACTTAACTCACTCATATATATATATATATATGTAATTTATCACTAGTACTATAATTTGTTTTTGTTTAATTTTCATGAACTGATGCTCAGTTCTATTAACTGTAATATAATTTGTTTTTGTTTTTGGGACTTCTTTGTTTAATGGTAATTTTAAAACAGTAGGTCATGATAATTGGGTCATTTCAACTTATAGAACTAAAGATTGAATAACATGAGTATATATATATATGTACAGTGTATCTATAGATTTATGTGATCTTAATTCTACCCCTGACCGTTAGGGTTGATACTTGCTCGATGCTTAGGGTTGCTTACGGTTACTCAGAAAGGTTGTTCAATTTAGAGCACCATTCTATACTTCATTTTGACAAATATGAAACATTAGTTATAACTGAAAAACATGATCAAACTGTTCAATGCTTGTTAATTCTTGTTAATTTAGTTATAACCATTCTGTACTCCATTTTGGCAAATTCGAAACATTAGTTATAGCCATTCTGTTCAATGCTTGCTAATTTAGTTTTAGCTAGTAGCTCAAACTGTCCAGGTGTGTTAATTATCTCGACAAAAGGAGCTCAAACTGTCCAGGTGTGTCAATGTGTTGATTCACATTGACATTTATTCTACTAACTCTGTTTAAAGAATCTGACTAACAGAAGATCGTCATCGTCAAAAAAAATTGATCTGGCCTATGAATAAAACAAACAGTCTATGGCCATTTCTATTATTGTGTAATATATTCTAAGTTCAAGTAGGTTACTTGATAGAGCCTCGATGCACCAGAATCAATTTAAAGTTATATTCAGCAATCTTACAATGATTATAGTTGTAATATCTATCATACCTTCATACTCTATATTTTTTAGACATTTATAAGAGTGTTATTATTTTCAGGTACAAATTTTGACCCAAACTTTGGAGGAGATGCAACCAAGGCATGAGACTCAACAAAAGGAGATTGACGATATGAAAAAGCGTGAAGAAAAGCAAAAAAAGGAACTCGAAGAACTAAAAGCAAAAAGTGAAGCCGAATCACAAGAAGTGAAAGCCGTGAAGGCCGCCATGATGAAGTTCACCCGACGGGCTAAATCTTAGGATTTGTTAAAAAGTTGTTAGTTTGAATTATTTTCAAAACTTTACCTTTTAAATGATGTGTATGAATGTTTTGTTGATGGATGTATCTTGATTCTTAGGTAATGAATTATCATGCATTTTAGTAGTTTGATTATTGATTAATTACTTTTATAATTCAATTGGCCTATTTAAATACACAGGGAGAAAAATAGAATTAAAAAAAAAAAATTATATTATTAATTTAAAAATGACGTCAGTGGGAAATATGAGAGTACTAACCGTGGGAAAATCGTGGGAAATAAAGCCGTGGCTAATTTGTGGGAAATTCGTGGGAAAAAATTCAAAGAAATCCATGAGAAATCTTTGGGAAATATTCTGTGGGAAATCTATGTGAAACCTTTTTGTGGATAATCCGTGTGAAAGAAAATCCGTGGAAAATCGGTGGGAGGATAAAATCCGTGGGAAAAATACAAAAACTTTTCGTTGAAAGTCCGTGGGAAATAAAAGGGAAAAAATTCTGGTAGTTTATGTAACTTGTCATCTTTTACTATTGTATGTATGCATCAAAAAATTTTAAACGTTTGATGGAAGTATACTTACTAGATTGAATAAATCGTGTAATTACCGGTTGGATCAAAATTTTAGCCGGTCAATGATGGAGCCACGTCACATATTTTATTTTTATTTTTAAAAAAAACATAATATTATCATCTGTATTAAACTTATTTATTAAAAAATCTGGGAAAGTGTAAACCACCAAACCTATCTTACTCGTATCAAACTTATATATATTATACGGGTAATGATCAATATTCCTAAATTATTAGCTTAGAAATCCTCTTAATTAATAAGATTGTGACATGTGGAAAATCAAGAGGTGAGATTAGGAAAAAGAAATAGTAGATTATATGTGTTAATAAGTGGATATATTAAGAAGATTTTTAAAATGATTGATTAAGATGATTTACCATTTTTCATATTATACTTCAAAAAAACATAGTATCATTTGTATCTGTATAATATACTCATAAGAGTCTATATCTATCATCATCTTCATGGGAAGAAAACACCACCAAAAATCATGATTTATCCATATTTATTTTTCTCAGATTCTTTTTCTTGAAACAATTATTTAATAAATATAACCAACCACAATGCTTATATGCTTATGTAACCTAGCTAGCAGATATATTTCAGATCTAATCTCCATGGTTTAGAATCTTTGAACTCCGGCCAAGTCCCGACTTTGTCGCCGCCGTCCTCCTCCATGAAGCCACCATCAAATCTGATTGAGCAGCTATTTATTGTCACCATTGTTGTCTTTCTCGATTTTTTGGATCTAAATAGATTCATTGTCAATGATAACACTTTTAAGGTTTGTGATACTTATTGAGCAGCGATGAATCAAGGTTGTGATACCTACAACGGCGGAATTGGTGGTGGTAGTTGAAAGATATATCGGCGGCGACTATGGTGGTTGGCCACCCATCACCACCGGAAATTGGATTGATAATAATGGTGTTTTGTGTGTTTATTTGGAATTTAAGAGTTACATCTGAACGGTTATATATGTTTTGTAAATGTGTAATTACTTGAATACAGTTTGTTGGATTTCATTGTGTTTGATTTTTTTCTTGATGATGATGATGAAGGTTGAACATTCTGGGCATTAAATATCAAAATTAATTACTCCTACATTTCTGTATCATTTGTATCATAAAGGGGCAAATGTAACCGGCTAACCATCAAAGCAGGTCACCGGTTCCACGATTTATTTAATTTGGCGACATACTTTCATCAAAAGCTCAAAATTTTTGATGCATACGTATAATAGTAAAAGATCACAAATTACATACACTCCGGTATTAAGTATTAAATACAACTTCTTACTAAAATAACCTTTTAAGAATATCCGAACAAAATTTGTATAAGCAATCCGTTATATATCATTACCCAAAAAAATTTATATATAAATGCACACCCGATATTAAAGTTATCAATCAAACAATTCATCAAATCAAATACAATATATACAAACTCAAAGGAAGACTCAAAGGAAGACTAAACTTTACAAATACTACAATAGCATTTAATTTGTTGGAGTTTGTGTTTTGTCCATGAAACTTGAAAGCGAAACTAAAAAAAGGGGGTTTGACTTTCTTGACCGGTTCAAAACGGTTCAATTGCTGGTCCGATTCGGCCCAACAAGTCCGGTATACTACAATAGCATTTAATTTGTTGGAGTTTGTGTTTTGTCCATAAAACTTGAAAGCGAAACTAAAAAAAGGGGGTTTGACTTTCTTGACCGGTTCAAAACGGTTCAATTGCTGGTCCGATTCGGCCCAACAAGTCCGGTTTGAGCGGTTCAATGGGAGGGAACCAACTGGTGACTTTAAAAACTGGAAATCTTCAAAATTCAGTCCAACCGCGGTGGACCGGCTGGTTGGAAAACACTGCAGAAAAATATCCACAACACGAGCACTAACAATGCCGAGAGTTATAGTTTCCCACAAATAAGCGAAAACCAACAAATGAAAACCAATCAAGACCAGCTTTTATAACTACATACGATCTTCCCAAAGAAAAACTATAAATAGATAATGCACAATATCAAGGGTTTGCCCGAGAAAACGGTAAACCAAGAAAAATATATTACTTCATTATACACTTGAATCTAACTAGAATCTAATTACATGAAGCCGGAGAATGTCGTCATTTCTAAAAGAATATTTCTACTGTAGTTGAATTGATAAAAATTATAATAATTTCAACTCAGTGACTACCATTTCACTTAGTTTCATCTTTTCACATGCTGAGCTCATATCGATCCTACACTTGATTATATATAATACAGATCTGGACACCATTTGGATTCAATTGATTTCTTGAGAATTAATGCCGGCCCCCACTCAGGGTCAATCTGTATAATAGACATTATATAAGTGCACCGAATAGCGTAACATTGTACATAGATGCATTCAAAACATAAAGCAAACTTACACATAATCTTAAGCTCAAAGCAAGTGAAACAAACTAAAGAACTAATTTAGAAATGATAATGATTAATGACCATGTAGGATATAGAATGTGATTGGGACTTCTATACCATTTTTTCCGATCTTCTGTCAATATAGAAAGTAAAACTTTTATGAATGTACTAGAGAAGTTTAGATGATTGTAATAAATCCTAGCATGGTTTAAGATATTGGATCATGTAATGTTCACAGTTTTTAACATGAAGTTTAATGTTGTTAGTTATCACCCAAAGTGCCAGTTTATATAGAGAGGATAAGCAACGATGTCCTTATTTTTGCAAATTGGCCAACTATTATAACTCAAATGCGTGACCTCCAGATCAGAAATAATTACCAATATTCTGGAATGACAGAAATACATAGAAGTTTTGCAAGGTGTTTGAGATAAAAGACCATACCTCCAAGCAGCAATCAATGATGAACCTGGCCCTCGAGTAATTACCCCTTTTACAATACCGTTGAGCAAGTAAATAAATCTCTTCTTTTAATTGCAAGGGGTTTCTAGTGTCTGTCAATGTAGCATCCACAACTAAGAAAAATATAAATATATAAGGTGAGCAAGTTAGGTAAACAACACAGAAGTTGAAAAGAAATTGTCTCATCTTAAAGTGCAGGAAAAAAAAGGAACAGTTTGAGATACATTTCTTTAGACGGTCTTTGATTGTTGTAATTGCCTGTAATATCCACAATTTGAAAATACGTTAGAAATATTCATTCAGTACCTCAATCAATATGAGCTAACTAAAACTCATATATAATCAAAGCAAGTGAATCAAACTAAAAAAAAATGAATCTAGAAAGTATGACCTCAGTGACCCATGTATACGAAAACAGAGAGGTCAGTCCAAATACCCCAATGCCAACACCAACTATCATGGAAGAAACGCTTAAAATGGTCTTTACTCTATCTGCATATCATATATCAAAACAGTGACAATCTATCAAATTCATTTTTCAAAAAGAGTTAAAACCTCAGGCAAGTTTCACCTACCTTCCATAATACAGGTTTCCAGTATGGACTTGAGATAAGCTGACTTAGAACAACGAGGTGCAATCTATATAATCAAAATTTACAACATTAACAAGGTCCCATCTCTTCAAGTAGTTTCCTGTGACGGACAAATAGAATGTACGAAGGTATGATTTTTGAGGTGTTCGGAAATTATAAATCATACCTCCAAGCAGTGATTAACAAGGTCCATGCTCTTCAAATAGTGCCCACTTCTATAATGCACCATGGCAAGTAGATACATAATTTCTTTCTTTTCCCAGGGGTTACTGGTGAGCAATGAACCTACCACAACCAAGTAAAAAATCAGGTAAAGAGAAACATACAAGTAAATAATCATTTTGAACTATCTTAGTTTATGACTTAACGTTAAACAATTAAAATCTCAAAAAAATTCAAAATCATAGGTTCACCTTGAAGCATAATTAGTGCACATGCTACATCTTCGACATCGAGTGAGTGAACAAGAGACGATAAAAATTGCTGACGGAGCTTATTATGTCGTTTACCAGAAGAAAAATCAACCAGAGATTGATGCCACTGTAATGGAATTGATTATTAACATAAACAAAATAATATATCCTTCTAAAATTAGCCTCATAATCCTCCAAACTACTCGATTACAAGACAAGTATAATACACTAATTATCCCATCTAAGTTCATTCATTGCTTCACAAAGTGTCAACGATCAAATAATTATAATGATTTTTAGGCTGATTTTGAAGGAGGATTCATGATTTTTCTAAAAATAATGTCATAAGAAGATATTTGTGAAGAAAGAAGATGGACATCATGTTGTGCTATAATCTTCTTAGACCCATTAGATGTTAGATATATTTATGTCTCACCTCACCATGATAAATCACAGGTTTTATGGTCAAAAGGAATAGGTGATTAGTTTAACTTCTCCATATATGGGTTAAAACCGTTTTTGTTGCATAAAAAGGTTTCAATTTATAGGGTAAGTATTTCAATCGGATACATTTATAGGGATGTCAATCTGATATTACTAACCTACTTGATATCCATTCGGATATACCAAGATGAAATCTATCCTATAAATAAATTAATTAAGTGTATATCAAAATTAACTCAATGACCCTTTTTAGGTAAGGAGAGCAAACGACGGTGAGATAGTGATGGTGATAGGTCATAGGAGGTGATATGTCATAGAGTCTCATAGCTAAATGCCTTAGCCGTACAGGCTCCGCCCTCGGATTTAAAAAAATTCGTCGAAAGTATATCGAATGACATCTCTAATTGAATAGCATGAAATTTTAAGAACACCCATATAATTTTTATAACTTTTCGATGTACGGTTTTTAAGATAAAAGATTTTGAAAGAATTGGAGGAATAAAATGATTTATGGACGAGAGAGAAAGTTGTAGGCATTGATGTATGATACATCATGTATTATCACGTGTATATTGTTGAAATTGAAAGTTGAAACCCTATTTTGCATAGACCCAAAATCCAACCATGTATACCGAAACTAATATATATATATATACACACACATTAGATCTGCAAAGCTAGATTCCCTGTGATACCTTATCACACAACAACCTTGTAAAAAGATCCTTAATGTTATATATAGCCTATTACAGATTATTAGTTTTAGTATTTTACACATACAGGCCCATATATCTTAATCGGCGCTACACACTGGAGTTCATGTAGTCACGTATGTTATATATATATATATATATTTAAAAACAAATAAAGTTAATTTGAAGAAAGAAGAATTAGGTACACGCATAGTGCTAGAGTCGACCCGAGGATAATATTCGTCTATGCCAATTGTGAAAATGACAGCGGAACACAAGAAACGCTGCGGCTCCGAGCCCATTATTCCACGTATACGATAATGTTTTACAAGAAATCAAAATCCTATAACGCAGCTTGTTCGCAAATCGCATGCCCCAACAGAAATTCAAAGGGATTATGAATAAAGTTCCGACTCCAATATTTGGGGGAATATATACGAGAGTTTTGTCTTCATTTTATAAGCGGGTATTAGGGTTTAGAGCCCGTTTATCTAATTATTTTCATATAAAAGGACACTAAGGCCCGTTTTTACTAAATAAAAATTATCCACCATCCATATTAAAATGTCCCAATTTAAAATTACCATTTTGTCTTTAGTAAATTAATTTCTACATTAAACTTTTATATATACTTCAATATACTCGTGAGTAGCTCATTATATAAAGGTTGTGTGTTCGTCACGAGAGCAAGTATTCGCGCGTTGTGGCAGTAAAATGATGAGAGTAATAGGCCATAGAGTGTGATCGGTCATAGGAGGTGATATGTGATAGAGTGTCATAGCAAAATGCCTTATCCGTACGGGTTCTGTCATCGGATTCAAAAATTCGTCGAAAGTATATCGGATAACATCTCTAATGAAAGAGCATGAAATTTTAAGAACACCCATATAATTTTTATAATTTATCGATATACGGTTTTTGAGATAAAAGACTTTGAAAGAATTAGAGAAATAAAATGATTTATGTAGAGAGAAAGTTGTATACATCGATGTGTAGTACATCATGCATTATCATGTGTATATTGTTGAAATTTAATGTTGCAAGTTGAAAGTTCAAAAGTAGATTTGTTTTATAATATACGAGAGCAAGTACCCGCGCGTTGCGGTGGTGATATCGTGGGGTGATAGGTCATAAAGTGTGATAGGTCATAGAGTGTCATAGCCAAACGTCTTAGCCATATGGGCTCCGCCCTCGGATTTAAAAATTCGTCAAAAGTATATCGAATGACATTTCTAATGAAAAAGCATGAAATTTTAAGAACACCCATATAATTTTAATAATTTATCAATGTACGGTTTTTGAGATAAAAGATTTTGAAAAAATTAGAGGAATAAAATGATTTATGGATGAGAGAGAAAGTTGTAGGCATTGATGTATGGTACATTATGCATTATAATGTGTACATTATTGAAATTGAAAGTTGAAAGTTGAAAGTTGAAAAGTGGATTTGCTTTATAATATAGTATAGAGTATAGATATAGATATAGATATAGATATAGATAAAGATATAGATTATTAAGATTTATAAAACAAATTACCTCTCCCCTTTCTCAACTTTTCTACATTTAAAATATCAAAATAACATTAACTTTCAACACATTCTCAATCCATACACTACACCTAAACAAAATATCCTAAAAATATATTTCAACCTAGTCTATATTCAAAGGGAAATGATATATCTACATCATTTTTTTGCCATCTACAACAAACGTACATATTGTACTCCACAATGTACAACTGTATAATGCGTGCATTGTTGTATATGGCAAAATCTTGTTGTAAATTTATCACTCCCCATATTCAAACTACATATCTTTTATTCACTAATTTAAATATTTTCAACTGATATATTTATAATTTTCTTAATAAAATTATTTACAACATACATTTTTTAATCCTTAAAATAATCACATTACCTCCTTTTACATTAATAATCACATGGTTACTGCCTCCACCACCATTACCCATCGCCACCGCCAACTCCGCCGCATTGCCGCCGTCACCGCCATTCTCCACCATTCTCAAGTCATTGCAGCCGTCATCACCACTGCATTGCGCAGATATCCTATTAGTTTTTTTCAAAAAAAATTCCTTTATTCGACATGACACGGTAATGTTATTATACTAGTCTTAATATCCATATAATGTACGAATTGTTTACGTATATGAGTTGATTGGTACTTATTATATTTATGAAAAAGTTGAACATAATTATGAACTATCTATATACATATAAAGTTGTGAGCCTCAAGGAGGTTTGGCCCCTCTTAATGTTGTTAATTAAGGATTTCATTAACTAGATTAATATTAAACCTAATTATCTTAATTCTAAAGAGGCTATTATAGTGTATGTATATGTATGGTTCTTAAATGAGGATAAATGTAATTCTAATAAGGCCATTATAATGTATACATGGTTCTTAAATGAGGGTAACCTTAATTCCGATTTTCTTAATTATATTCGGTTATTATAATGTACGAAATTGAATGATGAAGTGATAATAATGAATTTAGGTAGATGAGAAGCCTTAAACCGACATGCTTGGCACATGAAGAACTTTTTTTTTCTTTTCTATATCTATTTGTTGGTTTACATACTCATTCAAAATTCATATCACTTCCTTCTCTTCTAATCAAACGTATATAAATACATATAAACAATCTTCAATTTCACAAATATGCTTTCTCAAGGTTTTAATTTATGATTTACGTTTGGTTAATCCAATTTTGTATATTATTATTGAGTTTTTACAAATTGATTTTATAGTGACTTTTTTATTTTTGGTGATTTATTAATCTTGATTCTAAGCCGATTGTTGCAGGTATTTTGTGAATCCATGGCTATATTTGATGAAGCATATACAAGATGTTTGATGAAATGCGCGGTGGGTAAGTTTTGTTAAAGCCCTTGATCATGTTCAATGTGAAATGGGTTTATTTTAGTCTATTGGATCTTGTGAAATAATGGGCTTCAGCCCAAGTTATATTGCTGAGTCTGCATAGTCTTTATCGGCTATTGCTTTTATTTTAGTCTAATTGTTTCATTTGAATTGTTGAGTTTGGACTGTTGACTTGGTCTTCAGTTGTCCGAGTCTTATGGTTATTGTTAGTGGTAATCGTGACTTGGTTTGTAGGTGCACGTTAGTAGTAAGTTTAGGAGTCAGTTGTATTTTGTGCCATATATATAGCAGTTTATTATGGAATAAAAGTAGAGAAGCTTGCAGTGAGTGAGCGTGATATCAAACAAGTGGTATCAGAGCCAGGTTTGAGAGAAACCTTTGAGAGGAACATTTGAGAAAAATGGCAGCAGATAATTCAAATTTTCAAGTACCTAGTGTTCCAAAGTTCGACGGAGACTATGAACATTGGAGCTTGTTAATGAAGACATTGTTGAAATCAAAGGAATACTGGGTTGTGATTGAGCCTGGCTACGATGAACCTGGTGCAGGAGTACAATTTACACCTGCACAACAATCAAACTTGGAAGCAATGCGTCTCAAGGATCTGAAAGCCCAAAACTATCTGTTCCAGTCTATCGACAAGCAGATAGTGAAGACCATGACACATAAGGAGACGGCTAAACAGATCTGGGACTCCATGAAGAGCAAGTACCAGGGAAATACAAGAGTGAAGAAGGCCCAACTGCAAAGGTTAAGAAGAGAGTTCGAGACCTTAGAGATGAAAGAGGGTGAAAGTGTGAATGAGTATTTCGGTCATGTATGGACAACAACCAATGAGATGAAGAACTTTGGAGAGGACATGGATGAAGTTAAAGTGGTGGAGAAGATCCTCAGGTCACTCACACAAAGGTTCAACTATGTAGTGTGCTCCATTGAGGAATCTAAGGACACCGACGAGATGACGGTTGATGAATTACGAAGTGTAACATCCCGAACTTTTAATTAACGGTTGACTTGAGTCGTTAAGTCAACACAACATGTCCGTTAAGTCTTTAAGAGATTTAATGTTTATGTGTGATTAATGTGCATTATGTGTAAGGTTTTAAAGCCTTAATGATTCATGTGTTAATGTGTTTAAGATGATTAAATGTGATTAAAGTGTTAGTAAGTATTCCCGTTAAGTCGTTTAAGCCTTAGATGTGAAGATGTAAAGTTGAGGGGCTTAAGTGTAAGCTTTAGAAAGGTTGGTCCAGCTGATTGGGGTTCCTTTAGCCCTAATCATAAACAAAAGTATCAGTTGTTGGCCTCTCCAAACTGTTCCCCCTCCTCTCCATTCGATTCCTTTGCAAAAGCCTTCAAAACGTGTGATTTCGGGTGTGTTTGATCAAGCCTTTTGCATCCTTCTTGTAATCTACAGGTAGTAAAGGTATAACAAAATTGATTGTATATCATATAATCAGATCCATAACTGATCTAGGTCATTAGAAGATCAATAAATGTCTTAAACAAGTGTTTTGATCGATTCGGTAACCTAAAACGTTTGTTATTGTGATGTAATACAATTAAGAGTTAATCAATGATTTCATTGCATCATTATGATCTTAAAATGATGAATTTTGAGGTACAAGAATCGTTCATAAGGTTTGGGGTCGTTTGGGATGTGTTTGGTTAGGTTTTGGAGTTTTTTTTTCACGTCTGGTAGTCGTAACTCCCGTTACGATTGTGTAACTCCCGTTAGCTGGGTAATTGCGGTAACACCTCCACTGTAACTCCCGTTACAAATTTTCATAACTCCCGTTACAAATTTTCGTAACTCCCGTTAGGGACTGATTTTGTTAACATTTTTAAACGATCATAACTTTTGAACCGTAACTCCGTTTTTGACAAATAAGCTATCCACGGAATCGTGAGAGAGTCTACTTTCTAATGGTAATGCTTTTAAAGTTGAGGACGATGTCAAGTTTACAGAAAAGTTAATTTAGTGAGTGATTTCCATGTTCCGTCGAGATATGTAAGTTGTAAAGTACTAAACGAACCTCCGATGCATCAAGTCTTGTCATGGGTGATAATTATAGGTATCTAGGCTTGAGTCATGACCATAAATAGTGGGTAATTGATAGCTCATTATGTCGTTTAATGATTATAGGTAGTCGGGAATACTTGCAAAGCTCGGTAACTTACGTTATCATTTGTTGTGTTCTTCTACGAGGTAAGATACACTACTTTGACATGCTGAGGGTTCAACAAAAACATAGTTTTCATATAATAACTTCCCCTAATGATATCTTGGTTGCTTATGGGCATTCGGTATTATACGGGAGGTGATATGGGCTATGTATATGCATATTGAAGCCTGAAATGCTACCCCAAAGATATGTGACGTTATGATATGATATGAAATGTTTTGAGTTATTATGAAATGATATATGATATGAGATGATAAATGATATGCAATGTTGTAATGATATACGATATGCAATGGTATATGATGATGTACGTGATGTAACAATGTATGCGATGTAATGATATGCTATGAAATGTTATGTAACATCTTGAGATGAATTGAAATGTGCTATATGTTGATGATATGTGAAATGTGCATGATTACATGGCTTGATCATCTAGTTCACTAGACTTATTAAGTTGCCATGACACGTGCACGTTTAAGGGCCCAAACGTAAAAGATGATATGTGATGATGTTTAGGTAACGTGGACACCTAAACTATATGTGATGAAAACCGAGCTCGTATATGATATGAAAGTGTTAAGCTTAACCCGTACTTGCCCTTGCCCGGTGAGTGCGTATATGGTTGCTTGGGTGGCTCCTTGCAACGTAATTACGTGGTTTGAGTATCTCCGGGTGGAGTGATTACCCACCAATGTCTTTGAACATACGGACTACTCCTAGATTGGATTGCCATTCCTTAACGACATTGATGGACCGCTGAAAAGCTTATCCATCCAGTCGGGTGTGAGGTCCCCTGTTAGGTCTTATGACCGCCTACACACAAATTTACACCTTATATGTGATGAGTGACTTATGTCACGCCTAATGTAAGTGACTTATGTCACGCCTAATGTAAGTGACTTATGTCACACTATACGATGATGCTCATATGATATATGTGAAGTAAAAGATGACTAGGCACATCTAGGGTGATCCAACCTATTATGATGATGTTTAATGCGATGATATGTTGTGGATGATGTGATGCTTGATGTTATATGTGCCTTAATGATTTAATACGAATTTTATATAATGTTTTCAATGGACAGACGTTTTATAACTTATGTGTTATCTTACTTAGCTAATTCGTTAGCTAACACTTGCTCTTTCAAAATGTGTTGTTCCCTCAGGTCCAACATTAGTGAGCAGGTAGATGTGAGAAGACGTGAGGCATGGGTAGATGATCTTGAAGCTGGCTATAGTTTACCCATAGTGGCTGCTCGCTTTAGACATTTGCCTTATGTTTAGATAAAAAAGAATTGTATTGATAATGCAGTCGGTTGTTTGATGTTGGGCAACCGATGGGTTTCCATTTAGACTTGTTTTTATGATATGGCTAGTAACACCATTTATGAATAAACCAAACAGATTTTGCTGGTTTGGACTTTTAAAGTTTACTTCCGCTTTCTTTTAACGCCGTTAGGCGAAAGTTTTTGGAAATCCATGTTTTTAAACGACGGGTGTTACACAAAGTTCCTTGCTTGTACAAGAGCAGAAACTTTCTCGAAAAATTAACGATGAACAAGTGCTAAAAACAGAGATAGAAGTAGCTGGTCAAGGTCGAGGAAGAGGGCGATGGTCACAAACCAGAGGTTGGGGACGAGGACGTGGCAGGTCAAGACCCGAATTTGACAAATCAACCATAGAATGTTACAGATGCCATCAATTGGGGCATTTCGCCTATGAATGCAACCGTGAAGAAAGACCAGTAAACTATGCCGAGTTCGATGAAGGCGAAGATCTTCTCTTGATGACTTATGCCACATTGAAAGAACCGACAAAGAAGGGAGTGTGGTTTCTAGACTCTGCATGTTCGAACCACATGACGGGTACCAAAGAATGGTTCACTAATCTAAATGAAAGCTTCAACCATTCTGTCAAGCTTGGAAATGATCTTCGACTCACAGTCAAAGGCATTGGAGATATACGTTTTGACTGTACATAACACGTCGTAGTTTGACTGTACATAAGTGTCAGTAATCTGCTTATCTATTAGTGTGGACATCTTTCCTCCAGGTTCTCCTGACACACCCGCGATTGATACCTTTTCCTGGGTCCCCGGATCTCGAGGTTCTTCTGTGTCTTCGGAAGTATTCCTCCTTTTGCCTGACCCTATCCTCCTGGATTTTCTGGGCGGTAAGGTGCTCTTATTCTGGAGCATTATTTTCGTCTCCTCTTTTATGAGTCCACTAGAGGTCATGCTTAGGTCTGTGGTTGAGGGTCCCTAGGAGAAATTATCTCGACCTGAGCACGGAGTGTCCGGCTCGGGTTTTATCCGCTTATGCTCCCGTGCCTTTGTCGCGAGGTCTTCCTGTTGCAGGCTTACTATTTTGGTTAGCCCTCCTTCTGGAAAGGACGAGGTGTCGAGGTCTTTCTCCTGGCCTAAAGCTTTACCTCAAACCCCACCTTTTTGATAATCGGAGACCGCCGAGCAAGTTTACCATAGATCTGGTTTTGCGACATGAGCGCCTTTTCGGGCGAACCCCTCGAGGTTGTCGCGAGCTTTCCCTAGCTCTTTGATGCGGTCGCGCTATGGGGTGGGTTCCTTAGCCTCGGAGATACAATACCTTTCTTGTCAGGTGGCTCAGGGACAAGCATGTCTTGTGTTTGGGCTGCTGGCGGAGTGCTCTTTGGGTCCGCTGCGTTCTTAGTACGTGTCGTTCCTAAAGGGACGTCCTGGGATTCCGGTGAGGCCAGGCTTCCGGTGTCTGGTGGTCCGAGTTTTTGAATTCGGATGTACAGACCGGGGGAATCTTGCTTGCTCGGGTTCTGATCCCTTCGCCCTGGTCCGAGGCTCTCACTTGGACGTTTTTGTGTCCCTGGCATTTTTTCGGCCGGTAGCATCGCTACAGTGCGGGCTTTACTTGGTGTCTCTGGTATTTGTAAACTTTCGTAATATCGTTTGTCGATCTGTCGCTTGTTTTGAGGCAAGCGCGATCTTCTCATTCCCTCTGGTCCTATCAGGCGGCGTACTTCGCTGCGTGCCGACCGATCCGACGGTTGTTCGAGAGAAGGCGTAGGATCGTCATCCTCCTAGGTGCCGAGGAAGCTAGCGATCTCAGCGGGGAGGTCTTCACCATCATCTCTGTTGTAACCGTGAGCGATCTTCGGCCCATGTTTTTCTGGTAGGGAATCTAGGTTCGACATAATGCTTTTATTTTGATCGTGGCTAGGTTCGGTTTCGAGGACAAGAGGTCCCATGGATGGCGCCAATTTGTTTGATCAAATAATCGCACTATGGCTCAACCGGAGGTGTGAGTGGGGTTGTTGGTGTTATTCGGCGATTCTCTTACGTTCAGAGGGTCGGAGACCGCTTTACGCCGAGTGGTTTTATGTCTAAGTCGATTCGTTCGACTTAGGGTTTTGTTTGGGGTTTATTTAGAGGTCGAATAAACTATGAGTTAGGGTTTTTCTTGCATGATGCGTGTTTGCGTGAGGTTTATTTGTGTTCGACTTAGGGTTTAGGAATTCGATATGTTATAAGTGAGTATGAATGAATATGCGGTGAGGCTCCTCCTCTATTTATATAGAGGGTAGATAACTTGGAGAAGAGAGTAAGAGAATTAGGGTAAATCTCTTCCTCCTTTGTAAATATCTTGTTTCCTTCTTGAGGAGATTTGTGGTAATCTTGTTACCTAATTATGCCCGAGTATATCGGAGCTTGATATATATTTAATAGATTAATCATAGGAAAGATCTTCATCCGATCTCTATTGTATATCTCCTCGGAGCTCGGTATTTGTTACCTTCGGAGCTCCGGAATAGTCATATTAATCGGAAGTTAAGTTCCGTTATGGGTTTACTTGTGCGAAGGTGACTTCGTACTCTGCTTCTGCTTCGGGTACGGAGCTAAAGCTCCGTATGGGTATATCATCACGCACCAAGTTGCATAAAACGTATCTGTGAGGAAGGAAAAAACACAAAAGCCCTAACATGTGTGGCACGTGATTCCATTTGACGTAGGGAAATTGACGACATTACTTAAAGGGATGTAAATTGCTAATAAAACTTGAACTAGAGAAGAAAATTACTAAAAAACTTTGAAGGGAATGAATATGTGCAAACCATAATATGAAATTAATTCTTATTTTTTCGAACATTCGGTAGGTATTCGACATCAGGGAAAGCTCACGGTATAATGGTGAAGCCTTGAATGTACCCTAGACAATGAAATGTTGACTATGCCGTTACAAGTATTCGGAGTAAAAACCCCAAGACTTATCATCCTTAAATGATCGAATTCAAGACCATGGGTAAAACCTGGAATGTTTCTGACTAGTTGGACTAGTCATCATTGGCTCAATTAATTCTTTTATTTATTACAGGAAATGGTTAATCCTTCTAAAAGAATAACCTAAAAATCCTCTTAACTATTGGATGATGACATGTGAAAAAATCAGGAGGCAAATGAAGCTAGCTCAATTGGCAGATGCATCCTTGGTTTTTCCCATAGGTCTTGGGTTCAACCCTTATGAGTGACAAGGTTGTGGGTTTTTTACTTGAATCACCTATAACGGCTTATGGTTTACATCTCATAGTCGAGTGTACGTGCAGGGCTTCACCATTATATGGTGAGGTGTTCCCTGATGTCGAATACCGACTAACTGTTCAAAAAAAAAGTGACAATATTAGAAAAGAGAATTAGTAGATTACACATGTTACCTTCTTAAAACTTTAAGAGGATTTTTTGATTAATTTTTAAAAGAATTTATCGTTTTCCATTTATTACAATAATATAACAATTTAACAACGCCATTGGAACATTGAAGCTAGCAAGAACGCTGGTTGCTTTTTTTTTCCCTTTCTCTTTTTCAAATTCGATTTTTAATCATCCTATGTGTGTTTAATCTTGTTTTTAGACTCTTTTTTGGTCGTGCTTTTACCTATAATATACTTTCATTGCTTTTTTACCTATAATATACTTTTCATTGCTTTTATATTCAGTAGTTACTATATAAATTTATAAGGGTTTCTTTTAACGAGTTTTTCTATAAATAAAAATATTTAGTATTGGTTATCCATCTGATCATCAGCCGTAGCTATTTCTAGATAAGAAAATTATTAAAAGTTTGTTATCCCGACCAACAATTAGGAATAACACAAGTTATAGACTATTGATATTTCTGTTATATGGTTAAAATATACAGTATATATGTACAACAAATTTTACATAAGAGTATTCCTTTTTCCAGTGACAAGGCTTTCAAAAGTAAATAACATTCACGTTCAAACATAATCAAAGTAACGAACTCAAAAGATCAGATTAAACAACGTTGAGGGGAAAACACAAGAGCACAAAGGACAAGTTAATAGATTCATATTTTTGTTTCCGAAACGCTGGATATATTACTAATGTTATGCACATTATGAGAATGACATTGTATCACATGATGTATGCTCTCAATTATTGTGATATCGGATAGCTGCTAGTCCACCAGCTACAAGAACACCAACACCAACAATAACACCAACAGCAGTGGTATCAATATGCATACCGGTCATTCCATCTGTCCCTATCAAATAGCAACACAGTGACAGCATCAATTTCATTACCCAAGTGTGTGATATGAATGAATAGTACGGTCCTCTAAAGGTTATCACTAACCTTTTTTGATACAGACTTCAATTGCTTTTTTGAGACTTATCGCCTTTTCCCAGTCGTATGCAATCTACAAAATCCACAATTGATAGTGCATGAATCAAAAGGGTATAACATATTGATGATACGGTTTATTGATCAATAGTGGGAAAACAGAGGAAAGCAAATCCAATGCCGGGATCATATGGTGAAACAAACTTTTACTAAATTGGCCAGTTTAGAAAGGATGACTGGTATGTGATCTTGATTTGAGTAGCCTATCAAAACAAATGAAATAAAAATTAAGACATAACAACTTCACGTATCCAATTTGTCTACACGAAATTCCGGAGCTGACAACCCACAGCAACGGCTGTGAATGTAAGAAAGACGTATCACCTAAATAATCTTAGATAAAATTGTCTCATCGGCTGAAATAAGAACTATATGGAAGGTATTCCCTTGCATTTTCAGTGGATACATGGTAGTGACCTTAGATTCGGAAATGACCACATGTATGTAAAATGACCATAAGGAATAATGAATAGTTTAAGAGGAGATTATAAGATAAAAGATTATACCTCCAAACAGCTGTTAACATGGTCCAAGCTCTTCGAGTAGTCCCCACTTCTATAACACTTCTATAATACCCAACCGCAAGTATATACGCCTTAAGTTTCATTTGCAAAGTGTCATCAGTGTTATCTGATGAACCTGGCACAAAAGAAGCACCCTAGTTAAGCTAAGCAATGGGAACAGAAGGACATAAAAGACTCTCTCCAGGTAGGCTAAGTACAAGAAAAGTTGTTTCATTCTTACACAATCAACATATTACCTTTTTCACCTTCAAGCATTCTTATCCCATGTTGCACATCTTCAGGTCGTCTAGAGTGAGCCAGAGCCCATGACAAGCGTAAAAGGCACTCGTTTCTTATGTCATCATAAGAGCTATCTAACCTATTTTCAACTAAAGCATAGTCACGCCGACAAAACTGCAAAAAAAAAAAAATATATATATATATATATATAAACATCAACCGTAGGAAGGAGAAAGAACATGTTTAGCTTGATGTTGTGGCAATTGGCATATCACCAACTTATATAGTTTCACAATGTTATGTTGACGGACACTCGTAAGATCTCTTTTGCTGATGTATAAGCAAAACAGTTTGAGCTTAATTATTATATGAACAACTCAATGATATATGTTGGGTTTTATCTAGACTTAGTTTATTATAAGGTATTACTAGGCCTGGCAAAATGGGCGGGGCGGGCGGGTTTGCAAAACCGGTGCGGATCGAAGCGGGTCACTTCAAAAATGCGGGTCAGACGGGTGCGCGTCGGGTCGACCCGCTTTTTTTAAACATATGCATAACATTCAACTACTCTAAAATTGCTTTTAGCTAGCTAAGTAAAGCATACTTCAAAATTGCAAACACATACTGAAACATAAGCAACTACTCTGATACATCTTATATATTGTGACGATGACGATGATATACTAAAACAGGATTAAAGGATATTTTTCAAACGACACGTGGCATAATATTTGATTGACACGTGTCTTTTAATATATGTGATGATTTTTACCTAATATAATAATTATTTATTTACATTAAGATAATATTGATCCATAATTAATTGTATAAAAATAATGTTATATCACTTTTTTGCACATCTGCATAGCCAGATATTAATCTATGTTAGTATTGTTGTAAAAATAGAATTCGAATTAGGTTTGTATTTTGGGCTGCGCATACTAAGCCTTAAAAATATAAACCCTAACATATATGTTTTTCTTTTTAACATTCTAACATATACATTTAGTGCATTAGTTTCAAGGAATACTTTTTTCGAAATCAAGATTCGGAACGAGTTGACAACCGGGAGTCAAAAGTATGTATAATATCCATGCTGTAAATTAAACACCTAGCCATCTACTTCCTTAATTTATTTTACATTAATGGTTGATTAGTTAACTAAACTTATATACCTTTGTGTGACCAGATCGATGATATATGTGAAAATTTACCAGCTAGAAGTATTTGGAAGACTACTAACGCAATCTATTCTTCGGTTGAAGAGATCTCTACTATACAAATCATGGTATATTTATATGTATGTATATATATATATATGATGACTTATATAGTCAATTCGTTCATCATACGGGTATTGAGACTAGTAATAATATTAAAAGAAACGACAATTACCCCCATAGCTTTCTATATCATATCATTATGCACGCTGGATAATAGGAGGTTATGATTGACAGGGTAGTATCATATATCTTACGAGAAAAAGAAAACAAAAAGTATTTTGATATATTTTAAGTTCGATACGAAAGAAAATTAAGGAAACCACAAAGACTGAAGTTGTGAATGCTCCACTTTTTTATTTTGTTAAAACAACATTATTATGTGGTAAAAAAATAGAGGCAAGTATATGCCTAAATAATGAATAATCATTTGTCCGATCTATTAAAAATAATAGATGTACATGGGCCTATACTGTGACCGTAGGCCTGGCAAAACGGGCGGAACGGGCGGGTCGGGTGGGTTTGGGTAACGGTTCGAAACGGGTGCGGGTCAAAATGGGTGCGGGTCTAAACGGGTCTATTTAGGAATGCGGGTAAAACGGGTGCAGGTCTAAGCGGGTTGGGTGCGGGTCGGATGCGGGTTGACCCACATTTTTTAACTTGAACTATTTAAATTATTTATTTTTTGCAAAACAGTTAAACATATTTCATGATTCAATTAAAAGTACTGAAATCTGAAAAAAAAAAAAAAAAAAAAAAAAAGCATTGATAGTTGGAAGTTATACGCTACATATACACGTGAAGTTCAATTGTTCAACTGTTCAACAACATACATCCAATTTCTATACACGTGTACCTAGTTATACCACAAAAAAACTTCATTATTTATATATGTATGTGTACGGCTTTAGTTCTCATTGCTAACCATCTCCATTCTCCAACAAATAAATGAATAAATTGTTTGTTCACCGTCTCCGACATATATATATATATCGCCTTTAATTTTTGTGCAGTTTAATAATGGCTATCAACCCCAAAACTGTTAAATATTTTCCTCTCATGACCATGGGGTAAACGACGACAAGGTAATGACCAGCAACCGGCGATAGGGCTCCGGTGGTTGCGCCGTCTTTCCGGCCAACGACGGTGGCTAAATCTAATCGATTCATCATCTTTAAGTTTCTTTCAATGTATGGATAATCTTTTAAGTGGGAAGTCGTGACCCGCTCGACCCGCAAGTCGTGACCCGCTCGACCCGCAGTTAGCATCTTAGAATTTTCAGGGGTGTTTCTTAAACCCGCTTTCTTTTCTTTCCTATCACCCAAATCAACCCACAAAGTGAAAAAATTTACCCAATCTTATCCATTTAGCTGATTACGGGTCTTGATTGCCAAGTCGCAGCGACCGTTTCGGGTTTTTTTTTCCTAGCTTCCCCGAAGCTAATTACCTGGGAGGTTTGACCTAAGATCTCGTTTAAGGATACTGATGCCTTACAGCTAGGTCACGGTTACATGGGTCCTAATTTAGTATTAGATTATATGTGGTTGAATGTGACATTGTGTTTGAATATTTGTCTTCAAAAAACATGTAATAAAAAAAAGGTAAATGCAAAAACACCCTAATTCTAACTTAACTTTGCGAAAACCATATATACATAGAACAACTAAAGGGTACTCATGCTATGCGACGGTGTAATGTGGTGGTGGTGATGGGTGGAGTGGAGGTGGTGTGCGCGATAGTAGAGGTGGTGGCGGTGCGGCAACTAGTGTAGTTATTGATGTAATGTGGTTTTGATGATGTCAAAACTTAAAATTCAAGCAGATGAGATTAATATATAGTAAGTATAGATTAACAGGGAATCGAAAGGCAAACAACAAGAATAATAATCATTATATAATAATAATATAACAAACTGAATAAGTATAATAATGATAATAATACTTACGTGGATAAGAGTAGAGTTGCACAAAGAAAAAGAATAGCCTGGAGTGAAGAAACTGCGAATCGCCTCGAATAGCATTGGAGGATAGGGATCGATTATTAAGGATAGTGCTTACAATTTGAAAATTTTCGAAAACCCCAAACTGCAGTTTGCCCTGCCGTCCCTTGACATTATAATGTAATTGACTTGTGCGGGATAAACCTATTTATGACCCAGGAAAAAAACGCATTTATGACTCAGGATTCTCGTTAAAGTTGATATCTATCCAATCTTTCTCCCAATATAAATCTATCGTGTTTAAGATATATTACGCCTCTTGTTATAGAAACGGGTGTTCTTACCATATTTTTTTCAGCCACTTGTGGCACATCATACCCCAAGAATATGTCTTTGAAACAACTTCTTTATCTATTATTACAGGTGTGTTCGTGGTCCAGTTTTGACGAAAGGTTTCAACATATTTTAAATCAAACCAGACCAAGTGTTTTGTCTAACCGAATCAAATCAAACTATGTAAGCTGGCCCGGTTTGACCGATTCAACGGTTTCGTGATCTTTTTTTCTTTTCATTTTTATCTTTAAATAATTTTATACATATATTACATATATATATTTTCTTTCTTTCACTACACAAATAGATATCACGAACACTATGATCTTAATATTATTAATAAAAGTACTAATAAAGTTACAATTATATTGTGTTTTATACTCACAAAATATGAAATATTATAGGTGATGAAGGACTTGAGGCTTATAATTTTGATCTTTGAGTGAAAAATTAATGGAGTAATGAAGATGAAAAAATAAAAGGATAAATTAAAAATAGGAAAGAATGAAAGTAAAAGTAGATTTATATAATATAAATAAATATAGAATATCTTATAATTGCTACCAAGAGATCATATCTGAACTAAAATACCTGGTAATATATTGCACATACTACTAAAATATGTAAATGATAAATACAATATCTTTGGTAAAAGTTGATAAATATATTAAGTAAATATATTATATATATATATTAGGGTAAAGTTATTTTGAAAATCTTTTTTTTTTGTGAGAACCTTTGAGAACTTTTCAAATCAAGCCCAACCGATGATTGTTCTTTACATGAAATTTGTTTTTTTATTGTTTTCTGAATAACTTATGTGTAATTTTGAAGTTTATAATTGTGTGAAGCATGGATTATCATCCGTTATACAATTATGTGGAGATTTTGATTATTGATCATATGTGCATGAATATTGCTATGATCACATGTATACAAGTCGATCACATGTAATCATAGCAATATTTGTGTACACGTGATCAATAATCCAAATTTCCACATAATTGTATAACGGATGATAATCCATGCCTCCACACGATTATAACGGATGATCAATAAACATCTGACACAAAACCTTGTGCTGTCATTGTTGGCATGTTAATGATTGATGGTAGAAGGAAAACAAGATTATAACATGTATGCACAAGCTAACCCACTAACACCTGTAGTAGATACACATGACCATCATTGAGGGACCTCTAGAAAGACTATGCTAACGGATCGTTGATGGAATAGAATAATGAAACAAATTATTGACCTCTCAGTCGAGTTCAACTTTAAACTTCTCTCAAGCATTTTGTCAAACAGTTGGCACGCAATCACAAAGTGTAGGCTACACATCAAATTTATCCAAATCGAACTGATTTTAACTTAAATTCTCAACAAAACTGATTATGAAATAATTTCAAATTACCTTTATTTTAACTAACCCTAAGCAAAAATTAATAGTAAAACAAGTGCTTAAGTAACGAAATTTCACAAAAAAAAACCTTAATATACGGTGGTGGAACGGTGGTTGTGGTGGCACAGTAGCGACGACGGTAAGGTCATCGAAGCAGTTCAATTTCATGGTGGTCGGAGATGGTGGCCTGATCAGAGAAGGTGGATGACGCCAGAAATGAGAGAGAAAGAGATAAAGTGTGTGACTGTGTGTTGTCATGGGTGGGGAACTAAAAGAGAATGCGAGTTTGTGATGCTGTGTTTTTTCTTTTATTGCAAAAAGACCAAAACACCCCTCCGTGTTAATTTCTTATGCATGATAGCATTAAATCTGGGCCTTATGTGCACTCAAATTTTCATGTGCAAATGAATATTCCACTACAATGTGATATATAATATTGGTTATATTAGATAGTAAAATTAAGAAATAAATAACTTGAAAACCAAATATTTTCCAATTTTAAAAATAAATTTTAAATTCATACGGTTTCTATTATTATATAAAATGTGATTTTTTACTTTTATTTTGTAAGATTTTGTTTATATATAGATTTTATTTTTATTTAATTTAATAGTTTTAGATAATATAATTTTGTAGATTTATATATTGTAAAAAAATATAAAGATGCCACATAGGATAAAGACCTATGTGGCAATTTTTAAAAATAGCTTTAAATTGTAAAAGGCTTTAAAATGCTAGGATAACTATTGTTTTAATATTTATATAGATTTGATATTCAACAAAGTTTAGCAAATAGATATAACAACACAACATCAAATAATAAAAATAATCATAATAATTAAAATCGTACAACACACTAACCTAAATTTATAATACCATTTGAATAAGTATATATTCCATATGAAAACTTTTGAAAAAACTATTCATGACAGAAATGCTTTTAATTTTAGCCGGTTATAGATTCAACGCAAGTATGGTGACATAATGAAGCCGTATCAACACGATAATTGAGGCTTCACAACGCGGGGTATAAAACCCCACTAATTATTTATTTTTTAAAAAAAGAAACTATTTCATTTTTATCATTGTTTATAATCAAATTTCTTCAACTAAATTCCTTTTATATCTATCAACCAAACACATTAGGAGGTGACCAATACACATATTTCTCACTTTTTTTTTGCCACTCGTCCTTTGCATTTGTCCTTTCAGGGGCGAGTTTACACCATTGGGTGTGACTCATCCCTTGTCTCGTTCTTGGGAGATTAGTCTTTTCAAGTGTGTATAATATTCAAAGGATTAATGGTATAAAGGTTAGTCCATAACTAGTCCTTTACATTTAAGATGTTTTGGAGGGATTAGCAATTGAAGAGTGTTTTGCTAATATGACACTGTTTAGAACTAATCTTTTTGGGGATGAGTCTTAATATTGGGTAGCTCCTCATAGGTTTAAAGCTTTCATATTCCAATCCACTTTCAATTTTAATTCCTTTCACAGATTCTAAAAACTTTAAAAACATTATATGAACCAAAGATTGTTACCTAACACCTAAAAGATGTGCCAAATAAAATCTTTATAGCATAAGTTGCATTTGGGTTAAAACTAAGTTCACAAATTTGCTGGAGCAAAACCAACATTACATGCCATTGTGGCCAGCTCTATAGCCAAAAATACGAAATTGCCTGCTAGACCCTAGACAAAATATTCATTTACAGTACGCTCCCTCCCTCTTCTCTGGGAATTGTTAAAAAGGGTAATTGTCTCTGGGGATTGTTAGCACAAGTATATACAGAGTTACTGCCAAAAAAGACAAATGAAGCCACTAGTCTTCAACGGTCTGAATCTCCCCCATCATGATCCTGTTGCTAAGAACACTAAAGCCTAAAACTGCTGGACTAACCTTTTTTCCCTTCCTACCCTTCTTTTTGCCTCCGACCTTGGTGGGCTCACCATCTACATTGCTGCTATCCAAATTGAGATCCCCAGGACCATCACTGACACAATTTGTGTCTCTGGAAACCTTTGTGTTGTCTTGAGCTTGGAAGGCAATTTCGAGGATGTCAGAAGACAAGAAATCTTTGTAGTTAAGAAACCTGTCAATGAACTCATGATTACGGTCGTATGAACCCAGGTTCTCCTTTAGAAGTATCTCTGCTTCTGATCTTGACTGCTTTAGACAAAATTCTAAGAAACTTGTATCTGAAAAGAAGATGGGTAACTTGGTAAAACATCTTAAAAAACATCAAGATCACAGTTTATGAAGTGTTAGCGCCAAATTCAGATTAAACCAGTTAGCAAAACTAACTCCAACTCTTAGGGTTAGTAATTAAATTCCAAGGGCAATCAATTGCAGTATCAGCAATACTACTAGTTTAAAAGAGGAACACTTTAAATTAATAAAAATTACCTTTTGTTCCAATAAGCCTGACACACTCACTTTCACACCAATCTCTGAAGTCCATTGCCTCTGCAAAATCAGAGTCAAAAAGTCAAATTCCAATATAGTTATAAATGACAAAAATTCACTATCTAAGGTAAATTTAGCGTACCTGAATGTTTATCAACGACCTTTCCACCCATAGATTTCTCCCGCATCAACGACCCCCCAGAAATTCCTTTAACAGAAGTTTTCTTTGACCGATAAACCTGGCTTGTAAGTTGAGGAAAATCTGATCTGCATGACAAAAATGTTAAAAAAACATAAAAGGTTTTGGCCAAGAAAGCATAGAATTCAATTCAAAATAAATCATCTGCTAAAGATAGACATGGCAAAATGGGTGAGTTGGCAGGTTGGGCAGAATCAAAACGAGTTCAGGTCATACACGAGTCAATTGACATGAAAACACTTCCTTGTCATCGTTAATTTAGCATATAATTAATGCATTAAATGATTTACAAAAATATATAATAATACTTCAAATAGAATGATTTAAGAGGCTGTAGGCACTTAAACTATACTCCATGCAACTTATAAACAGTTTGACTCATTTCTTGTTTTAGCTATTTTTTTTAAGTTGAGCTGCCTAGATTATAATTATCCCAACTCGAGGTTAAAATTGTAATTATCTCAAACCTGCCCATTCACAGAATCACAGGCAAATGGGATAAAATTCCCATGTCTAGATATAGATAGACTTCGATTATGCATCAAAGAATAGTGAGCTTACTGTTTCATTTTTTGCTTTGGTTGATCCACTGGACCCCAGAACAGGTCATCATCCTCTTTGTTTTTTGATTGAACAGAAACATGAGATGTAATCTGGATAGGGGATGCAGCATTGGCAATAGATGACAAGGAAGATGACCATGGACCATTTCCATGTGTAGACTGAACCTGTACAGATTTTTGAGAAGTTGAGACAGGTATTTGATGCTGATTAGAAGATACCTTCTTCTCTTCCTCCTTCAATATGTCTCTCAAAGACGTGTGTGTACTAAGCTTTCCAGAATCAGTTGACCAAGCTGGAGCAGGTGCTGGGGCTGTCATCTCCGCTTTCCAGGCCACATAATCTCCCAGTGACGAACCAGACAGCAATAAATCCTTTTCCTGTTGTGTCACATGTGAATCCTTAACTTTCTCGTTGGGACTTGAACTGATAGGAGTTTCAGGCACTGAAGCTTTGAGTCCTGCAGCCTTCGCTTTTGCAGACTTTTTCCGGCTCTTTTTGCTTTCTTTAGCCTCGATAAAGTTCACATCGTCAGTTGGATCAAACTGAAAACTTGCCGACTCGTTTTCACTGGGTTTTTCCATAACTTCACTTGCTAAGAGATCTTGAGGTGAGTTCTTTTTGCTTTTCTGATGCACAGAACACTCAGTAACTCTAGGGTCAGAGCTTACCTGGTTCATCTTAGTTCCTTTGTGATCTGAATTTTTAACAATACCAGCCCATGGGGTGGATAGATTGATGGAGCCTAACGATATTGAAATATCAGTAACTGACATTTCTAACCGTGTGTGTGCATCTGCCTGTGCCCTCCGCTGTTCCTCTTGCTGGATTTCTAAAAATGACTTTGGCTTAAAGCCAGGTGCAGGCTTCCATGCTCGATGACCCATATATGCATCAGTGCCGACTTCATTCTTTTTCACAGATATTTTGTCAGTATCATCAAATACACCATCAGGATCTACAATGACTCCACATTGCATATCTCCTTTAACACAGATATATGGTTTGCTGACTTCGGCTTCAGATTGCTTTGTCTTAGAAGCTGTCTTTTCCAGCTCATATAATTGTGACTTGGATGACTTTTTGTTCTTTAACTTCTTTTCAGAAGGTTTATTGACCTCAAGTGACTCAACAGCTTTTTCTTCTTCTGAAGCAGATACTTCAGTAGATTTTATATTCTCAAACTTTGGCCCTTCCACAACATTCACAGATGACACCTTGAAACCACCATGATGTTCAGACTTTGAAACTTCATTGTCAGGAGCTCCAGCGGAAAGAAACACTGATGGATTTTCAAAGTGGTCTGCAGGTACAGACATTGAAGCACCCTTCATGTGACTGTTTTCACCATTTACCATCATTTGATGAGGCAAGAGTATTGGAACTTTAGATTCATTCATATGTGCACCAGCTTGTGAAACAATTGGAACTTGATTTTGAGACCCCATGTGGAAGATTTCATTTGTAGGCTGTAACCCTAGACGATCCAACGGCTGCATCTGTTGGTTAGTGAGCACCTGGGAAATCAATTGCTGTCTCAATAGCTGTTGTTGCTGCAGCTCCTGCTTCTGTTTAAGCAACAAGTATCCCTCCAATATTGACATCTGCTGTGTTGGTATTGGTGCTTGAGGATTCATCTGTGACATGTGTTTCTGTTGCAGCAAATTTAGCAGTTGAGGGTCTTGAGAGATAGCAGAAGCAAGCAACTGTTCAGGAAGTAGCAGACTAGATTGATTCTGTGGTTGAAGTCCATGGTGGATCCCAAACGATGATTGATGGGGATCCAAACCACCTTGAACTGGAAAATTTGACGAATTTGTAACTCCATTGTTGACCGCAGAGTTAGACTTATCAGATAAACCCTGAAGAATGGACATGAAATTCGGACTCGGGACATTTGGGGGATGGGGTTGTTGTCGAAGATTTTCATCAACAGCAGATAAAACATTTGATTGTGAAGTTGTGGGATCGGAATCCCTTCCAGACCAAAGGGAATAACGACTAGATATTGATGATTGCCTTTCAAGTTCTATCCTCTTCGCAAACTTGTACAAGTTATCACCACTCTCTGTTCCAAGTGGAGGAGCCGTGTTAGACTTCCCATGTCCCTTTGTACCTGTAAAGTGAAAAAAACCGTCAATCACTCGTAGAGCAAATACAAAAAACATAATCGCATAAAACGATTCATAGGAGGTTAAGGGGTGCTTGGATTTGTGTTTCAAAAGTGAATATGTGATATTGAATAATTAAAAATAAGAGTTAAAAACAGGCTTAAGAAGATAGGGTCTGATTACGCTTCTGCTAAAGTTATACTTTAAATATTACATGTTTGAGTGTTTGACAAATTCTAAAGTTTCGTAAAATAGAAGAGGACAATATATGTGTAGAAGTTTTTTGAAAAAGAGGTACAAGTCTTTTGATTAGGTCAAAAGAAATGGTAAACAGATGTGTTGAGTTTATTTTAGGTAATTCAATTGTGGTTTCAAAACACAATGCAGATACGCCCATATTATTAGAGATCAATGACTCAATAAACTATTATCGATTCAGCCTCCGTAACCGAACCATGCTAAAATAATAAACTATTATCGATTCAGCCTCCGTAACCGAACCATATTTTCATCATGGTATTATACTATTATTATCTCTTGAACCAGTGTAAAGCTTACTAAAACCAGTGAACTTCGACTTACTAGATTCATCATGGACTTCACTTTGTTTTGCTGCACTGAAACCTGGGGGTGGTCTGACCTTGGAACGCAGATGAGGCATGACATCACCAAGTGAACTCCATGGCGACTCTGGTGGAGCATTTGCAAGACGTACCAACAGATCTATCCCAAAATATCCAGCCTCATACCAACCAATGATATCGATGCCAGTAAAAGGACCTTGAACTGAGCCCTGAGGATCTTTGTAGAAAAGAACCAGGTCTTCAGGAGATGGCTGGGAAACCAAATGTATTATTGTTTCTTGTTCTTTGTCTAAAGGTCCAGACGGTTGCCTTCTAACGATTGGATCCTCACCTACTTGCCATTTATGCTTATCTTTCAAGTATGGATCTACAGACCTGCCATTCGGCTCATCAGTGGTGTCCTTTTGAGGCTGAGACCGCCAGCTTTCTCCAGAGTGAACAGAGGTTCCATGCCCTCTTGACTCTCGAGCACTTCCCACATCAATGCTCCTTGCATAATTTTCTGCTTCTACATAATACAAAAAATAAATACAAATAACAAAATTAAAAATGACAGGCCTCAGAGACGGAGCAACACAGTATAAAACTTTCAGTAATAATAGAAAATAACTAAGAAACCAAAAGATTAGCAAGCAGCCAGAGAGTTCTTTAGTTCACTAATTAATTTTCTATATCGAGTATCGCAACAACGGAAAACATAGTGTCGCACAAGTAGAGAATGATACTTTCACCCATTTACTTTATAATGCACCAATTTCAGCCTTTTTAATCTAAAACAGGAGAACGCGACAACATTAAGAACTTAACATAAGAAAGAACGAGTCAAATAGGCTGAACGGTCAGTCTTGGAAAAACGAGTAATCACAAAAATATATCATCTTGCAACCATGACAACTCATGTTACACTCACATGCACTCCAATTCAGAAAAAAATATATGGTTGGCAAGCCAATGTGATGTCTGCTTCTCAAAAGACAAATGCTCAAAATAAATCTATATTATTACCTGTATAACCATCAGCATTATCATCTCTACAGCTGTCGGCAGAAAGTGGTAGGTCTTCTCTATTCTCTGCATCAAAAAGCGATATCCAACAGCAAAATTTTATTACAAATTATACATTAGTGTTTAAATAAAATTAATAAGAAGATCATGGTACCAAGTTTGGTTCTTCTTGACTGCACGTCAGCCATGTTACGCCCAAGAGATCCATCTTTAGTAATTTCAGGTGCACTACTACTTATTACGTCCCCTTTTTCAATCCCCTTTAAAATGAACTGCCAAAGAAATAGCATATCAATAACACTATACAACATCATGATCAACATGTTTACCTATGACTATGCCAGTTTGAATTGTGTTTTATCTTAGACAGATCAATAAAATTAGTCAAAAAAGGAATCAGGTACACGAGTTGAATACTCAAACTATGTTGCTAATACTCACATATTGGTTATAACGGCCGAGGACTGATATTTAAGATATCGGTTATAGCAGTGGTATAACGGGTTAACGGTGGTATAACGGTGATTATAAAATAATAATTTCATAAGCTTATATAATTATTTAAAAAGAATGTTCAAAGTTAAATAAATTTAATAGCCAAAGTAAACAAATATCAAGATTTTGAGGGTCAAATTGGGAATTTTGTATTAAAACTTGGAAAGTTGGAAGACATATGATATTAGTATGATATTATCGGTAAATATGAGTAAAATATCGATAAATATCAGTAGAATATTGGTAAATATCACCGATATAATCGGAACCGATATTTTGACCAGTATTTTGACCGTTATATTAAGGAAGGACCGATAACTGTTATACCACTGATATACCACCGTTATTAACAACATAGTACTCAAATAGGTTGAAAAAGGTGTCCCAAAGTCTATTTTAATACATACAAGTATCTATATCGTTTGCTTCAAATAGTTATACTTTTGTTGGATAATATCCATTTTTAAATCAAATACTAACTATTTGTAAAATGGAATATTCACTTGACAAACTGGTGTTTACCAGTCAACCCGATCTGACCAGGTCCATTGGGACCTATTAACCAACCCCGAACCACCCATCTTGCCACCTTCAGTAAATGTGATAACCATTGAAATTACCAATTCCTCAGGGGTGGGTTCAATAAGTGCAAGAGGCTCCACAGGTTCTTCCTGCGTAAAAGAAGGCACAAACACGACACCATCTAACACCCTCTTATCAGTCATTGTGTACAAGTCAATCAGCTTTGCCCTGCTATATCTCACAACAGAAGCCTCTTCATGATGCCGGTCAATCTTTTCACAAAATGATGCCGATGAGTGTGAATCAATGGAGGTCATATGGTTCCCTTCAAAGAAACCCCTTGCCCTACCATGGGAGAAAGTCGGGTTACGATTTTCACTATGTCCCCCAATAGGAGAAACCTTGTTTGAACCTGGGCTCTGGTAAGAAGGCGGCTCAAATTTTCCTCTATTGAGAGCAGAAGCCGACCTCCATGGCCTAGGATGGTCTATATCCCTCTCATCATTTCCAGAATCAGCCCACTTGTCACGAGGACTGACCATTTCCTTGTTATTAGAGCCCCGCCATGTGTTCCATTTGCTCTCACGACGTGGGTCATGATTTTGATCCTTATTTCCCGCATCAGTCCATCTTTCAGATGGTGGACGGTATCTTCCAGAAGGGCTATCAACCCAACGATCCACATTGCGGTTCTCTCCAAGCTCTTTATCACCCTCTCGCCACCTGTCCTTTCGAAGAGAGGAATTTGTCTCTCTCTCCTCATCATGCCAACGCTCACGGTTAATGAGCACAGAAGGGCGAAACACATCCTTCTTCTTAGAGACATCATTGACCTGGTCAAACTTTTCTTCTGATTTAACGAGACCAGAACGAATGGCAGAGGTTGGAAAGAGACTTGTGTGCATCTCCTGCATTTAACATATATAAAAGATTATGATACTAAAAAACCATAAGCTTAGAAAGCTAACAAGTTAAATTACAATATATAAACAAAAAAAGGATAAGCTAAAAGGGCACACACCCCAGATACAGCTCCAGTTTTATTCTCCCCGGGATTCGGGAGAAGCCATTGTGGTGAAAGCGGAATTGAACTGTCAGACCCTTGTCCATCTAGACAATTAAACAATGAATTACTAATTAGATACATATTCATAAAAACTAAAGATGCAATAATAAAACATGAATCTCTTTAGTTAGTAATTAACAGCCATATGAATAACTTTATTGCCAGCCAATATCATGACAATCACAGCACAATAATGCAGGATATAGTACCCAATTTCAAAATTGAAGTTTCAAGACATAGACAATGGCCCTACTGACTGTTCGAATTGGCAAAACAAAAATGCCTATGATCTCATACCACTTATAATGCTCAGTGAACAAAGAAATGAGTTTCTATATATATAATGCAACAAAGACACCAATGTTTTTCACATTATCATATTGCCATAAGTTAAGGTGTTACACAAACCAACAGATGCACTTAAATTCTTCACCAAAAGTGAGTTAAATAAGTTTATTCATACTAGTGCTTTGTATCATTGATTCATGAAACAAATAACAGTATTCAAATAAAAAAATCGCTTAATATTACACCCTAACACATACAAAAAAAACTCAGGCATACCCGTTTCTACAACAAATGCACGCAACAACATAGGATGGTAAGGGCAAAATTAACACAAAAGTCGTAGGTTTCACCTTAGATTGTTGAAATTTCATATACTCATTAATTTAGTCACAGTGGATTAACTACATTAGTTTGGGATTGTAGTGTTTTAAAATTATTGTCACTTGTAAAGCCGTAGTTTATGTGTCGTAATTTTGGGGCGGTTGGGAATACACTTACAAAAAAAGGAACTAAAGTTAAATATAAACACCAACACACAAAAGGAATCTACTCCCGTGCCTTGCGTCAGTTGTAAGTCTATTGACTTCAGGTAAACAAATGAGGTTTTTCCTATTCAAATTAACGCAATTGGGTCATATGTAACGCAACCTAACCGGATATCCCCATGACTGTTTCGACACGCTCTCCCTAGCCAAACCCCAAAAACATACCTAGTGAGGTGTCGAACCTTGTACAATATTCGACACAAAATGTTGACCCCCCACAAAGATTTCACACACTTTTCTTTCTAGAAAACACCCAAAATATGTATAAAAAAAATAACACTTTTCATATCTAATTCTTATGAAATACAAAAAATTTCAACAATTTCTAAAATCGTACATACAAATATAACAGAAAAACTTAAAAATTCAACCAAAATGCACGTGTCTCACAAAACCCACATCAATCTTTACACAAAATCTAAAATTTGAAGACACCCACAAAAAATTAGTACATTTTATAAACATATTAAAGTAAAATAAGTGAATAAAATGATGAATATATATAACACTTTTCTTTCTCAAAAACACCTGAAATATGTAAGTAAAATAAAAACGAGTAACACTTTTCATATCTCACTCTTACAAAATACAAAAAAATTCAACAATTTCAAAACCCTACATACAAATATAAAACAAAAACTTATAAATTCAACCAAAGTGAAGTTGTTTCACAAAACCCACATCAATCTTTACACAAAATCTAAAATTTAAGAATACCCACAAAAAATTAGTACATCTTCAAAACATATTAAAGTAAAATAAGTGAATAAAAAGATATATATATACAACTTTTCTTTCTCAAAAACACCTGAAATATGAAGTCAAATAGATAACACTTTTCATATCTCACTCTTACAAAATACAAAAAATTTCTACAATTTCTAATACTGTACATACAAATATAACACAAAAACTTATAAATTAAACCTAAATGAACTTATTTCAAAAAACCCACATCAATCTTTACACAAATTTTAAAATTTATGGATACCCACAAAAAATTAGTACATTTTACAAACATATTAAAGTAAAATAAGTGAATATAATGAAATAGATTATATATATATATAGTAAAATGTGTATATAATAAACCTCTAGAGATCTTAGAGTGATGAAGAGAGTCAGTTTTGTCAGCCATTGATGAATAGAAAGAAAAGCTCGGAGACGCCAAGGGTTTATGACTTTGTGTGTTTATGTGTAAGCAAGTGAATGGGGGGAAAATAAAAGTGTTTTGTGTGTAGATAAAATATGGAAAAAGAAAACGAAATGAAAATATGTACTACTGACAACAAGGATCCTTAATGTTTATGGGTTTTTACATTAAAGTCTTATAGTTTGTTTTTTTTCCAAACATTCACCGTATAATGGTGAAGCCTTACACGTATCCTAGACAACGAAATATTGACCATGGGCCGTTACAAGTATTCAGAGGAAAAAACCCCAAGACTTGTCATCTTTAAGGATCGAACTCAAGACCTTGGATAAAATCTGAGATGTCTCTGACCAGTTGGACTGGTTATCATTGGCAAGTCTTTTAGTTAGTGTTGACGTTTTGATCAGCATGGAAGGGGGGTTTGATGGACCATGAGTTCGGGTTTTGTTGCAACTAAGTTTTTTTTTTTTTAAACGGCATTTTATTTCACTCCTACTCCTAAATTACTGTCTAGAAACCAGGACTGTCGAAAAACCCCTATTAATCTATCTTTCCAAATGTAAGAAGTAAAACTAGAAACCAGGTGGAACCTCCTAAGGTAAAAGATACCATATTTAATGTGTTCCTAAATTACTTCAAATACTTTATGTCAAAGATTGAATCTTGTTTTATGTCAAAGATTGAATCTTGTTTTTCTTATTCAGAGACATAAGTTTTTACTAAATAAATTAGTCCCATATTGATAAAATAATCGGTTGACCATGAACAAAATGAAATGTATTTATTCAAGCTATATTTATAAAATAATGTTGGTTTACAATATCAATGAAATGACAATCATGATTTAAAATACTGGTAAAAAAAATAAGCTCAGCTTAAGTTTAACTATGTCACTAGTGGTTGTTGAGGAGGTTACGGTTTAGAGGAAGAGGGTTTTGGAGTCATGTAGAAGGTTAATATGAAGCTAGTTGGTTTTTTAAATATAATTTAAATTTTAATATTGTTCAAAAAAAAATATGAAGCTAGTTTGGAGGTTGATGTCATAATATAAATTCACACCCAACCTCTCATATTATCTTTCCTTAAAAAAAGTTTTTGAAGTATATTATTCTTGCAAGTCTTTTTAGTTTAATCTTACGTACAACTCATTGATTTGTTACGAAAACTTGATTAGTTCATCTTAAGAACTTATTCAATTATTTCTCTAGCTCGTCCCTGAGCAAAAGTACTTTACAAATCATGTTGTTAAACGTAAAATGATGTAATTAAAGATATCAAGTATTCAACTCAGTCAACTTCCAAAACATCTTCAAAAACACATCAAGCATTCAACTGATCAGTCAAAAGGGCCGTGGATTTTTCGTTGAGGTTATGTTGAAATCTTTAGTTTTTGCTCGTTTTATTGTTTGTGATGATTTAAAATATAGTATGGTATGTATCCATTGAATACATACTTATATTTTGGATACCTATTACAATTATATTACTGGTGATTGCAAACCAACCGGAGACCTACAAATTTCCATGGGGATCGAGAACGTATAGATAGTCTTCAAATTCGCCACCTCTTTAATGATCTTCAAATTCGAGAACGTATAGATAGTCTTCAACTGTATCCCAAAAGTTTCAGGTATGTAAAAACGGATGTGGTCATCGTCATGAGCCAGATCAACCAGAACCAGGGTGCTTCCATCAAGTTGTTTTGTCCAGAGTTTCAGTATGGCTTTTGACAAACTATCATCTTCAGCTTGAGTTCTTCAACTTCCAATAGATTCCAATTTTTCGGGACTGCTAGCTAGCTGCTGGTGGAGGTGAAACTAATTGAATCTGATACTCTGCTGCAAGAGTTATAGTGACATGCCTATCACCTATTTTTGATCCCTGCAAGCCCAAATAATGCAAAAAATGAGTTTAAAAGAGCATAGTTTTAATTACGCCAAATGCAAAAAACTATCTTGCAAGCTAGAAGTAACTTACGGAAATAAGAAGAGCAGTGTTTGCTCCTCGAGATTTTGTGAAAGTAATATATGCAATCTGGGAAGATTCCATTTGCTTTGTTTACTAGTAATTCGTATTTCCCTTTCATTCAACAAAAGATTTGATTATGAAGCATATGATCAGTAGCCTCTAGTTTACATTTTTTAACTATTCCACCATTGAAAGGCAGATTTTATCCAACAATTAATTAGTATCATAGCCTCGTTCTATATAGTATATGCCAATATTCATTTATGATTAAAGACACCTCAAACTCTCTGAAAGAAAAGCCGGCCAGTTACTTTCCAGTTCTCGGTTCTACAAACAACACACTTAATTGGGCCATTAAGATTTAAGATGGAAACCATATATAATGGATGCGCAAGGGTTATAGGAATCCATTGAGCTGGCAGCCACACCGGCTGCAGATGAGATGAAAAGTAAAACGGCGTGTGAGTTCATCTTCCAAGCAATACCAGAAGATATTGATGCAGGAAGCGATGAAGAAAACAGCCAGTGAAGTGCAGGATTCTTTAAGAACCCGGTTCATTGGCGTCGGCCGAGTTCAAAAGGGAGATCGAGGGGCTTCAAATGAAGGACGGTGAGGAGTCCAGCGATGATAATGGAGGGAAACTTTCCGCAACTTTTTGATACAGTTACAGAAGAATACACAAAGCTTGCTGCTTCAATGGAAAACTACTCGGATTTGGAGAAAATGCCATTTAAGGAAGCAATAGGCCGGTTGAAGGCCTGTGAAAACGGGTTAAGACTTCGATAAGGAGGGTCGTCTGAGGATGACTCACTGTTGTTTACAAAAGCAGGTTGGAATGGTGACAGAGGAGGTAAAGGTAGCTCACAAGGTAGTTGTGGGCAAGTTATCACATGACCGGGGAAAGAAGTTCGTTTACAGAATCGGATGAACGTGTCACAGGTCGTATTCTGTTTTAAGACGGATCTATGGCTGAAATAAAAGGAAAAGTGAGGACCAGTTAATGATTTCAGATGTGTACTTTATTCATGCTTTAAAAAGCAACATCCTTAGCCTCGGTCAGTTGTTTGCATGATATATATCTGAGACTTGATGATAAACAAGGGAGGCTTGTGATGAGGGTGAAAGTTGACAAGTAAACCAAGCACAAGGTCAAGATATATGCCAAGAACAGACCGTGGTTGTGAGTTTAACTCAAACCCGTATTATTATCCAAGTTTTGTCAAGAAGAAAGGATTACAAGGCATATAACGACACCTTATACTCCACAACAAGACGGTGTTGTGGAGCAGAGAAACAGAATGGTAGTCGATCGAGATGACATTATCACTCTTGAAGAGTAGAACGTAGAAGAAACATTTTGGGGGGAGGCTGCCCGCAGTGCCTTGTTAAACAAAGCTTGAAGATAGAAAGCAGGTTGGATATAAACTAACCAACGATACATACAGCAGCACAATGGATGAGATTTCAGCAAACTAGTCAAAGAAACTCCTCGATCAGGTCATTCGCAGAAACCTCCAAGGAAATTAAGATTGGTAACTTAAACAGTTTTTACCTGCATTATTAATTAATATTACAAAGAAAACAGTTTACAGTATAATTAAAACAATAAATCACTGGATCAGAGAGTTGGATATATAACTAAAGTCAACCGAAAATCTTTGTTGCATGGAAACAGGATAATGTGTGCTGTTGCCGCTCGTCTCCCTCTGTTTTCTTTTTCTTTCGTCTGTAATTAGTTTCGTCCAAATATCAAATATGTGTCAACCCTCTTATATAATGAATCCCTAAGGCCTCTCCTTAAAAGGATTGGAGTTATGAAGAGTCTTGACTGCCACGTCAGCAGGACTCCCTCCAGGACTCTCCCTGCTTATAAGACAGCTTTTTCAGAACTTCTTCGCCACATCATCATTTCTTTTTTCATTTTCTTTTAAATACATTTAACCAAACTATATCTTTAACATTAAAACACACACATTTATATAAAAAAAACACATTAAATAAAAAAAACACACTAACATTTATTTAAAAAAAAAGATTACAACACAATTTATTGAAAACACACAATAAAAAGTAACACACAAACCAACTCAAATGAAAACTAAAACAAACTACTCGTCATCCTCATCGTCTTCATCATCACTACCTTCGCCCATCGCTAGAAACTCTTCCCCAAACTGATCCATCAAAGACTTACGATAATTCAGAAGCGCCTTCAGCTACCTTCTAGGCAAATCAGTGGGAACCGGGTTCTGAAGAAACGTAAACGCGTCCATAACTTCCCTCCTGTGACGAGAAGCTTTCCTTGCCTTTCGATCCTCTTCAAACTTGAGCCGATCTTCATCTGTTTTCTGTATGGATTCCTTCTGCAACTTGAGCATTTCGTCGAGCTTAAGAAGCGCCTCTGAACCGGTGTATGATCTACTCGAACCTGCATCAGAACCTTGGGACAACTTTCGGCTAACATTACGTCCCGGTGGTCTCCTAATCGGGTCATCTCCAAACAACTGGTCGACACCCGGGTTTTGCTGTTGACCAAGCGGTTGTGATGGCCCACTGTCGTCATCCAAATCGACCATATCCACCCACGGCTGTCTACTTGTGCCGTGGTCGTTCCAAAAGGTTGGAAAACCTTTAAGAATTTCCCAACAACTCTCGAATGCAAAGCGAGACGACCCATACAAGTCCTTGTATTGCTTATGGATGGCATCAAAAATATGCTTCTCATCGGTGTCGCTTTGCCGTCCTTCATCATTAAACCTTTTATACACTGTCCCAAAATTCTTACACCCGGCTTTGATTTTGTTCCATTTTCCATGAAGTTGACTCACATTACGATGACCATCTGTTGATGTATTGGTAAACAACGTCTCAATCTTTGTCCAAAACACATTTTCCGTTTGACCATTCCCCTTGATCGCGTCCTCGGTAGCATGCACCCAACACCTAGTCAAAACCACACATTCCGCATCGGTCCATTTCCTTTTTTCTGCAACCTCCTTTCCTTTTTTTGTCATTCTTTTTGGCGGTTGGACAACCACGTCTTCTTCGTCCACAGGAGTGGCAGAAGCAATACTAGTTCCCGCGCGTTGGTTGTCCGCTTCATCTACCACATGAATCGGCTGTGTTGGTGGTGGTGCCGCTGCCGCTGTTGCTTGTCGATACATCTGTGCCGCCTGCAATTGTTGCAATATCAGAAGGTTGTTTGCGTTGTTTATACCATCAATCGAGTTATAACCCATTTGATTATAAAAGGAAGTTGAAAACGGGTTCACATGGCATGGAGGCATCGATGGCGACGGCATATAGTTGAGTGGGAATTGAGAGTTGGTTGATTGAAGTTGTGGGCTAGATGACGACATCGCCGGTGATGGTGGTGGAGGAAAGTCGAGAAGGTTTTGAAGCATGTCGTCTCCAACATTTTGATTGGTTTTTTTGTTTTGGTTTTGTTTGTTTTTCTTAGGCATGATGTGTGTTTGAGGGTAATGAATGATTTGAATGTATGTGAAATGGTAATGTGAAGAAGAAGATGGAGTTGGTTGTTTAAAAAGAAAAGCAGAAGGTAGCCATTAAATTCAAAAAGGAGGAAGAAACAAATTTTTTTTTATATAACGGTCGATTACAAGCTCGCATGGCCCACAAGGAGCGTCTACGAGTGTCTTGGCTAGGACTCCGGAGAAGGACGCAACGTGGGGGACACTCGCTGCCTATACACTTTTTCGTCTTCAGCGGGTGTGACGGAGCGAAGACGCTCCTATAAGAACAGACATAATAAGAGTACTCGTCGTACCTAAATTTTTGAAAAATTTACATATATATGACATAATTACATATATGTCTTAAGTACAAGTTTTTAATGCATAAATACAATATTTTTAAAGCATGCTTTGGACATATATGTAATTATGTCTTTAAAATGGGACATATATGTAAATCTCCCTAAATTTTTTAATATATTTTGTATTATAAATAAATATAAGGTTATGATTTTTGTTTTCAATAAATTAAAAAATTAACATGTAAATATTCATCGTAACGCCCTCACTTTTCCATTATTATTATTATTATCTTCTTTTATTATACAAAAGTACAGTTGCTGTAATAACTTATCGACCAATCACAGTTCTTTTATTATACCAATCACGGGTCTAATATCTAGTTATTATTATTATTATTATTATTATTATTATTATTATTATTTTAACAACAATTTTATTAAATTTTCAAAGAAGTTATTACAAGAATTTAGTGGGGAGCCGCGATACTATCTGGGCTTCACACCTCCAGCTATAACAAAGTTAATTCTATGAAAAATACCCGAGCCCCAATGTCTTGAGTCACGGAGAACTTTCGGATCCGTTTCAGTAAGGCTACCGCATACTTATCAAGTTATCCGAAGGAAAAGAAAGAGAATGGGAGAAACTCATATCCAATAATGGTACACTTAGCTTCATACTTAACACGCTTACGTTGCGCGACTTCAGTTATTATTATTATTATTATTATTATTATTATTATTATTATTATCAAATTACTAAAATATACATGTGGTTTGGTTGAAATTACTAGTTTCATACTTGCCAAATCGAAATTATGTCAATGATATCTATGGTTTACAATTTTGCACTCAGATCATACCTCGCGCTGAAGTTTGTTATTTGTGTCGTTAAATAGCCCACGTGTCATACATATTTCATACCTCACATGCAAGGCGCGTGGGACTAATTTAAAAACGACACAACTAGATCATCAACACGGAGTATGGTTTGAGTGTGAATTTGTAAACCATATATATCATTAGCATAACTTCGATCTTGATACTAATCATGATATTAAGGTGAGGTTACGATGCCAAAGTTGATAGAATAGGAATATAGGCTAACCTAGTGAAATATGGTTAGTTTGACTTTAAAAGTCAAACTAGTCAAACAATACTAGCTGGGTAAAGTGAGGGGAGAAAAGTTATATGTGAAACTATTTGGTAATTTGTATGTTGTTAAAGTGTACAAGTGATGATTTTTAGGTGTTAAGGAATCAGAGGTTCCCCTTGACTTTATTATCAATATCCTTGATTAACTCGGGGTGACTGTTATGGCTATTAAATAGGCACTTATGATATCTCGGATTACTTAAGAGGTTTCATATAGTCATGGGGTTGTAATGATCATATGTGAATTTTGGGTCCTTATGAGCTCATTAATATTTGAATACCACCGAAAAATAGCTCGGTTTTATACTAGAAGCGTGTATAATCAAAATCCGAATATATTTTCGTCAGATCCATGTACCCTACCCAGATATCTTGGCTCCGCCTCTACTACTGGAGACCTACATGTTTGAATGGAGACACAATGTACAGTTGTACAGATAGTCATCGATCACATATTTACAAGGAATACGTATATGTTGTGAGTATTCAAGATAATAGTCTGAACAAAATCATATTTGAATTGTCTGTTCTCCCTTGTGTTACAATAAATGGAATCAACTACAAAATCGTATTTGATATATGCCGTTTCTTTTCTTCTCTTGCTTCAAGGGCTATGGGCTAAACAGATAAGGTTTTTCACATTTAAGTTACCCGGGAGAGGCGAGTCATTTTGACTTACATGATCGTGACTTACCGGGGTTCCAATGACCCTTTTTGTTACCTAGTGGATTTGAATTTGAGATCCCTTATAGAAAGGTAAAAGATGATAACCACTAGGCCTTTCTGGAGGTAGGTCGTTTTTAAGGGTCATCCTAACTCTTATATAAATGCAGACTTAGCTCGATACACACTTTACCCTGAGTAAATTGCTTATCAAAAATGTATACAGAACAAGATCAAACAATCATGAAAAAAATGAATAAGTTATAGCAAAGCCGAAAAGCTACTTATTACTCAAAAGAACTAACGAAAATGAGGTCAAAATCAGTATCATCTTCTACCTTGGATGAACCTTCTTTTTCACATGACAGTTATTGTGGTTGAGGCTTGATAAGCACCCGAACTTCCTCTTCATATCCTGCCAAACATTTGTTTTCTCACTTTCCATCGTTGCTTTCCTTAAATAACCTTTTTGGATCTCCTTCCTCATCACAAGACATTCTTTCTCAAGTTCCTTCACCTTACTACTCATTTTCTCCAATTCTAACTTTGCTTTCTCTTCCTCTCTGACCTCTGTAAGCCTTTTTGAATCATCTTCTGACCCTGCTGCCTCCTTAGTGATCGTTTCCCTTAAGTGTAACTGACCTACAAACAGAACCTGAACCGCTACACGGACTGGAAGTCTCTCGTTTTGTGCTGCGTGCTCACATGCCACTTGTGACATCTTGTTGCAATCCATAACAGCACAAATCTCTTCACGTTCGGATTCTGTAAAATATCTGTGTTTATTTAAGTATATGTCTATGGCCCGATATATCCCATCTGAGGTTTTTTGTGTTCCTTCTGATGCAGCATTTGACATTTCAGAAAGTGATATAAACGAGTCCTTTTTCAAATCAATGTCGTTGGCTACCTCACTTAAGAAATCTTCAAGAAGTTCAGCCACAATGTAGAGCCCGGATTGGTTTTCCCCGTTGAAACTGCTGTAAAAATGCTTCAAGATTCTTCTAACACACTCTGTATCATACTTTTCATCTCTTGAATAGCTTTGAGATGGTATCAGCAAGTCATTAATCGTTGCTAAATCTAGTTGCCTCCCGATCCTCACTTCAAACCCTTCTCTACAGTTAGCGTTAGCTTCTAAAACAGTTGCGTATTGAAGCATTTCTGATAGTAATGCACAAGGGAGGATCCCCCGGTCATGGGGTAAAAGTCTTTCGATTGCTTCAATGGCTAATCTTTTCGAATTAGAAGAAGAAACGCCTTCAGAAGAAGATGATTCTTCGTCAGTTTCTTTTGGTTCAAAAAACACCCAACTTTTGAAATATTGATAAAGATTTGATGCAATGTAGTTGGAGCCCACTTTGGATTGAATCATCGCACGGATTATAGGCTCATAAAATTCAAGATGAAGTTCAGTTAAGCTCAAGTCTTCTGACTTCCAATCAAGAACAAAGAGTTGTCGTTTAGCATTTGGATTGTAAACGTTTCCATCAAACCTGTGACCATCATCATCATCATCGTCCTCATCTTCATCATCAAAAGTTGGAGCCTTTATTGGATCGCCAAGTAAAAGAGGATTATCAACAGCTTTATTGATAAGGGAATCCATACAACCATCAACAAGACCAAGGTTTACTGCTTGTTGAAGAATGGAGTGATCATCTATCGCCTTTAATGATTTCAATGATTCATTCCAGCCAGTGAGAATTTTGTGTTTGAAAAACGATAGAGATTGATTCAGGAGATTGTGCGAGCAATGGGTATCTGTCATACCCAAATAGCCAGCCAAACAAGAAATTGGAATGACGTTTTCAGGTGTGAAGTGGACAGGGAAACCATAGCAGAATCTTGCAACGGTCTCAAAAGTATGGCGGTTGATATGAATATCACAGAATAGATTACAAATGTCTTCATCAGGGTTCTCTTTAAATAGCTTACAAAGTTTCGATGATTTTTCAGCAAGAAGATCCTGTAGTTGAACAAGGCAAAAGTTTATAATAAAAATTAGACTTAAGATTTTATATAAGTACTTCATTACTTTAAGATTTATGTAATACTCGGTAATTCTGAACATTTAAACAAATTATCTACTTGGCTGCCCCATGGTGGGGATTTATTTCCTTAAAAACATTAGATATAATGAATTAAATCAAGCAAGCAAATGTAACTGTTGCAAAGGTGGAGCGTATTACCTTGTTTAAGTTGTATGGTATTCCGCATACAGGGACTTGAATGTCTTTTGAAACAGAATATCGTGACATCTTATGAAAATCATGCAAAAAAAAAAATGTTAGAATGTTGAGAGAAACTGCATTTTGTTGATTTTTTCTTGAACAACAACTGCATTTTGTTGATGATATTTCATATAAATGTTGATGTTACACATTTTAAGACATAACACTAAGATAAATAGTTCTTTACAGTAACACACTATATAATTTTATCCCAAAAAGGGTTCTCATTTTTACTAATAAAAGATATAATCTAGTTTGACTATTCACAAGTCAAAGGTCTAATGGAACCCTTTTTTGTAGGTTCAGGTTTTACCTGTATGGTTGATCCGAACCATAACGGATTAACAGAACCCCTCAACTCAAACTGGACCCGGAATCTATATGGGTATCGTGCATAACGCCTACACAACCCATCTATGGCCTGTTTAACTCGGAGTCCCAAACACTCAAACACGACCCATAGTAACTCCAAACTAGTCAGGTTACTGTGACCCAAACAAAACCTAAATGTCGACTATAACAGTATAATTATAAAACAAGAGAACAATGGATGCATATCAAAAAAGAAGTTATGAGCCGAAATTATAAAAATAAGAGAACAATGGAAGCATATCAAAAATAACAAAATCTAGCCCGTTGTAGTCATAGTATATAAAAAAGTAAAATTTTGTGTCATGTCAAGAATCATATGCCGGAATTAAAACAACATATGCATAAAAAAAAATCTAAAGAAATAGGAACATTTAGAATAAAACATGAGGAATTAATGAGCCATTATAAAAAAAATGTAAATCACATAACACTACGATATAACATTTCTAACCTTTTATCTCCAAAAAGCTTAATTTGCACATTTCTAACAATGTAATCTTTTAAACATCAAGAATTATATATTTATATACATATCACTTCCAAGAAATCAACAATCAATTTTTGGCTAGTAAAAACGAAGTTATTGAGCAAAAAAAAAAAAAAAAGTTAAAAACTTACTGTGTTGATGATCAAATTATGGCAAGAAGATACTACCCGTGCATGTTTAGTAAGATGATACTAGGTTTATTTATTAAGTAATAAGAGGAGGTTTTTGTGGGCTTGAATCAGATTCTGTTAGGATTTCAAGGGAGATGGTTAGACTATTTCAATTTTGGTTTTGGACCATCAAGTAACAGCTATTTTTGCCACGTGGATATCATGAAAATATATTTGTCAAATACGAGTAATTGTTTTCTCAAGGCGATGGCAACTTATGCGGGATAGCCGGATATAGGCATGAGATAGACCCCATACCATGTGGAACACCAACGCCGATCTCGTTGTATGGGGTGCGGTATGAGATTTATAGAACCCATTGCTTTTTTGTAAGTTTGTTTGTTCGTAAGTTTATTATTTAATTGTGATTGTAATAAGGTATGAGATACATCATGCCATCATGGTATGATAATCTATCTATCCTATAACCAAAGGGAAATGATAAGCATATCACTATTTTGATTCATGTACTATAATGTATAAGTTTTATAATTAAATGTACAAATCAATAATGCGTACTGGTGGTAAATTAATCAAGTTTTGTGGTACAGATATCAATTCACGTAACTAAAAGAGCAAATTGTCTATATATTTGACACTATTATTCTTTTTGAGCCTAAAACTCCTTCCAAATTACTCTAGATGTTCTCTCTTATTTAAAAAAAAAAATTTTGCTTATTAAATTGATAATTATATTTAAAATAATTGCTCTCATGTCTGCAGAAAAAGATAATAATCAATGCATGGTTGCTGAAGAAGAATGGGTTCCCTCTGATGACTCATCAATTAATGATGAAGAGGAAAGAGATTGTTGTTATATGGCTTTGGCTGATCAAGAGCATCTGGTGAAGGAAGATGTCACATCTGGAAGATGGGTGGATATTGTTATTAAAAAGGTAATTGATTATGACAAGGAAACTGATCCTGAATTAAAATTGGACATTGCTGAAGCTCTAAACTCTGATTTAATTTTTGTGGAAACTGTTCGATCAGAAATGTCAAATAATTTTTAAGGCACAAGTTTTGGTCACTGAACAACTGGTCCAAAAAAAGGAAGAGCTTGAAAATGCTTTATCTAAAGAAAAACAAGTCATTCAGTCATGACTTGAGACCAGGAAACCATTTGATGCTGCACGAAACCAGTACCCCTCTTAAAAACGTGCATATCTGGGGGTGATGTATATGCAGCAGCATTAATACCTGTTGTTGACCGATTACCAGAAGTGTTAAAACCTAGCACTATTTATGATGAACCAACAACTCCCAAGACTTGTATTATTCCACTAGTTCAATTGACTGAGATCAAGACTGGAGCATACCAGATGAATGCTCCAGTCAAGAAGGTTAAGCAGAATAAATCTTTGTCTCAATCATCTTCTAAAGAACCCCAGGTTCAGAAAAAGAAGAATGTTGTTTCCCCACCTAAGCCAAAAGTCCAGTCATCTGGAAAGGCCAAAGTGTCATCTGAAGAAACTATTTTGTTAAGGTTGGAGAGCCAGTTTCAACTACTGGCTCGTCAGGTTCAAAGTTGTAATGCAAGATTAAACAATTTTGAGGGTACTACATCTGGCCCTAAACAAAATACCAAACCTTTTTCCAAGAAAGAAAAATCGAGCACACCTGTTGAAAAGAACAAGAAAAAGGTTTCAAAACTGTCAAACCTAGTGGTCTTTTCATCTAAGACTATTGTTGAAGAAAGTGAACTCAACTAGATACCCCTAGGGATCCATTTGGCAGGATCCAGAGAACCCATCAGTCGATGGGTTCCCAAAACTAACTAATCAATCTGGTGGATGTGCAGGGCGATCGAAAGAAATATATTTGGTATCTTGACAGCGCTGCTGGTAGGACAATGACCGGATGTAAGACCCTGCTGGAGGAGTTCGTGGCTTCAAACGGACCCTCTATTACTTTTGGGAATGATGATTCTGGAAAGACTGAAGGATATGGTGTCCTGAATAATGGTCAAGTCAAATTCAAACGGGTGGCTTATGTCAATGGTTTGAAATATAACCTAATAAGTGTGAGCCAACTGTGTGATGATGGTTACCAGGTGTTGTTTAACATCTCACAGGGCATTGTATTTAAATAAGGATTGGAAGGTAGTATTGATTGCTCCCAGAAGAGGGAATGTGTATGTAATGGATATGGAAAGCTCTCTTTTAGAGCAATGTTTCTATACCAAGGCTGATGAAGACACAAGCTGGTTATGGCATAAAAGGTTATCCCATTTAAACTTCAAAAATATTAATAAGTTGTCCAGAAAACAACTTGCAGATGGGATACCTTCAGTTTCTTTCAAAAAGGAAAGACCATATCCAGGATGTGAGATGGGTAAGCAGAAACACACCAGTTTCAAGATAAAGCAGAATTTTAGCATATCTGAACCACTTCATATGCTGCATATGGACCTTTTTGGTCCAGTGAATGTTCAGATTCGTGCTGGTAAGAAATATACCCTAGTAGTAGTTGATGAGTACTCCAGATATTGTTGGGTAATATTTCTTAGATCAAAGAATGAAACTTGCTGTTGAAGTCATCACTCTTATCAAGAAAATTGAACTCAAATATAAGCGAAAAGTGTGTCAGTTAAGAAGTGATAATGGAACAGAATTCCAGAATGCAACTCTGGAGCAATTCTGCACTGACACTGGCATCTCTTAGAATTTCTCATCAGCACGCACTCCAGAACAGAATGGAGTTGTAGAAAGAAAGAACAGAACGCTGATAGAAGCTGCCAGGAGTATGCTTGATGAATCCGGTCTTCCTAAAATGTACTGGGCTGAAGAAATTGCAACTGCTTGCCACACCCAGAATCATTCAGTGTACGTGAAGCGACACAAGAAGACATCCTATGAAATATTGAGAAATAGAAAACCAAATTATGGTTATTTTCACGTTTTTGGATGTCCAGTGTACATCCTGAACGACTCTAGTCAGTTAGGCAAATTTGATGCCAAAGCTGATGAGGAATATTTCTTAGGATATTCAGCCATTCGCAAAGCCTTCAGAGTTTATACAAAGAGACTGGAAAAGGTTCAAGAGTCAATACATGTCACATTTGATGAATCCAATGAAGCAATCAATAAAAAGCCAACCCTTAATTCTCCCCCAGAAAATCCAATTATTTTTGGTGAATCTGATCCTATCAAAGATTCATCTGAAGATGTTTCCAATCATCCTGACTTGGAACCAGTGAAATTTGAAAAACCTCCCAGTAGTACTTCATTTTATTCATCAATAAGTTTCAAACTACCCTCTGAACTTGTTATTGGATCAGATGTTCGTACTACTCCTCCAGTATCAGCTTCAGTTGATTTTGAGCAAGTAATTCAAGAAATGCCTTTAAATGAAGAATTTCATGATGCAAATCGTGATCTTACAGATTCTGATGTAGACGTTGAAGTTGTCTGGCAAGATCCTCTTCCAGGAAATCAATTGAATACTTGCACTGATATTGTTGTTCATAACAATCCTGGTCAATACTCTAAATGGACCAGAAATCACCCAATTGATCAAATCATTGGTAATCCATCTAGAGGGATTCAAACCAGAAGTGCCTCCAGTGAACAATGTTTATATGTCAGCTTCTTATCACTGATTGAACCGAAGAAGATTGATGAGGCAATGAATGACCCAAGCTGGGTGATAGCTATGCAAGAAGAGCTTCACCAGTTCGAACGAAACAAAGTTTGGTATCTGGTTCCTCCTCCAATTGGCAAGAAAGAACCAATTGGAACCAGATGGGTCTTCAGAAATAAGGTTGATGAAGATGGACACGTGATAAGAAATAAAGCCAGATTAGTGGCACAAGGGTACGTCCAGACAGATCTTGACTTTGAAGAATCATTTGCTCCTGTAGCAAGGTTAGAAGCCATCAGAATGTTTTTAGCCTTTGCTGCCCATCATAAGTTCAAGGTCTACCAGATGGACGTCAAGAGTGCATTTTTGAATGGAGAATTAGAAGAAGAAGTTTATGTCAAGCAACCTCCAGGCTTCATTGATGAAAAACATCCACATTGGGTAGATCGTCTGGACAAGGCACTGTATGGCCTCAGACAAGCCCCTCGAGCCTGGTATGATACTCTGACCAAACACTTATCTGAAAACGGTTTCAAAAGAGGTGAAATTGACAATATTATTTATTCTTCGTGAAAGAGGTAATCTTCTGTTGGTATAATTTTATGTTGATGATATTATTTTTGGTTCTACTGATGAATCTTTGTGCAAGAAATTTTCGAAAATCATGTCTTCAGAATTTGAAATGAGTTTGATGGGTGAATTAACATTTTTTCTTCGACTTCAGATTAAACAAACCAGTGATGGTATTTTTATTAATCAAGAAAAATATGTTAGAGACATTTTAAGAAAATTCGATATGAATTCTTCACCTTCAAAATCAACTCCAATTTCTGCACCTTTAACAATAGATTCAGATCCCGATGGGAAGCCAGTGAACACTACTACCTATAGAGGCATGATTGGTTCACTAATGTATTTAACTGTCAGTAGACTAGATATAATGTTTGCAACATGTCTTTGTGCCAGATATCAGTCTAATCCAAAAGAATCTCATCTGGCGGCTGTAAAGCGCATTCTGAAGTACCTCAAGGGTACTCCCAGTTTGGGTCTTTGGTATCGTAAAGGCTCAGGCTTAGATGTAACACCCCACCATTGGCGGAAACATGAGGTGTCATGAAAAGTATAACACAATATGGCATTACGTAGATACTGTTAAATGAATTAGAATATAGTAAATATATTCCTAAAACATGAATTCAAAGTCAAAACAATGCTAAAATAGCTTATTACAACCAAGTCCATAAAGAAATAATCCAAGGCATGTAGCCTTAAAGTCTGACAATAAATAAAGGAGCACTAATCTCCGAAGTTCAAGCCTAGCTTAGCAGTCTTTATCCCTGATTAGCCTGAGTACCTGAAAAGTATACTAAAATGTGTCAACACAAAGGTTGGTGAGTTCGTAGGTTTTAGTTAAAAAGTCTAGTCAAAGAAATATGTCTTATTTTGATTCTTTAGAAACATAATAGGTAGATGTTCAATATATAGTGAGCAGAGCTACGCCATAGTCCAAGTACTCAAAGTGTGGCCTTACGGTACCTGCCTTAGATAATGATATGTGGCCTTACAGTTCAACAACTTGCCTTGGTGGCCTTACAGTTAAACAACTTGCCTTAATATAAGTCTCTAATGCACACAATAAGTACGTCTCAATAAGCACAATCATTAAGCACATAATCACACATACAAACAAAAACAAGCACGTCACATGGCATCAGTAACTCTATAAAAACCAGCTCTATATTGAACATAAATAAATATCGACAAACTGTTTTAAAAAGTAGCAGTATACTTTCCACCCCAAAGCACGTAAAAAGAGGGGCTACGAAACTCACCTGAAAAGTGTTATGAAAGTATAACGAATGAGCACGACAAGCACAATCAAAGTCCACGACAATCAACACCTACCAATAATACATGACAAGTCACAATGAAAGTCTTTGGTCTTAAGTCTTAGCCTATTAGAAATGCCTTTAAGTGCACATGTCTTTATTTAACTTCTAAAACGACGTTTGACAAAATTTGAATAAACCGAACAAGAGTCTGGATTTGACAACAAAGTCCTTTATTAAGTTCAAACACATTATTATATCAATACAACCTCATTTGAAATCATTTTATAGTTCAAAATAAGTTTCACTCGAATTTTAATCAAAACTAGACGAAACCGAAGATTTTACCGAAAAGCTTACGAAACTGAAACGAGTAGAGGTTGAGCTCAACCTAATGGTTGAACTTGACCAACTAAATCCCAAATATGTTATTTTAAAATCTTTTATTCATATGTTAGCCAATTGGACCAAAACTACACCTTTTGAGAAAACTAGTCAAGTTTAAGAACCGAATAAGTGCGTATGGACACGATAGGCTAATGAAATCGACTATATGAGTAGGGAAGTGGTTGAACTCGACCATGGCAGGTCTAGTTCGATCTGGACAGAGGTTAAAATGATTCTTTTCCAAGTCTTAAAGGTCCGAGAGTTAAAACAAGTCATTTCGGGTCAAACTAGGAACCTTACGAGCCGATTAAGCGACAAAAGTCAACAGAGGGTCAACCTAGACCACTAGAGATCGAGCTAGACCAGGTAGTGGTCGAGCTTGACCTGCCTAGGTTGAGCTAGACCTGGCCAGGTTTGGATTCATACGCGATTTGAGCAAAACGAACGATTTTGACGCGATTTTGTTAAAATAACGAGATCTAAGGCTACCCAATTCATACCCATGAGTCTTGATTAAACAAAAGTGTCACAAATCAGTACAAAAAGGGTGAAGTTCGACTGATTTCATACATCATGTGATCGACAATTGCACAACCTTAATCTTGGATATCTTCAATTCTTGTAGTTGCACAAAATCCAAATTACATGAGTGCATAATGTATCAAATTAAAGCCTTAATTAAGGTTCAATTCGTTTCTTACACACAATTGTAACCGAAATTGCACAATCAACAATCAAAGACATGATTCGCTTAGCCTTTGATTAGAACCGAAAGAGTAAGCATATATATACATATAAAAACGAATTGGAGAGATTAAGAACAGAACTTACACAAGTTTTTGATGAAGAGAATGATAATATTCAGTTGTTTCTTGATCAAAGATTGCAACCTTGATTGATTGAAAGCGTTTAGAACCGAAATCGAGAGAATGATTTAAGAGAGGATTTGAAAGACAAACTCTTTTCTCTTCTTGTCTATGAAATCTGGATTTTTGTGATGAAAAAGTGTTTTTCAAAGATAACCTTAGAGAGAAATCTTATGTGTCTAAAACCTTTTTGATGGAATGAAAGAATAAACTATATATAGGCATGAATATGGTGGAATTCAACCATGGTCGAATTCAACCAGGTCTAACTCGACCAAGTCGACCTCAACCAGGTCGAACTCGACCAAAATCTGGAAAACAGACTCTTTTACGAAAACGTGGCCGCTTGAATCGTCAAAAATGGAGTTATGGTTTGAAAGTTATGACCAAAACAAAATCAATACGTTTTTTTGTTGTCGACTCGTTTAATTAATTAAAACTACTCCATATACGGCAAAGGTAAATGATATCCGTTGATTCGCTTAATGTTTTGAAAGTTCATTTTAACTTTATTTGGCATTTCTATGAGGCAACTAGTCTTCCTCAATCATTTGCTCCAACTTTTAAAAAGTTAAAGGCACTAGTACTCAATAAACATGTCTTGTCTTATTAATACTCTAATCCATATAGCCACACGTCTAAATACTTAAATTGATAGTTAATGACCTTCTACAAACAAAACAGTATAGTTAGACGAACGCTCAAGTGACGGTTGTCACATTAGATCTAATGGGTTATTCAGATTCTGATCATGCAGGTTGTAAGATAGACATGAAATCCACTACTGGTGGATGTCATTTCCTTGGTGGCAAACTGGTGAGTTGGACCAGTAAGAAGCAAACATCGGTCTCTTTATCCACTGCTGAAGCAGAATATGTGTCCGCAGCTAGTTGTTGTGCTCAGATACTCTGGATGAAGAACCAGTTGCTTGATTATGGTATTAAGTATTCAAAGACCCCTATTTTCTGTGATAATACCAGTGCCATCGCTATCTCAAACAATCCAGTCATGCATTCCAAGACGAAACACATTGATGTCAGGTGTCATTTTATTCATGATCATGTTATGAAAAATGATGTTGAAATCCACTTCATCCCCACTGACAAACAACTCGCTGACATATTTACAAAAGCTTTGGATGAGAAAACTTTTCAATATCTTGTCAGTGAGTTGGGAATGTTGAACCCTTAATTTGGAACCTTGTTATGAACGCCTTTGTGACACTGACAGGGTTCTTTGATTCCAGATTTATAAATCTATACCAGTAAAGCTATCGAACGCCTTTGTGATACTATCTTTACACTGATAGATTTATGGATCACCATTCCACGGGGAAAGACTCAGACCACATTTTTTTTATATAAGTTTCAGGGGGAATTTATTAATCTATTTTCTCACTGGACAAATTTTTTTTCTGGAAAATGTTTCTGGTACCTTGTAAATGTGTCCCTCTCATTTGTTTATATTAGTTGATGTGCGTATTTGAGGATTACCAGAATGGTCTAATCTGGGTACCTACTGGAGTGTCCCTCCAATGTACCATCAGTGCATATTCTACTGGCCTAAGCCACTAGTGAAACTGGAATGTCTAGTCAACCACATGCATTGAAATGAGTCTTGGTGTGTCAAGTCATAATATTTTAATATTTGATGCTAGTGCGTGCCATCCATACAAACTTTTTATCTGGACAGTTAGTGTTCACCTTACGTGGCATGATTTTTTTTCCAACTTAAAATGATGGTTTTGTTACCTTGGGAAGACAAAAAGTGCAAGTTGGTAATTTTTGTGGGCTGTCAACCGTCATACATTTATGTGTGATGGGAAACATTAAATGCGGATGTCAAAACCGATCAAAACTGTTTTGAAAATTTTCAAACTTACCGTTTTGAATTCCATTTTCTCTTTCCTCTATAAATACCCATACTTATCTCACTTTTCAGTTTTATCTCAAAAATCATTTACCCCCAAATCTTCAAATTCCTTCATATATTCTTTTCTTCATTTACTCTCCAATCATCATCATCTCTCTACTTAAATTTTTTTTCCTTATCAATTCTAAATTCTTTCAGTTTCATCTTCATAAATCTTAACGGCTCCTAAACCATCTCTTAAAAATCTTCTAGCTGCTAATTATGCTCCCGTAGACACTTTTAAAAAGGCCAATCACATCTCCCTCACTGCCGACTCCATCAGAATCAACATGAATAACTGGATGGCCAAACTCTCAACCAATCATTTGGCAACATCCATTATTGGAAGGTTAAATACCTTCTTCTTGAGCAGTCCTTTATATGGTGCCCTAACCTTGAATTCGGGCAAGATGTACCATGACTATTTATGTGACTTTTTGTACACTGCCGTGTATGTGGAAAGTGATGAATCCATCCACTACACACTTAAACAAGGCACCAAGAGTTTCACCATTACTGTTTATTCTCTCAGAAATGCCCTGAGAATGAACTACTTTGATGAGAATGAGATGCCTATTGAAATTCCTTCTGGCATCAATACTAGGGAAGTGTGCAGGTTGATGGGGCATACTGAAATTGTAGATGAGAATGACCAGCTGCTCAGGAAGGGCACTGTTTATATGAGCAGGCTAACTTATTCTTGGAGATATTTTTTCACACATCTTGTTGAATGCTTGGGTGGCAGTTTTGGAGGCTTAGAACAGATAAATCAAACGCAGCTCCAGATTGCCTATTGTTTGTGGCATGGGCATAGGGTGGATTTTGCCTAAATATTCTTTAAAGATCTGGTGGACAGATTGAAGGTTAAGAGCAGGAAAGCCTTCATTCCCTTTATTCGATTTTTGTCTATTATCTTCAGAAGGGCTTTGAAAAATGAGTATACTATAAATACAACTCATTTTTCATTATGTGAATATCTGAAGGATCTCAATCAGTTGACCTCATCTCCTACTGAGGTTGACATTCCATCGGTGATGCTGTACCAATTCAGAATACAAGAAGAAGAAGCCAATACATCATCATTAGATGAAGAGGCTGCTGGTGAGCCTCAAAACAATGAAGAATCCGTTGAAGTTGTTACTGCTGAAAGGGTGCTACCCATTACTCAAGTAGCCCCTAATCCCACCAGACCAAGGAATAAAACTCGTCGTCTTAGGAGAGACGGAGTTTTGGTCTCATCTCTTCCAGACTCTTCTCAACAGGATTCTGGAGATATTGATCAGGCGATTCCACAAGCAACCACTTCCACAGTCCTTGTAGAAAGAAGTGGTGAAGAAGAAAGAGGGTCAGGCTTACCTCTAATTATACCAGTCTCAACTTTTGGAAGTGGGGACATCATGACTGCTGATGGGTCGCTAATTGTTGAAGGAGTTGAGGAGGAACAAGCTGAGCAGGTTGAAAGAGAGAATCTGGAGCAAGGTGCTCATATTGACTTGAATAGAGTGGTTGAAAATGTACAAGTAGAGGACCAGGCAGGTGGAACCGGCCCAGATTGGGATATGGTTGATTCTCCACTGTCTGAAGACAATGATTTTGATGTAAACATGAGTTTTCTAGGAAAAGAAGAAGTTGATCGCACTATTCATTCTGTCTCCCAGTCAATTTTTTCAGAAATGCCTCCTCCACCTCCGGAAAATACACCAACACCTCCTCCAGAACAAACAACAACAACACCAACAATTTCTGAATCACCTTCTGCACCAGAAAATCAACCCCTTCAAACTTCTGAACCACTGGTAGTCACCCAATCAACTAAAAATATCACAAGGGTGTTGCCAGTATCTTCTATCACCATAATCACCAATCCTTTCAGTGGTCTCTTCTCTTCTTCTTCAACCGAGGTCCAAGGCCTTTTTGATAAGGTGGCGGACCTGGAGAGATCACTCCAGTCTTCTTCTCAAGTTATTTCTGACTTTAAATCTCTAATTTCCAATAATCTTAAGTCAGAAAAGAACATGTTTGCTGGTAATGAGAAGATGGTCTTTGAGAAGCTGGATGAACTTGTTGTGGCAACAAATAAAGCTCTGAATTTATACAATTTGCAGTCTAGGGATTAAAGGAGGATATGGTCACATCTGTTCAGACTGCCATCAAAGCCGAAGTTGTTCAACCTTTGGCGAGTCTGACTGGTGAGGTTCAAAATTTGACCACCAGAATAAGCTCTCTGGAAAGCAGGCCAACTCTTGAGAAGAACTCTGTTGTCAGGACCCCCAGTTGTTAGAAAATTTAGGGGGGATATGCTGAAGAAAATAACTGCAGAAGTTTCTAAAACACTCCTCGGAAATCTTCGTGATGGGTTGCTGCCTGAAGTAATGAAGGTGATTGACAACCAGTTGCCTCGCCACTTTCCTCAGGATCTTGAGATTATCAAAAAGAAAGTGATGCAGTTGAGAAAAACTGTGAACAATATTGCTCCAATGTCTGGTAGAACCTTTGATTCTGCTGACAGACATAAGTTGGACCAGGTGTGGAATCATCTTCAGTCTGGAGATGCTTCCAAGGGGGAAAGTTCTTCCAAAGAAGCTGGTGATCTTCAGAAGAAAATTGAATTCTGGAAGAAGGCGATTGGAAAATATGTCACTGGTACTGACGCCAGTGGTCAGGTTGAAGAAGAGGCTGCTGGTACTGATGCTAATGAGCCAGTGTTTGAAGAATTCCCAGACATCCCAACCACAATGAAAAAGATCAAGAGAAAGCATGTGATGTCTGGTGAAGTAACTGGAAAAGCAGAAGAAGAATATGTATCTGCTGATGAGGCCAAGGCAAAAAGACTGGAGCAAGAGTGCATCATGATTGAAATTTTCAAGAAAAATATGAAGGATGACTTAATTGCTCACCAGTTAGATATGGCCTGGCATGGGACTCTGGATTCTTATAACGCTGGCAGGTTGGGCGTTCAAATTGAAGTTTATAAAAAGATGAAGGATGATCCCAGGCTTAAGAAATGTCTAGATGCCTTAGATGATGTCTATATTCGATCCATGTATGCTCAAGATGAACAAGTTTATGATTTAGAAATCTATGGTGTAAGCATACTGGATCTCATTGCCCAAAGAAAAGAAGAATTGAAAGATCTCCAGAATCAAGTAAGGAGTAATGCTACTACTCTGGAGAATGAATATAAAAAGAAGATCAAAGGTTTGCCTAAGGCACCAGCTAGAAAATCAAAAGCTGCCAGAGATGCAGATCTTAGCACCTTCATTCCCTTGAACACTTCAGAAAGAATTAACAAAGCAAAATTCCAAAAAGCTGCTGAGCAAAGAAAGGTGACCAGGGAAGTTGATGATATGGTAAAGAAGGCTCAGACAAAAGAAAAGTACGAGCATTTGTCAAAATTCAAAGCTGATATCCGACCAATACTGGGTGCTGAGATCCATCTAGCAGAAAATCATGATAATTTCTCAAAGTTCCATGTCAAACTCTTCAGAGAAGGAAACTTTACTGATGAAAGAAAAGATACGTCAATCAGGGCATTTGGATGGCCAGAACTTAGAGAGATTGGCCTTTCCTACAGAGATAAAGATGTTTCCCAGGATGTCAAGTATTTTATGAAGAGGATTGGCAAGGAATGGATGAGGAAGGAATTGATGGAGATGGAGCTGGGCTTAAGGACTACACTAACTACATCATCATCTCCAGGTTCAAAGAGGAAGGCCACAGAAGAGCCATCTGGGCATGCGAAAAGAAAAGGGCCTGAATCTGATATTGTACTTATATTTTTTTTTTATGTTGATAAAATTGTAACTTTCCATCAGTTGATGTCTATAAATATAAGTTGCAATTCTTATTTTTTACAAGTACTTATCCATATTAAGTCTAGAAATTAAATTGTATAAACTGGAAACACTGATGATCTATAAAGTGGCTCTCCAGTAATTCAAATTAGACTTAGTCAAATTTTCAAGGATTTTTCAAGCACAAACTTGTATAGATAAAAGCTTGAAAAGCCTTGCATAATTTCTAAACAAATAGGGGGAATTTGTTAGGTCCAGATTTACTGGACTCGCTCCAGACGAAACTACTGGAGCCCTCTGAAGATTTGTCCAAAAATTATTTGAAGACTAGAGAACAACTTACTTGTACAGGAATCTGGATTCCACCAGATCTGTTCACTGGATTTCACTCCAGTCAAGATCTTTTCACTGAAGAACATTCTTACTGGAGTCGAAGACTGAAATCTGAAGAAAAAAGTCTGACAAATAGCGGAGCTCACTGGCAGACTTACCAGATCTCCTGACTAGAGTCCTTGACAGTGTTCTAGACCTTACAAGTCTGAACACTGATTACGAGGAATTGACTTTATGCCTTTATATGCTTTTACCCGGACAATCCATTTGTCCTTTGTTAAAAGCCTTAGACGCATGTAAAGGTGGTTGGTTAATTAGAAGACAAGTCACTATCAAGTGACTTTATTCTTGTACTTTAATCAATGCATTTAAGGAATTAAAGTAATTTCCTTAAATGGATGTAACCATATTTGTACGGCAAAAAGAATATTATATTTATTCTTTTTGCCTATAAATACCAAGTCACTTCCCTCGTCCAAATTACACTTTTGCAATTTGGTGCTTTTGCTTAAATACTTTCGACCTAAACAGTTATACTTCACAACTTTAAGTATATCGATCAAGGAGTTTATTTAGAAATATTAGATCACTTGTAATTCATAGGTTGTTTATATACTTACTTTGTAATATCTTGTTCCGCAACAACCTTGTATTTTTATTAACATTAATAAATAAAATACACTTGAAAAATTACATTGTGTCTCATTATTCACTTTACCTGCTTATCTTTATATTGCTTAAGTACGTATTACTTTATATATATATATATATATTCTTGCATTTATATTTATTATAATACTAGTCCAATCTAGTGCTTACTTGACTTGTCGCATTCATACTAGTCCTATCTAATGCTTACTTGACTTGTTGTATTCTACACTTGTGGATTAAACCATCAAGTGAGGGACTTCACATTTACTGAAGCGATCCAAAGGTAATATACAATACAAACACAAACTAGTTACAAACCACATAATATCTCTTGAGCACTAGTTTAGGTTAATTCGGCCTCAATGGGAAAATAAAATGGATAATAAAAACCGATTATAAATGCATTAAAAGCTTAGGCTACAAAAGCCAATAAAGGATCTAATGAACACAATCACATGAATTTTAAATGTCGTACGTAGGTGGTTGATTTCGTGCTTAGATGAGCTTCCTGAGTACATGATACTAATATACCAGAGATTCATAGATTTATATAGCGAAATGGAAGAAACGATGACAAAGGAAGGAAAGGCATACCGTATCAACTATGCCAAATATTTTGTAAGTTTGAATGCCTTTAATTAATTCAAACCCAGACATATTAGACCACTCCCAATGGTGACCTACATCACTCCATACTTATTTGTTTTACCACATAAGCTCCATGCATGTCATCATTTATAAACTGATTTTCAACTGCACAATATTACCAACAATACCTCATCACTTTCTAATTATTTTACATCGCTTAACTTTGTATTATTATCTAACCATTATTTCTTAAAAAATCATATATAAATCGCAAAACGCGGGGTAAACTAACATGACAAGCAACGATGTGGTCCCAATGGTAACCGTTTGTACTGATGCAAAGTAACGAAGCAACCGACGAACCATTGGGAGCCCTGTAACACTCTTAATCTATGGGATTCATAGATTTATATAGTGAAATGGAAGAAACGGTGACAAATAAAGGAAATGCATATCGTATCAACTATGCCAAAGATCTTGTAAGTTTGATAAGAAAGGCATACCTTTAATTAATTAATTTAAACTGTCTATATTAGACCACTCCCAATGGTGACATACATCACTCTATTTTTATGATCATGATAATGTAATTGACTAGAGCCTATCTCACGGAAGCAAAATGGGCAAATGAGGGGTATGTGCCAGCAGTAGAGGAGCATATATCAGTTACATTCATCAGTACTTGCAATTTCATGCTCACAACAACGCTTTTCGTTGGCATGGACGGTGAGTTACATTCATCACTACTTGCAATTTCATTCTCACAACAACGCTTTTTGTTGGCATGGACGGTGATATAGTGACAGAAGCTTCCTTCAATTGGATTGTCACAAAACCTACTCTCATGAAATCAGTATGTACAATTGTTAAACTCACGGATGATGTTATCACCCACAAGGTACATATATACATATCCCATTATAATATATTCATATTATATTGGCCAATATCATCGACAATGGGGAAGCTACATAGAGACTAAGGTTGGTCACTTATCCCCTCAATATCGACTTTTCATCTACTTTTTTAAATTTACATATCTAGCAAATCTTTAATCATAATTAAGGTGAAACAAATAATAGTAATACTACAATCATCATGTTCCTTTATTTTATAGTGGTTATTCGATATACTTTTGGCGATTTATTTTTTCTTTTCCTATTGGATATTTTTAGAATTCAGAAGCTATAATTGCGCATAGTGACAACTTGACGAGGTTTAGCTAGTTAATTAACTTAAAAACTGGATAAGGACTTTGTTAACAACTTATGTAATATAACAATGTAGGAAGAGCAACAAAGAATCCATGTTGCATCACTTGTTGAAAGTTTATAAGTCCCAACTCAAGAGATGGTACTAATTGAAGACACCTCTATGTCAATGGTGAGAGTTCTTTGCAATATAAACACTGAACTGGAGACGACCAGTTACAGTTTTTGTATACCAAGTCCTTGGATAAATTACTTAGCAGGTGACAAAGGAAAGACAATGCAATAAGTAAATATAACAAAGTAAAATGGTAAGACCAAGTTGTAATTTTCAAATGTATTTTATTTATTGATGCTAAATAAAATACAAGGTTATTACGGAAACAAGATAATAGATAAATGTAAATATCCTTACAACCTATGAAATACAAATGATCTATACTCGGAAATTTTCTTAAACAATCGAAACACTTAAAGTTGTGAAGTGTTCCCTTTTACGATTGAGAGAATATTGCACAAGTACACCAAGAATATTGCAAAAGTCTGAATATGCAAAGTTATATTCTTGTTGTGCAAAGACCTCTATTTATAGACAAAGTTGGCATTGGGATTCCAACTTTGTCCAAGTTGGCATTGGGATTCCAACTTTGTCGTATAGATATGGTTGACAGCATTTAAGGAAACTAGTTGAGTTCCTTTGAAATGCTTGGTAAGGTAAGTCAAGACATTACTTTATCTAACCTGCTTTATGCACTTTTGTACTTTAATCATAGACAAATGATATTGTCTGTATAAAGCTGCATAAAGCAAAAAGGTGCAACACCCCACCGTTGGCGGAAACATGAGGTGTCATGAAAAGTACAGCACGACATGGAATTACATAGATACTGCTAAAATGAAATATAATATAATAAATATATTCCCAAAACATGAGTTCAAAGTCTAAACGGTGCTAGAACAGCTCAATACAATAAGTCCATCTACAAGATAGTCCAAGGCATGTAGCCTTAAAGTCTGATAATAAGCAATGGAGCATAATCTCCGAAGTCCAGTCCTAGCATAAAAGTCTCTATCCCTGATTTGTCTGAGTACCTGAAAAGTATACTAAAACGTGTCAACACAAAGGTTGGTGAGTTCGTAGGTTTTAGTCAAAAAGTTTAGTCAAGAAATAAGTCTTTTGTCGATTCTTTTAAGTACAAAAATAAGTATTTGTTCAATATACAATGAGCAGAGTTACGCCATATAAGTTAAAGTACACAAGTCTCATGTCCAAGTCTCAAAGTCCAAGGTACTCAATGTACCCGAAGTACTCAAAGTCTCAATGTCTCAAAGTCTGGCCTTATGGTACCTGCCTTAGTCCATAGTCTCAAAGTCTCAAGTCTCCATATAAAGCACGTCAAATAAGCACGTCATCAAGCACATCAACAAACACATAATCACACACAAACAACAAGACAGAAACACGTCAAATGGCATAAGTAACTCTATACGTGCAGGCTCAATATTGAACATAAACAGAAACCGACAAACTGTTTAAAAGAACTAGTATACTTTTCACCCCAAAACTTATAAAAAGAGGGGCTACGAAACTCACCTGAAAGCAGTACAAGCACAAATACCCTAGATGAACGAACAAGAATACGAACAGTCAGGTACACCTGAAATAAGCTCACTATCTGTCCAAAAGTCCTACATTGTCCACAAGTCACCCAGTAAGTACTTACTTATTAGCGCACGTCCATGTCCCATACTAGTGTCTTAGGAAATGCCATTATGTCTCGTCAAATGTCATAATATATATAATAGCCCTTTTGTCCTTATTTTAATAATGTCACATTTTTAATGTTTATATCTCGTTTATGGAATGTCATCATAAAATATATTACGTCCAATAAGTCATTGATTATTATAGTACCAATGTATAATTTATATAGTCTTTATAAATCCATTAACCTTTATATTTATATGTATACAGTATGTACATATATTATTATTAATTTAGTCACTTGTCCGTTTCAAATTAATCCGTATATATATATATATATGCATGTCCGTATTAACTTCAATATTACGCAATTTGAACTCATTTATAAACCCAAATCTAACTTTGACCAAGAATGCCTTCATTTTGACTTTGACCAAAATCCTTAACCAATTTTGACTTTGTCCAATAATAACCAAACCCTAGTTTAATTTTGACTTTATCGATCTTACATCAATTTTGACCAAAAACATCCTAATCTATATTTGACTTTGTCCAATACTAGATCCAACATCAAAACATGAACAAATGATTTTTTTTGTAGCCAAAAGTGTAGAAATTCCAGTTTGACCAACTTTGACCAAGTCACATTTCTAGAATAACACTAGATCCAAACACATTACAACCTCAAATCTTACCAAGAATACAAATTTCGGACCAAAAGTATTCGGATATATCAAGATTTCGGGTCTTACTTTCTGGATTCAAAAGATTTCGGTTCATATAAACACATCAAAATACCCAAAACCGAAAAGTTTATATATTTTTGTCAAGGATCTCGGATCTAGAAGTATATATCTAAATACATAACCGAAAAGTATATATATTTTGACAAGAACTCGGATCTATAGATATATACAAGGAATTACAATCGAAAATTAAATATTTTTAGTCAAAGGATTCGAATCTATATATATATATATAACCGAAAATGTACATATAATATACAAAAGGTTTAGATTTAATAGATGGAAGAAGAATATATCCGATTTATACATATACATACAAGATTTTCTGATTCTTTTTCATATAAACACATTCTAGAACCGATTTAAACATATATAATTATAAAGATTTCGGATTTCTATATATATATATGTAAGAAGTCTTGTGATTTTTGATGAAGAAAATCATTTAAATTCAAAGATCTAAATTAATCTTACCAAAAAGTAAAAGAAAATAAGAAGAAGATGAAGAAAAGGTGAGAAGTGGTGGTGGTTCACGGAGGCCGGCGGTGGTTCTGTGGTGGATGGTGGCGGCTGGCCGAAAATAGGGAGAAAGGAGAGGGAGGGGGAGGCTAGGAGAAAGAGGGGAGGAGGAAGAAGTGTGAGGAAAATGAAAGACTAGGGTTAGAATTTTAGGGTTTTGGTTTTTATACTTACATATCCCTAGTTACTCTTTCTTTGACTTTCTTTTACAAAAATGGTTTAACCCGACTTTTCAAGAAGACTCGAGTCCCGTTAATTCATTTCGTCGACATATTTGAATGTAATTTTTCAATAGCTTTCTAACAGATATAAATATGTCTATATTTACTTAATAAATCTTTAATTGATTTAATTTTAAGTATTTTATTTATTTTGGCTTTTCCACAAAACAACTAGTATTTCTCTTGTTCTCGAGTCCACGTGAAATTTTTCTAAAGTCTAAATGCTCATAAAGTCTCAATCGAAACATAAATCCACTCGTTCCGTTAATAATAGACTAATAACTTTCACGCCCTAAAAATACATATTCTAGTTATAAAGTCACGTACATGAACAGAAAGAACTAAAGACGGTCAGAAAAGTATATCGGGAAAATACGCTCAGATGACGGTTGTCACAGCATTACCCCGTTAAAAGAATTTTGTCCCGAAATTCAACTCGCACTAGTCCCATTAAACATTGGGGGTATTTTGTCTTAAAATGATCTTCCCGTTCCAAAGTATGCTCAATCCCTCGCTTAGAATTCTAACTAATCTTAACGAGGATATACTTGGTTTTCTTTTATTTCTGAACCATACGATCCAAAATCTCCAAAAGGCTCTTCAACGAAATTAAGGTTATCGTCGATGTGGATTTCGTCCATAGGCACATGACATTCCTCAGGGTCTAGACATTTCCGAAGATGCGACACATGAAACACGTCGTGAACTCCTTTAAGCTCCTAAGAGAGTTTCAATCGATAAGCTACTTTACTAACTCTTTCTAATACTTCAAAAGGTCTGATGTATCGCGGTATGAGCCTTCCACTATTGACAAATTTGACCACACATTTCCACGGGGGAAACCTTAAGAAACACATTGTCTCCGACACTAAATTCCAAAAGTCTACGTTTGACGTCAGCAAACTTCTTTTGTCGTTCCCGTACTAAGCTAAGTCGCTCTTTAACCTGAATTACCTTCTCGGCTGTCTGTTCAATAAGGTCAGGCCTACCCAACTTACTATCACCAAATTCGACCCACGCGGCAGGTGGTCTACACTTTCGTCCATACAATGCCTTAAAGGTGTCATTTTAGTACTCGCGTGATAACTCGTGATAACTATTGTTATAAGATAATTCTATCAAATGTAAATGGTCATCCTAGTTGCCACTAAAGTCTAGAACACACGCTTGCAATATGTCTTCTAATGTCGAATGGTGCGCTCATTCTGACCATTGGGTTGAGGGTGGTACGCCGTACTCATGTCTATCCTAGCCCCCAAAGGCCTTCTGAAACCCTTGCCAAAGTCGAGAATTGAAACGAGTATTTCTGTCCGATTTAATCAAAACTGGTACGCCATGCTTCGCCATGATTTCCTTTACGTACTTCTTTACCAATTTCTCTATGGGGTCTTTCTCACGAATAGCCAGGAAATGAGAAAACTTTGTCGGTCTATCAACTATCACACATATCATATCATGACCCGCTTTTGTTCTAATCAATTTTGTAATAAAATCCATAGTCACACATTCCTACCTCCATTCCAAAATTTTTGGTTGTCTAAGTAATCCAGCATATTTCTGATATATTGCTTTCACCCGTAAACACGTAAAGCATCGACTTACAAACTCAACAACATCCTTCTTCATTCGAGACCACCAATACAAATCACACAAGTCATAATGCATCTTGTCAGTGTGCATATGTACCGAGTACATTGTATTATGAGCTTCGTTATTAATCAATGTCCTTAAATCGCCAATGAAGGGAACCCATAGGTTGTCCCCAAAATACAATCCACCATCGTCTCTTATATCCAAATGTTGTTCCATACCTCGCAATTCGTTCTTGAGAAGTTCTTCATCGTAAACAACCCTTGTTTGTGCGTCTATGATCTGATCTCTAACACTTCTTTGCACTGTAATGCTCATCGCACTTCTAGGCTTAATCCTTTTCTTACGGCTTAAAGCATTAGCCACAATGTTGGCTTTCTCGGGGTAACGAATGTCACAATCGTAATCACTAAGTAACTCAAGCTATCTCCATTGTCTTATATTCAAATCTTTCTGAGTGAAGATATGTTGCAGACTTTTGTGATCTGTGTAGATTACACTCTTAGTTCCATCCAAATAGTGTCTCCAGCACTTTAGTGCAAATACAACTACTCCTAACTCCAAGTCATGAGTTGTGTAATTCTCTTCATGGACCTTCAGTTGTCGCGAGGCGTACACAATCACCTTGCCTCTTTGCATGAGCACACAACCTAATCCTTCACACAATGTATCGTTGTACACTACAAAAACATCTGATCCTTCAGTCAGTTTTAAAATCGGCGCATTGCACAACCTATCCTTCAAAATCCGAAACGCTTTTTCTTGTTTCTCGTCTTAAACATACGACCTATCTTTCTACGTCAATTGCGCTAGCGGTAGCGTAATCTTAGAAATTTTTTCAATGAACCTTTTATAATAACCCGCCAGACCAAGGAACTGTCTAACCTCAGTCGGCGTCTCTGGCGTTCTTGAATTCTTAACTTAATTAACCTTTCTAGGATCTACATGTATTCCATCCTCGCTCACATCATGTCTCAAAATGTGTACCTCATTCAGCCAGAAATTTACATTTAGAGAACTTTCAATACAGTTTTTTCCTTCCATCAACAATTCAAGTACCTTTCCCAAGTTTTCAATATGTTCCTCTTTTGTCTTTGAATAATTCGAAATGTCATCAATAAACACGATAACAAACTTGTCCAAATACGGTCGACACACTCTATTCATCAATTTCATGAACACTGTCAAAACGTTTGTTAATCCAAGGGCATCACTGTGAATTTGAATCGTCCGCATTTTGTCCTAAAAGTGGTTTTTGGTATGTCGTTCTCATGTTCACTTTATTGATGATTCCCTAAACATAAGTCAATCTTGACAAACACTTTGCACCTTGAAGCTGGTCGAACAAATCATCAATCCTAGAAACGAGGATAAAGATTCTTCACTGTTAGCTTATTCAGCTCACGATAGTCAATACACGTGCGAAATGAATCATTCTCCTCTCTAATGAATAAAACACACGCTCTCCACGGTGACTGACTAGGTCTAATAAATCCCCTGTCTTGTAGTTCTTCTAGTTGTACGACCAATTCTTGTAATTCGGTCGTCGCTAGTCTACAAGGAAATTTTGCTACAGGAGCTACGTTAGGAACAAGACAAATACAACAATCAAGTTGTCGAGACGGAGGTAAGTCGGGTAAAATCATCAAGGGAAACATCCTGATAGTCACGAACGACGGGGACATATGTCAAGCTAACCTCATTAACAGACGCACTCATAACGCAACCCTCAAAAGACTCAAACTTCTCGCCCTGATCTCAAAGTATCTCGCCCTTAGGTAAGGATAAGAGAATGGGTTATGTAGGAAAACTTTAGCGTCGATCTCTCATAGAGCATGAAAAGATAGGAAATGGTGAAAGTTACAACCCTTTTGGAAACTAATCTTCTGAATCAAAAGTTATAAGGGAATTCTAATATTTTTTTGCACTACATAGTATCGTCACATCGACCAAAGACATCCCGTCCATACCAACAATAACGTCAAAACTCCCCATTTCAAAAGGTACTAAGTCAATAACGAAACCATAGTCATTAAGAACTAACGTGCACGAACGAATGACCCAGTCTAGTTTAACTAGCTCTTTGTAACCATTGTACGTCAAAATATATATATGTAAAACTCGGTCTAATGTTCAATAAGGAAACAAAACTAGTTGCGACAAAACTATAATCAGCCCTCGAGTCAATAGAACAGTAACATAAAGATCATTTAGAAGAAAGTCCCTGTAGCACAATCGAATCGTTATGAGTCTCTGTTGCATTTAGTACGTAGGTACGACCTCTAGCAGCTTGAACTTGATCGCCTCTATTTTGACGGGTCCAACAATTTGTAACTGATTAGGATGGACTTCAACTTAAAGCTATCATCCAACATACTAAACCAACTCATCAGTCACAGCCTCAGATCTCAATACAGCTTCTTCTAAGGTAAGCGGTCGAACAACAGCCATAGTCGACCTAACCTGTGGGATCAACCTACGAATATACTTTCTCGATTCCTTTACTCTTGGGATTACCAAACGTACAACAAGCCTTGACAATTCATTGAGACGTGTAGCATAACCAACATGATCAGCCCAATCATCTTATGCTCCAAAAGTTTTCGATATAACCTTATCTGTACAGAACTTTCTCGTCAACAACTCCTAAAAATTTTTACAAGACATTGTCTCAGTCACTACTCTGCCTCTAACTCGACACTAACCATTCCACCAAGACAGCACATCCAAGGTAAGGAAATTTGTCACATAACCCTCTGAACACGGGTATACCCACTAATGCCAATCACAGCTTCCATCTATCTAATCATTGAATAAACTCGACTCCTCCACCTTTGTCGTCATAATCTTGCACACCACAATCCTTGAAGTTCTCGTAAGTAAAAATCTGTCACCACTTCTAGGCTCTTTTAGTGCATTTCCATTACGCATTTTCTCGTCAGCGTCCTCATAGTATTCACCAATCTCCTGTATCACTGTTTCCTCAAACTGCACATCCTCTGCTTCATTAAAGGTCAGCCCTTCATTCGTCGCATTTTCGGTATCTCGTTTAAGGACAACATTGACAACTTGAATAATCACGTGGATCGCCTCGTTCGAAGTAGCTCTCGTCACATCGCTATTACACATACGTTAGTATATCTCTTGAACGTTAGACGCGAAGTAGCGCTCGAAAATGTCAAAGTCTATGTTACCTACTACACTCAGCAAGCTCTCTGGTCTTATGGTCTAAGGGATGTTATCTAGATCTTAAATGGTCTAAGGGATGCTATTTAGAACCTAAACTAGTCATGCAGTCTATGTCGATGCAATACATATATATATACTAGTAATATATAACCCTAAATCGCAGTTAAAATGTGGTCCGAATCTAACACCTACATCCGTTGCACTAGTGGTGTATGTATACAGGGTGTACCAGCGGCTAACCCTCCACACCCCTAGTACATCTAATGCAAGGTCGAATCACGGTACTGGTATGCTCTCTAGGTATTGGTCGGGTATGTATACAGGGTGTACCAGCGGCTAACCCTCCACCTAACCAACACCCATTAAGCAGACCAGGATTGCTACCACACTCTCACTACAAGTGCAATCCGTGATGTCAATAACTGTCGCAAAGCATGGTGGTAATCGTAGAAAAGTTGGCCACGCTTTTCTATGATTATCACAATGCCATACTAGTTAACGTCATCACTTCATTTCGCTCTAATACACATAAATAATCACAACATCACCAAAAGCACACAGTCACCAAAAGTACACAGTCACCAAATGACAGCACAGTCAAAATAAGCACAGGGATAATAAGTCTCAATAGAACATGAACTTCAAATATAAGCGACGTTAGCACGTCTATAATGCATCTATGATTCCTATCGTAAATGCTATACGGGGTTCTTAGGTTATAGTCTAGGCTTTTCCATCTAATTCTCTACAACCACGGCTCTGATACCATTCTGTAACACCCCACCGTTGGCGGAAACATGAGGTGTCATGAAAAGTACAGCACGACATGGAATTACATAGATACTACTAAAATGAAATAGAATATAATAAATATATTCCCAAAACATGAGTTCAAAGTCTAAACGATGCTAGAACAGCTTAATACAATAAGTCCATCTACAAGATAATCCAAGGCATGTAGCCTTAAAGTCTGATAATAAGCAATGGAGCATAATCTCCGAAGTCCAGTCCTAGCATAAAAGTCTCTATCCCTGATTTGTCTGAGTACCTGAAAAGTATACTAAAACGTGTCAACACAAAGGTTGGTGAGTTCGTAGGTTTTAGTCAAAAAGTCTAGTCAAAAAATAAGTCTTTTGTCGATTCTTTTAAGTACAAAAATAAGTATTTGTTCAATAGAGTTACGCCATATAAGTCAAAGTACACAAGTCTCATGTCCAAGTCTCAAAGTCCAAGGTACTCAATGTACTCAAAGTACTCAAAGTCTCAATGTCTCAAAGTCCGGCCTTACGGTACCTGCCTTAGTCCATATTCTCAAAGTCTCACGTCTCCATATAAAGCACGTCAAATAAGCACGTCATCAAGCACATCAACAAACACATAATCACAAACAAACAACAAGACAGAAGCACGTCAAATGGCATAAGTAACTCTATACGCGCAGGCTCAATATTGAACATAAACAGAAATCGACAAACTGTTTAAAAGAACTAGTATACTTTTCACCCCAAAACTTATAAAAAGAGGGGCTACGAAACTCACCTGAAAGCAGTACAAGCACAAATACCCTAGATGAACAAACAAGAATACGAACAGTCACGTACACCCGAAATAAGCTCACTATCTGTCCAAAAGTCCTACATTGTCCACAAGTCACCCAGTAAGTACTTACTTATTAGCGCACGTCCATGTCCCATACTATTGTATTAGGAAATGCCATTATGTCTCGTCAAATGTCATAATATATATAATAGCCCTTTTGTCCTTATTTTAATAATGTCACGTTTTTAATGTTTATATCTCGTTTATGGAATGTCATCATAAAATATATTACGTCCAACAAGTCATTGATTATTATAGTAACAATGTATAATTTATATAGTATTTATAAATCCATTAACCTTTATATTTATATGTATGCAGTATGTACATATATTATTATTAATTTAGTCACTTGTCCGTTTCAAACTAATCCGTATATATATATATATATATGCATGTCCGTATTAACTTCAATATTACGAAAATTTGAATTCATTTATAAAGCCAAATCTGACTTTGACCAAGAATGCCTTCATTTTGACTTTGACCAAAATCCTTAACCAATTTTGACTTTGTCCAATAATAACCAAACCCTAGTTTAATTTTGACTTTATCAATCTTACATCAACTTTGACCAAAAACATCCTAATCTAATTTTGACTTTGTCCAATACTAGATCCAACATCAAAACATGAACAAATGATTTTTTTGTAGCCAAAAGTGTAGAAATTCCAGTTTGACCAACTTTGACCAAGTCACATTTCTAGAATAACACTAGATCCAAACACATTACAACCTCAAATCTTACCAAGAATACAAATTTCGGACCAAAAGTATTCGGATATATCAAGATTTCGGGTTTTAACTTTCAGATCTAGATGATTTTGGGTCTTACTTTCCGGATTCAAAAGATTTCGGTTCATATAAACACATCAACATACCCAAAACCGAAAAGTTTATATATTTTTGTCAAGGATCTCGGATCTAGAAGTATATATCTAAATACATAACCGAAAAGTATATATATTTTGACAAGAACTCGGATCTATAGATATATACAAGGAATTACAATCGAAAATTAAATATTTTTAGTCAAAGGATTCGAATCTATATATATATATAACCGAAAATGTACATATAATATACAAAAGGTTTAGATTTAATAGATGGAAGAAGAATATATCCGATTTATACATATACATACAAGATTTTCTGATTGTTTTTCATATAAACACATTCTAGAACCGATTTAAACATATATAATTATAAAGATTTCGGATTTCTATATATATATGTAAGAAGTCTTGTGATTTTTGATGAAGAAAATCATTTAAATTCAAAGATCTAAATTAATCTTACCCAAAAGTAAAAGAAAATAAGATGAAGATGAAGAAAAGGTGAGAAGTGGTGGTGGTTCACGGCGGTCGGCGGTGGTTCTGTGGTGGATGGTGGCGGCTGGCCGAAAATAGGAAGAAAGGAGAGGGAGGGGGCGGCTAGGAGAAAGAGGGGAGGAGGAAGAAGTGTGAGGAAAATGAAAGACTAGGGTTAGAATTTTAGGGTTTTGGTTTTTATACTTACATATCCCTAGTTACTCTTTCTTTGACTTTCTTTTACAAAAATGGTTTAACCCGACTTTTCAAGAAGACTCGAGTCCCGTTAATTCATTTCTTCGACATATTTGAATGTAATTTTTCAATAGCTTTCTAACAGATATAAATATGTCTATATTTACTTAATAAATCTTTAATTGATTTAATTTTAAGTATTTTATTTATTTTGGCTTTTCCACAAAACAACTAGTATTTCTCTTGTTCTCGAGTCCACGTGAAATTTTTCTAAAGTCTAAATGCTCATAAAGTCTCAATCGAAACATAAGTCCACTCGTTCCGTTAATAATGCCTTACAGACTAATAACTTTCACGCCCTAAAAATACATATTCTAGTTATAAAGTCGCGTACATGAACAGAAAGAACTAAAGACGGTCAGAAAAGTATATCGAGAAAATACGCTCAGATGACGGTTGTCACAAAAGGTCTTCCTTGTAAACAGTGTAAAGCGTGGTAAAGGCTTTAAACTGATATTCTCCAATTTCAATCTGTGTAGAATGCCAACTTGGCTTCGCTGCCATTGTCATTCTCTATCTTCCATTTGTTGTCTTCGACGTCAATTGGAATGTCTTCAGTTCTGATAAGATCTCAGCTGGAGGAAGTCTTCAGTTGCATTAACTGTACGTTGCAACTAGACTTCAATATATTTCTGGACAAAACTTCGGGTCTCCAGATGCAACTGGAGACTGGCCAGTTTGGTCGAAACTGGTTCTAACAAAGTTACATGAAGCAATTTAATCTCACAGAAGAGTACGTTCATGGCTTGTTGTACAAACAAGTGGAAGACGCATGGAAAGATATAGCACGTGAGACCTTCGTGTGTAAAGATATTCTCCCAATACATGTAATAAACTGTGTGATTGGCTTGGCTAGAGTAGTTGAAGCTCTATACAACAATAATAATGATGATTGCACACATATGGGCAAAGAAATGATAAATGTTTTCAAAGCTTTGTTTGTTCATCCTATGAGCATCTAACCACGAGTTACGATTCTACGACGACAATCAGGGCATCGTCGCACCTCGTGAATCCGTGATACTTCGAGTGCACCTCGTGCATCCGACCATCTCCTAAAATATGCAATAAGGAAACTGATATCTGTACCACATAATTTGATAAATTTACCACACTGTACACATTTTCATAAAAAAATGTACAAGTATATACTGCACAGTTATGGTAGATTTAAATAATTGTATGGTGCGAATATCACTTTCCATACAATAATAATAAATAGTTAATAAACAGACATGCATATGTGATATTTTGATATTTCATTTTCTCGATCTTAATTAGTTATTAAATAAACATGCATATGTGTTAGTTTAATATTTTGATTTGTCATTTTCTCGGTATTATGTGCATTTCTATCTTATCGTGTAAACAATTTCGTATATTAATTATTTAATCTCATTTTATCGATCTTACGTGCATTTCTATCTTATCGTGTAAACGATTTTGTATTGTGATATACCTGTGAAAGATTACGATAAAAATTAGATCGTTACGATTTTTAAAGGTTTTTAAGGTTTTACATGCACGGTCTTTACTAGTTTAAGAGATTTAAAATTTTGGTAGTTAATTTGTTGTGCTGAAACAAAAATATAAGCAAGTATATGTTTTCAAAAAGATAAAATGTTGTTAAAGAATTATCATGAAGGTGAATTCAACTTTTAATTTATTTTTATTCTTTTTTGGTTCCATTAGTTTAGTTTATGAAATTTTCATAAACACAATCAGATACAAGATATATTGTAAGCAGTGACGAGTCTAGGATTCAAAACTACGTAGGTTCTAACTACAAAGCAGACCCATCTTGTGGATCTTAAAGGACCTACATAGTATTAAAAATTGCCCCCCCCCCCCCCCCCCCCCCCCCCCCAAAAAAAAAAAAAAAAACCAAAGTCTTTCATTAACATTAATCATCAGCATTAGTAAAGCTCTGAACGATGCAAATGGGCTCAATACATACTTTACAATTTCTCTTTATGTTTCATGATACCAACACATATTTTGAAATCACTAGAAGTAAATGAGGATTTGTGTCGGTATGTTTGTGTGCAATTATCTAACTATAAAGAAGATTTTCCAGTATATATGCATTGTCTTGAATCTCTTTTATAAGCTGAAAACAAAATGGAGTTGTTTATGGAAAAAGTTTGAAAATCCATGATCTAAAATGTTCTTTAAAATAACACATAACCGTATATGAATGAAATCATATAGACTAGGGGTTAAAGAGAAAATGTGTCACAATAGATTAATGAAAACAAGTTTGACTAACGTCAAAATTTATGTTTTTTTTTATTTCTTTTCATTTTTAAACTAACTATGTAACACAAATGTATTTCATAGTGCTATTAAACAAGTTAAGATAGGTATTTAAAAAAAAAATCATATATCTCTTATATATCATATTTAAATGTAAGTTAAGTCATAGGACATGCCCTTTAGTTAACTAGATCCTCCCGGATTGTAAGGTCCAAAGTTCGCAAAACCTTAATTTACATCTAAATAATAAACAATAAATGAAAAAGAGAAAGTAAATAAACAATAGTTTAAGCAATTGTATGTTATATTCTCAATACAATAAATGAATGGATACAAGCATAAACAATTCTTGACATACAAGATTAACAAGCTAATCTAGTTATTGATTCTTGGCAAAGAATTTAACATTATTATAACTTAGGTAGCAAAGAAAACTATACTTAGTAATAATTCTGTGATAAACAGCTAGTTAGTTTTAAACCAAGAATACAAAAATGATGTTTTTGGTTTTTTCAAGAGAGAAAAGAGAGGAAAAGAGAGTGTGTGAAGGAAAAAGATAAGGAAATACTGGGAGGTAGGGAAGACCACTACCCACACACACTCTTACACCACCAAACATCCACTAGCTAGTTACTACCTCACGGATATCAAACTAAAGGGTAAAAGTCTAACCAACCACCTTATTCTAAAACACATCTAACAGTCACTCGACATTTTATTAGTCAAATAATAACCGCTAAGTGTCAAAATTTTATTAGTTAAAGAAAGTCAATGGGTCAAAATAACAACTGTTACACAAAGGCTTATAGTTTAAAAAATAAAAAATCATTTAAATAATTAAATAATATAAATATATGACCATCAAAATAATTAATTGATAAATAATTTATTAATTAATCGATAAACAAAAGATTTGATATCTTAAGACTTAATGTATTAAATCTTAGAATGAGTAATATAAAATCACTATGATATCTCAATATTAATTTGATATTTAGTTTGTTTGCGTGTCTCTTTGAAAAGCAGGTTGTTTAAGTAAAAACATACATTTATATTCTTTAATAATCTTTGCTTGTAAATCGGAAAAGATTGAATTTCTCCATCTAATATCCACGACTAGGATAAAAAATGTAAATCGGAAAAGATTGAATTTCTCCATCTAATATCCACGACTAGGATAAAAAAAGAACAAAACCAAAAAATTTGTAGTTTTGGTTTTAGTGATAAGGTGGTATTTTTTGAATTGTTCGTGTGGATCAATTGTGAAACTATTCATATTATTAAATATTGTTTTATCATATACCATGTCATCTCTTGAAAAGTAATATTGAAAAATACACCACATATATATAACTCAGGTATGGTCACTATCTTCACATGGATCACAATATATAGGTGTTTCACTTGCTTTAATAAGTTTTGAACCTGTGACTAATAGTGTATATTTGTAGGTCATATGGTCATATGATAACGGTTTCACTCTATTGATAACTTAAAAAAAATTCAAGGTCATATATTTTAAAGAAATCAAGTATTTAAAGTCAAACCACATATATATTTTTTGAGAATTGATATATATTCGTACCCTAAAATTAATTAATTTATCACACTGTATAAATATTACAGCACACTATACAAATAATTAATGCATAGTTATGGTAAATTAATTAACTTAGGTGGTACTAATATCACTTCCCATATTTTTTTACTTTTAAATTACGAAATTGTTGGTGCGAGTGTTAGAGTTTATTAACAATGGCAATCAATGATTTAGTGTTGTCAAATCGAGTTATCATAACTGGATTTACACGCATATCCTTCTAGTAATATATAGAGTTACGTGTACCTCCTATGATTGTCTTACAAAGTTAAAATAATACTGTAATCATTAATAAAAGAGATCACGTGAATCTAGCTTGAATAATTTAGAGATAAAAATAGTACCGGTATATATATATTATATTATAAAAAATGTATTTTGAAAGTTACATAGTCAAATTGTCTAAAATTCTTTTAATGATTAAATTACACAATCAGTCTTTTATTTTTTTTCTTAAATATTATTAACCATTTACATCAATTACTTTTACATCAATTATCTACACCGACGCCGCCTCCACCATCAACAGTCACCTCCACCACCACACCATCGCCGTCATGACCAAAAGCGCATTGTGCGGGTATCGTGCTAGTTTTTTTAAGTATATAAATAGCTAAAAAGCTGTGAGAGGCACATAACATATGAAGATTACAATTGTAAGTGAGAATTAAGCTTATAATATGTCATCTGATAAAGTAGTTTATCGTCCCATTCGCAATGACCTCACTCCTAGCATATGGGGAGACCAGTTCCTTGTCTACCATGATGAGGTACGTAAACAAACTTTAGGTCTGTTGTTAATAAAACCCTTAATTTTATTTATTTATATATATATATATATATATCATTATATTATATATGTACACTATTTTAAATGATAATTAACGTGTGTTTAGCAAGAAAATGAAGTTGAGATAAAACAAATCGTCGAAAATTTGAAACAAGAAGTGAGGAAAGATATACTAGCAGCTTTGAATAATCCGGAAGAACATACCAAACTATTGATACTTATTGATGCAATCAAACGCCTTGGCATATCCTATTATTTTGAAAAAGATATTGATAAAGCCTTACAACAAGTTTACCATACATATGGCGATGAATGGACGGGTGATAAGCCTTTCCTTTGGTTCCGCCTCTTGCGACAACATGGCTTCTATGTCTCGTGTGGTTAGTATTTAAAAGTTCCAAGTAGAAACTTTTGTACAGAATTTTGTTGCCTAGCTATATGGTGTATCACGGTATTTTGGCTAAAACGTTTTTGAAACACCAATTTATGCGTATGCAACATTAATTCCTTTTTGAACACCATAGGCAAAAAATAAAAATAAAAATATCATCTTTAATATATTGTTTTTAGAACAACAAAGTTCTACGTGTTAAGTATTAATGTCTTACAATAATATTATTGAGCTAACTTGTAGAAGGTCTTTTATATACAGATTTCTTAAAAAACTATATGAATGAAAAAGGAGATTTTATCGAATCGTTAGCTAATGATGTTCAAAGCATGCTCGAGTTGTATGAGGCATCATATATGAGAGTGCAAGGAGAAGCTTTACTGGATGATGCTCTCAAATTTACAAGAACTCATCTTCAAGAAATAGCAAATGATCCACTTAAGAGAAACTCTACTGTTCATACTCAAATACAACAAGCACTTAAGAAGCCTGTACAGAAAAGGTTGCCCAGACTGGAAGCATTGAACTACATTCCGTATTACGAACAACAAGATTCTCATCACGAATCATTACTAAAACTTGCGAAATTAGGGTTCAACTTGCTTCAATCTCAGCATAAGAAGGAGCTTAGCCAAATTTTAAAGTATGCAATATCACCCCATTCTCACTCATTACACAAAAAACTAAAAAACATGAATTTTATACATGAATATGTTTTGAGAAATAATATATCCCTATAACGGATATTTTCCTATATCTTTTTAATACCATGACATAATAACATGATCTGTAATCTACTAATTCTCTCTCGTATCATTGTTAACTTATCATAGGTGGTGGGGACGTTTTGACGCCAGCAAGAACTTACCTTATGTAAGAGATAGAGCGGTTGAGTGTTATTTTTGGGCATTGGGTGCAGTCTTTGAGCCACAATATTCCCGTGCTAGAACATTTTTGGCAAAAGTGCTCATGATGTCAATGATACTTGATGACACTTACGATGCGTATGGCACTTACAAAGAGCTTGAGATCTTTACTGAAGCGATCCAAAGGTAATATACAATACAAACACAAACTAGTTACAAACCACATAATATCTCTTGGGCACTAGTTTAGGTTAATTCGGCCTCAATGGGAAAATAAAATGGATAATGAAAACCGATTATAAGTGCATTAAAAGCTAAGGCTACAAAAGCTAATAAAGGATCTAATGAACACAATGACATGAATTTTAAATGTCGTACGTAGGTGGTCGATTTCGTGCTTAGATGAGCTTCCTGAGTACATGAAACTAATATACCAGGGATTCATAGATTTATATAGAGAAATGGAAGAAACGATGACAAAGGAAGGAAAGGCATACCGTATCAACTATGCCAAATATTTTGTAAGTTTGAATGCCTTTAATTAATTCAAACCGTCTATATTAGACCACTCCCGATGGTGACCTACATCACTCCACGCTTATATGTTTTACCACATAAGCTCCATGCATGTTATCATTTTTAATACTGATTTTCAACTGACACAATATTACCAACAATACCTCATCACTTTCTAATTATTTTTCATTGTTTAACTTTGTATTATTATCTAACCATTATTTATTAAAAAATCAAATATAAAATCGCAAAACGTGGGGTAAACTAACATGGCAAGCAACGATGTGGTCCCAATGGTAACCGTTTGTACTGATGCAAAGAAACGAAGCAACTGATGAACCATTGGGAGCCCTATAATACTCTTAATCTATGAGATTATATATGTCTATCTATGATGATTATGTATATATAGATGAAAGAATTGACTAGAGCCTATCTAACGGAAGCAAAATGGGCAAACGAGGGGTATGTGCCAACAGTAGAGGAGCATATATCAGTTACCTTCATTACTACTTGCAATTTTATGCTCACAACAACGTTTTTCGTTGGCATGGACGGTGACATAGTGACAGAAGCTTCTTTCAATTGGATTGTCACAAAACCTACTCTCATTAAATCAGTATGTATAGTTGCTAGACTCACGGATGATGTTATCACCCACAAGGTACATATATACATATCCCATTTTAATATATTCATAATATATTGGCCAATATCATCCACAGTGGGGAATCTACATAGAGACTAAGGTCGCGTTTGGTTCACAGAATTTGATGAAATTAGAATTGAATTCCATTCCTTAGTGCGTTTGGTTGCACAAAGAAGAGGGAACCTCATTCCATAGGAATGTAAACATTCCATCATTTGATGGAATCTCCATTCCTTGGGGATGGAGGAAGGAATTTCATTCCTTCCATCACTTGAATTTTCAAAAAATCAAAAACATTCCGTCAAATTCAATTCTTTCAAATTCTAATTTCTTTGAAAGATTCCATTCCTTCCCAAAATATTCTGTGAACCAAACGCGCCCTAAGGTTGGTCACTTGTCCCCCCAATATCGACTTTTCATCTACTTTTTTAAATTAACTTATCTAACAAATCTTTAATCATAATTAAGATGAAACAAATATTAGTAATACTACAATCATAATGTTCCTTTATTTTATAGTGGTTATTCAATATACTTTTGGCGATTTATTTTTTCTTTTCCTTTTGGATATTTTTAGAATTCAGAAGCTATAATCGCGCATAATGACAACTTGACGAGGTTTATCTAGTTAATTAACTTAAAAACTGGATAAGGACTTTGTTAACAACTTATGTAATATATCAATGTAGGAAGAGCAACAAAGAATCCATGTTGCATCGCTTGTTGAAAGTTACATGAAGCAATTTAATTTGAGAGAAGAGTACGTTCATGGCTTGTTGTATAAACAAGTAGAAGACGCATGGAAAGATATAGCACGTGAGACCTTCGTGTGTAAAGATATTCTCCCAATACCTGTAATAAACTGTGTGATTGGCTTGGCCAGAGTAGTTGAAGCTCTATACAACAATAATAATGATGATTGCACACATATGGGCAAAGAAATGATAAATGTTTTCAAAGCTTTGTTTGTTCATCCTATGAGCATCTAACCACGAGTTACGATTCTATGACGACGAGCAGAGCATCGTCGCACCTCGTGACCCGTGATACATCGAGTGCACCTCGTGCATCCGGCCATCTCCTAAAGTATGCAATAAAGAAAACTGATATCCGTACCACATAATTTGATAAATTTACCACACTGTACACATTTTCATAACATATTGTACAAGGATATAGTGCATAGTTATGGTAGATTTAAATAATTGTATGGTGCGAATATCACTTTCCATACAAATAATAATAATTAGTTAATAAACAGACATGCATATGTATTAGTTTGATATTTTGATTTTTCATTTTCTCGATCTTAGTTAGATAATAAATAGACATGCATATGTGTTAGTTTTGTCATTTTCTCGGTATTATGTGCATTTCTATCTTATCGTACAATAGTTTAAGCAATTGTATGTTATATTCTCAATACAATAAATGAATGGATAGAAGCATAAACAATTCTTGACATACAAGATTAACAAGCTAATCTAGTTATTGACTCTTGACAAAGAATTTAACATTATTACAACTTAGGTAACAAAGAAAACTATACTTAGTAATAATTCTGTGGTAAACAACCAGTTAGTTTTGAACCAAGAATGCAATTGATGTGATACCACAGGGACCACGTACAATTTGATTACACCACAAAGCCTTGAATCCGAAAATTTGGCGAGAAATACTTAAAGGATGTTTTTGGTTTTTTCTAGAGAGAAAGGAGAGGAAAAGAGAGTGAGTGTGAAGGAAAAAGATAAGAAAATATTGGGAGGTGGGGAAGACCATTACCCACACACACTCTTATACCACCAAGCATCCATTAGCTAGTTACTACCTCACGGATACAAAACTAAAGCGTAAAAGTCTAACCAACCACCTTATGCTAAAACATATCTAACAACCACTCGACATTTTATTAGTCAAATAATTACCACTAAGTGTCAAAATTTTCATTAGGTACAAAAAGTCAACGGTTCAAAATGACAACTGTTACACAAAGGCTTATAGTTTAAGAAAAAAAATAAGTCATTTACGTTATTAAATAATATAAATATATGACCATCAAAATAATTAATTGATAAATAATTTATTAATTAATCTATAAACAAAAGATTTGATATCTTAAGGCTTAAAGTATCAAATCTTAGAATGAGTAATATAAAATCACTATGATATCTCAATATTAATTTGATATTTAGTTTGTTTGTGTGTCTCTTTGAAAAGCAGGTTGTTTAAGTAAAATCATACATTTATATTCTTTAATAATCTTTGCTTGTAAATCGGAAAAGATAGAATTTCTCCATCTCATATCCACGACTAGGATAAGAAAAGAACAAAACCAAAAGTTTGATAGTTTTGGTTTTAGTGATTAAGGTGGTATTTTTTGAAATGTTCGTGTCGATCAATTGTAAAACTATTCATATTATTAAATATTGTTTTATCATATACCATGTCATCACTTGAGAAGTACTATTGAAAAATACACCATATATATATAACTTAGATACGGTCACTATATTCACATGGATCACAATATATAGGTGTTTCACTTGCTTTAAATAAGTTTTGAACCTGTGACTAATAGCGTATATTTGTAGGTCATATGGTCATATGATAACGGTTTCACTCTATTGATAACTTAAAAAATTTCAAGGTCATATATTTTAAAGAAATCAACTATTTAAAAGTCAAACCACATATATAGTTTTTGAGAAGTGATATATATTCATACCCCAAAATTGATTAATTTATCACACTGTACAAGTATTATAATATACTGTACAAACAATTAATGCATAGTTATGGTAAATTAATTAACTTAGGTGGTACTAATATCACTTCCCATATTTTTTTTACTTTTAAATTATGAAATTATTGGTGCGAGTGTTAGAGTATATTTACAATGGCAATCAATGATTCAGTGTTATCAAATCGAGTTATAATAACCGGATTTACACGCATATCCTTCTAGTAATATATAGAGTTAAGTGTAGCTCCTATGATTGTCTTACAAAGTTAAAATAATAATGTAATCTTTAATAAAATACATCACGTGAATCTAGCTCGAATAATTTAGAGATAAAAATAGTACCAGTATATATATATATATATTATATAAAAAAAGATATTTTGAAAGTTACATAGTGAAATTGTCTAAAGTTCCTTTAATGATTAAATTACACAATTAGTCTTTTATTTTTTAAAATATTTTATTAACCATTTACATCAATTACTGTTACATCAATTATCTACACCGACTCCGCCTCCACCATCAACAGTTACCTCCACCACCACAGTGTCGCCGTCATGACCAAAAGCGCATTGTACGGGTATCGTGCTAGTTTTTTTTTTAAAGTTTATAAATAGCTAAAAAGCTGTAAGAGGCACATAACATATGAAGATTACAATTATAAGTGAGAATTAAGCTTATAATATGTCATCTGATAAAGAAGTAGTTTATCGTCCCATTCGCAATGACCTCACTCCTAGCATATGGGGAGACCAGTTCCTTGTCTACCATGACGAGGTACGTAAACAACTGTTATGTTTGTTGTTAATAAAACCCTTAATTATATATATATATATCATTATATTATACATACAGTATTTTAAATGTTAACTAACGTGTGTTTAGCAAGAAAATGAAGCTGAGATGAAAGAAATCGTCGAAAATTTGAAACAAGAAGTGAGGAAAGATATACTAGCAGCTTTGAATAATCTGAAAGAACATACCAAACTATTGATACTTATTGATGCAATCAAACGCCTTGGCATATCCTATTATTTTGAAAAAGATATTGATAAAGCCTTACAGCAAGTTTACCAAACATATGGCGATGAATGGACGGGTAATAAGCCTTTCATTTGGTTCCGCCTCTTGCGACAACATGGCTTCTATGTCTCGTGCGGTTAGTAATTAAAAGTTCCAAGTAGAAACTTTTGTACTGAATTTTGTTGCCTAGCTATATGGTGTATCACGATATTTTGACTAAAACGTTTTTGAAACACCGATTTATGCTTATGTAACATTAATTCCTTTTTAAACACCATAAGCAAAAAATAAAAACAAAAATTTCATCTTTTATATATTGTTTTTAGAACAGCAAAGTTCTATTTGTTAAGTATAAATTAGTCTTACAATAATATTATTGAACTAACTTGTAGAGGGTCTTTTATATACAGATTTCTTAAAAAACTATATGAATGAAAAAGGAGATTTTATTGAATCGTTAACTAATGATGTTCAAAGCATGCTCGAGTTGTATGAAGCATCTTATATGAGTGTGCAAGGAGAAACTTTATTGGATGATGCTCTCGAATTTACAAGAACTCATCTTCAAGAAATAGCAAATGATCCACTTAAGAGAAACTCTACTGTTCATACTCAAATACAACAAGCACTTAAGAAGCCCGTACAGAAAAGGTTGCCCAGACTAGAAGCATTGAACTACATTCCGTATTACGAACAACAAGATTCTCATCACGAATCGTTACTAAAACTTGCGAAATTAGGGTTCAACTTGCTTCAATCTCTGCATAAGAAGGAGCTTAGCCAAATTTTAAAGTATGCAATATCACCCAATTCTCACTCATTACACAAAAAACTAAAAACATGAATTTTATACATGAATATGTTTCGAGAAACAATATAACCTTGTAAACGTATATTTTCCTAAATTATTTTAATACCACGACGTAATAACATGATCTGTAATCTACTAATTCTCTCTTGTATCTTTGTTAACTTATGATAGGTGGTGGGGACGTTTTGAAGCCACAAAGAAGTTACCTCATGTAAGAGATAGAGCGGTTGAGTGTTATTTTTTGGCATTGGCTGCAGTATTTGAACCACAATATTCTCGTGCTAGAGTTTTTTTAGCGAAAGTGATCATGATGTCAATGATTCTCGATGACACTTATGATGGATATGGTACTTACGAAGAGCTTGAGATCTTTACTGAAGCGATCCAAAGGTAATATACAATACTAACACATACTAGCTGGTTACACCTACATAATATCTCTCCAGCACTGGTTTAGGTTGAGCCTCAATAGGAAAATAAAATGTATAATAAAAACCGATTAAACACATTAAAAAAGGATCTAATGAACACAATGACATGAATTTTAAATGTCGTACGTAGGTGGTCGATTTCGTGCTTAGATGAGCTTCCAGAGTACATGAAATTGACATACCAGGGATTCATAGATTTATATAGTGAAATGGAAGAAACGATGACAAATGAAGGAAAGGCATACCATATCAACTATGCCAAAGATCTTGTAAGTTTGTAAAGAAAGGCACACCTTTAATTAATTAATTTAAATAGTCTATACTAGACACTCCCAATGGTGACATATATCACTCTATTTTTATGATCATGGTAATATAAATATAGATGAAAGAATTGACTAGAGCCTATCTCACGGAAGCAAAATGGGCAAACGAGGGGTATGTGCCAGCAGTAGAGGAGCATATATCAATTACATTCATCACTACTTGCGTTTACATGATGACAGCAACGTTTTTCGTTGGCATGGACGATGATATAGTGACAGAAGCTTCTTTCAAATGGATTAACACAAAACCTACTCTCATTAAATCAGTATGTGCAGTTGCTAGACTCCTGGATGATATTATCACCCACAAGGTACATATATACATATCCTATATAATTAAATATTTTCATAATATCAGGGCCAATATCATCGCCAATGGGGAAGCTACATAGAGACTGAGGTTGGTCACTTATCCCCTCAGTTTCTACAATATATAAAAAAATATTGATGAACTGAAAAAGCATTTTTTTGGTTTGTTGGCTTCAAAGACTGTTGGTGGTGGAGACGACGTCGAATAATGTAGATAATTGATATAAAAGTAATTGATTTAAATGTTCAATGGAGATATTTTAAAAGATAAAGGATTGATAATGTAATTTAATCATTATTTGAAAATATTTTAAAAGGTGATAAGTGAAAATATTACATAATATAGATAAGAGATGACATTTTAGATATTTCCACCCATGTAACTTTCAACATAGGGGTGTTTTTATTAATAAGTAGTATAGATATATAAGTTTTTTATGCAAGTTATTGACAACACTTGAGAAAATAATTAGAAAAATCCTTCTTTAATTAAGTATTGTTTTAATTAAGGGTTTATGCCATTAGTTAACGGTGGTGATAGAAAAGTGTAATTCTCATAAAGACATTTTTTCACGTTACCCATACATCAATATTGACTTTTCATCCATCTTTTAAAAGTAATTTATCTCACATATTTAATCATAAGGTGAAACAACTAATAGTAGTGCTACTACGATCGTCATTCTTTTATTTTATTAGAGTAGTTCTTCGATTTACTTTTGGCAATTTATTTTTTTTTTTTTTTGGAAATTTTTAGAATTGGCAAGCTATAATTACATGTAATGACAACTTGACAAGGTTTATCTAGTTATTTAACTTAAAAGTTGGATAAGGACTTTGTTAACAACTTATGTAATATAACAATGTAGGATGAGCAACAAAGAATGCATGTTGCATCGCTTGTTGAAAGTTACATGAAGCAATTTAATCTGACAGAAGAGTACGTTCATGGTTTGTTGTATAAACAAGTGGAAGACAAATGGAAAGATATAGCACGTGAGACTCTTGTGTGTAAAGATATTCTCCCAATACCTCTGATAAACTGTGTGATTGGCTTCGCCAGAGTAGCTGAAGCTCTATACACCAATAAAGATAATTCCTCACGTATGGGCAAAAAAATGATAAATATTTTCAAATCTTTGTTTGTTCATCCTATGAGCATCTGACCATGAGTTACGATTCTACGACGACAAGCAGAGCATCTTCGCAAACACCTCCTTTTCTTGTGTGCCTGCACTGTGATACATCGAGTGCAACTCGTGCATCCGGCCATCTCTCGAAGTATACAATAAGGGAACGTATATCCATATCACATAATTTGATAAATTCACCATATTGTACACATCTCCATAGCATATTGTACAAGTATATAATGCACAATTATGGTAGATTTAAAAATTGTATGATACGAATATCACTTCTCATACAATAATCATAAGTAATAAACTGGCATGCATATGTATTAGTTTGATATTTTGATTTGTCATTTTCTCGATCTTATGTGCATTCCTATCTTGATACCCATGAATGATCACGATAACAATTAGATCGTTAACACTAACTTGATACCCATGAAAGATTACGATAACAATTAGATCGTTAAGATTTTAGAGGTTCTTAAGGGTTTTTTTTTTTAGTGCAGTCTTTATTAGTTTAAGAGATTTAAATTTTTGGTTGTTAATTTGTTGGGCTAAAACTAAGATATAAGCAAGTAAATGTTTTCATAAATATAAAATGTCGTTAACAATTATGATGAAGGTGAATTCAAATTTTAATTTATTTTTATTCTTTTTAGGTTCCTTTCGTTTAGTTATTGAAATTTCCACAAACACAATATCTATGACGAGTCTAGGATTCGAAACTATGTAGATCCTTAACTGCATAGCAAGCCCGTCTTGTGGGTCTTAAAGGCCTTACGCGATATTAAAAATTGCCCCCCACTCCTAAACACCAAAGTCTTTCATCAACATTAATTATCAGCATTGAATAAAGCTCTTGGCCCGGTATACTACTTACTACAAATGGTCACGTCCAGATACAGTAAGTATATTGCACAGTAAGTATATTGCAAAGACTCTTACCATCGATATAGAGGTGTCTTCAATCCTACCATCTCTTGAGTTGGGACTTAAAGACACGAGCTTGGAATTAATAAGGATAGTAGCAAGCTTGGAATTAATAAGAAAAGTTCCACTTACTACCTCATCATTCTCCTTAGCAAGGTCAGTAGTCATCTGAAAGACACGAGATTTAGATCTAGGATGATTATTCTTTGGTCCATTTTTCTTCAATTTTGGGTTGTCAGTGAAACAATGACAAGGTTGTTGACACTTGTAACAACTAGCTTTGCATGTGCAATCAGTAGTAGCATGACCAGTCCTTGCACATCAATCACACCTAACAATCTTCTCAGTACACAGCCATGCGTGAGGTGCTTTGCAGCTAGAGCACCAATTATTCGACTATCCAGATTTCTTGTCAATAGCTTTATCAATCACCTTATCAGATTTAAAGTCATCATCTAACATCTTGGACTCCTTAATCGCAGCCGACAATGTAGTGTGTTGTCTGCAAAGACCACGATAACTAGCATGGAGACCATCACAGTAAGCTTCAATTTGGTCAACTTCTCTATGAACCAAATGACCAACGAACTTGAGGTTTATTATAAATGAGCGGGCAAACTCATTTAGGCACCAAGCATAGCGGTCAAAGCTCTAAACTCTTTCTCAATCAACCTTAACTCACGAGTACCAACATATTCTTCCAGAAATTTCTCTTGAATACCCCAAGGCATAGCAGCTTACACTTCAGGAGTCAAAGGAATAGTAGAAGATCTCCACCAGTTGCGAGCATTCTTCTTGAAGCAAACACCTTCATATCCTCAGGGCAGTAGCATGAAGCAAACACCACTTATATATCATCCAACCATTCCATAGCATCTACTACATCTTGAGTGGCATCAAACTCTTTCACACCACACTTCTTGAAGCTATCATACATGAAGTTGGTAGCACGAGGAGAAACCACAACTTGAGGCTCAATTACATTCACTCCATTACTCCCTCCTTCATTATTAACAGCAACAACAACATTCACAGGAGCAGGCTGTGATCTCACAATAGATGGCTTAGCACAGTTAGAGCGGTTAGAATAACTTCTTACAGTATGCTCTTCCCGATGTGAGTCAACTTGCCTTTCAGCTCTTACTCGAACAAGTTCCTCTTCAGTCCTTCTCAGTTGGGCTCGAATAGCCCTCAACTCGTCAACTCTTCAAACTTTTTTCTATATCTATTGGTCGTGTTTTAATGCTAGAATGAGTTTATAGATGTGAACTTTTGGTACTTAATGAGACTGAATATTAATGCAGGTTCACGGGAGATGCGAATGAGAGTAAATGTCATCTACCACCTCGACTTTGATGCCAAAGGACTTTGCAAGACACAAGACGATGAAACGGAAGGAAAATGAAAAAAATCTGGAGCTTTAGAGAAACTAGCGCCGCTCTGACTATGTACAAGCGTCGCTCCCCTATTCCAGTAGGTACGACCGAATTAATATATTTTTTTCTTGCTAACTAGAGTTAGATACATTGTAACATTCAAGAAATTTGACTTTTGTTGACCCGTTAGTTTTGTGTACATTTGATTAATGATGATCCTTTACTCTATATATTATCGAGTTTGGCTATGATTTAATTGTGTTCAAGGTGAATATGCATTTATATATATATATAAATATATAATGATCGTTTTTTGTCATGTTGTGTTTGCATGATATTCAAGGTGTTATATAAGATCGAATGGTCGTTAATGTAATGGTTGATTGCTAACTTGTGGTGTAACTAGGTTGAGTAAGTAAATGAACTATCCATGGGTCAACCCATATCCTAGACCCATACCCATGACCCAACCAAAGTCTTACACCTCTCACCCTCCCAACCATCCACTCATTTCTTACATCTCTCTCTCACTCTCTCATTTATTTCTCTCCCAAATTTCCCATCTACCATCCAAGATCATCATAAATTCACCATTTAATCCCAAAATTTTGTGTTGTTGATGTTAAAATAACCTAATCATACAACCCTAGTAATAATAATCATCCAATATCCAAGAATTTCCAAGTTTTAAGGTGTTCATCTAAGTTTGAGCCCTAAATCCGAATTTGAGGTTGTAGGAAGAATTGGTAAGTGTTTTATAGCTTGAAATGTTCCTTGTACATTGTAGAATACTTCCCCGTTATAAATCTAAACTTGTGGTGGTCGATTTGGGGCGTAATATGTGTGTTTTAGCTCAAAAATGTGTTGTGAGTCATATCTAATGATTTTGGAAGTGGGTTTGTGTAAAAACTTGTTTCTCAGGTGTGATTATACTTGAAATGAGTTGTGGTAAAGTTTGGAACTTTGATTTGAGGTTTATCTTGGTCAATTTTAGTGTCAAAACCCGTTTTGAGCAAGAACATGCCCAGGTGTGCCACATTGTGTATGCATGTGCCACAGTTTTTGTGTAAATTCCGAACATGGTCAAATATGTGCCACATGCATGTGTGCGTGTGCCACAAAATTGACAAAAATCCAAAATAACTAAATATGTGCCACATGCAGTAATGCATGTGCCACAGTTTTTGTGTAAAGTCTCAACAGAGTCAAATATACGCCACATGCATGTATGCATGTGCCACATATTTGCCCAAAAATCTGAAAAAGCCAAATATGTGCCACATGCATTTCCTGCGTGCCACATATTTGCTAATTATGTATATTTTGTGTTCTAAAGTGTCTCATCCTTAGTTGCTTAACCCAAACTCATTCTTATATCTTAATGATCCTTAACAAGGCGCGTGTAACACTTTGATTTTTCTCCGTCAAGATTTAGTGTCAAACTTCAACTCGTGTTTAACCAAAACATTTATATCTTTAACCAAATGTTCTAAATCCATCTTATAAACCATTCTTGGGGTTGTGGCATAGTGTAGGATATAATGTGATGATAAGATATTGATGTAATAGGTTTGTGATCGTTGTGCTCCCCGCTGACCCGCTTAAGCTCATTCCAACAACTTCTAAAGCTAAGGTGAGTTCGTAGCCCCTTTTCTCTATATGATTTTGGGGTGGAAAGTGTACAACGTGTTTACTCGTTTTGTTGATCGTTATGTGTTCGTTTAATTGTGAATCAAGGTTGCATGAATGATTGGCTACTTTATCAAGGTTATGTGTTTGTTTGTTTTGTGAATCGAGGTTGTATGGATGTTTGGCTAGTTATCAAGGTTATGTGTTTGTTTGCTTTGTGAATCAAGGTTGTATGATTGTTTGGCTAGTTTATCAAGGTTATGTGCTCGTTTGGATTGTGAATCAAGGTTGTGTGATTATATATGTTTGTATCAAGGTTATGAGGTTCATTAAATGATCCAATCAAGGTTTCAAGGCTTGGTGATCGTTTAACGATCCCAATTATGAGATCATTTAATGAACCAATCAAGGTTTCAAGGTGTGTGATCGTTTATCGATCCAAATCAAGGTTTCATGATCATTTAATGATCTAATTATATTTGTATCAAGGTTAAACGGTTGTTATCCCGACACTTGGTTCCTATAGTCAAAACCTACGAACTCACCAACTTTATGTTGACGCATTTTAGTACACTTTTCAGGTAATCAAGTGAATCAAAGACGTGATGGATGATTGCATTGCATGTGATAGGATTGAACTTGGACTTTTATGGATCCGTGATTCATTGCACCCGTTCATGGGTTATGCCTAGGATCGTTAGCCATCATTGAACTATCTTTTGTAAACTATTGATAGTGGTGTGCTCCTCGTGCATTATTTGATCCGAAACTTGTAATCGTATTTGAATTATGTATGGATTGCTCTAATCCTTGATTGCATTTAGTCGTCTCTACTTAATTTCCATGTCGTACTGAGCTTTTCTATTAATGCCCCATGTTTCCGCCTAGTTGGGGTGTTACATACATGTTATCCAAATTAATAAATCTTATCTATACTACCTATTAAAAAAAATACACCTCTGTTGAAAATTATATGAGGCAATTTGTCCAAAATACCCCCACAAATACAATACAATCTTTCTATACAAGTATACAACCATTCAGCCTTTCACACAAATCGTTCACACACTGCCCTACATCGCCATTACTGTCTTTCTTTTCTCATTTCCTCCGTCATCTTCTCTCTCCCTCTACCCTAACACCACCGCCATCATCAATATCTTTTCCAACGCCATCGGTGGTGATCCATTCATATGGGCGATGGCGGACCTTAATTCAGATGAATACATTGATATAATCGTCGATGAATTTGTCGTTATTTAATCCATTGATGACGAAGACGACGAGGTTAGCGTTTCTTAGTATGTACACACTCATATCTATAGATAAATATGTATAGGTATGTATGTGTATTAGGGATTTGGTTGGATTTATTGTTTTGATATTTTGTTTTAATTTTAAGATCTGGAGCTGGAAATATTGTGGTTACGGTTGATGGCCTGAATCACCACCGCCATTTAAATTTGGGGCTGAATGTATGTGTGTAAGTGTTTGAAGTATCGTCGTTAGGGTGCATGTATGTATGTATTTTTTTCTTCTGTACTAATAATAAAGAGGGATGATTTTTGAGAAATTAGGACATAAATATTTAAAATGTTTAATTTATCATGAGAACATGAAAATCTATCCATCTTTTGATGATCTTTATGAATGTTGGTTTGGTTAAGAATTTTTGATTTAGCAGTTCGTTTTATTTGAATATAAATAAATGTGACATAATGTATGTTGTAGGTGAGGATTGTGAGGTTATTCAATACATGTGGGCATAGGATGTGCATTAACAATGGTCGTGCTGTCAGTAACTTTGTTGCCCAGGTGAGCTCTTTTCCGTTACCTCTTTGGTTCCATTTATCATTTTCAGCTAGTTTCTAATACGGATATGAAATGCTAACAATGTAGGCACTTAGAAAAGAGCCACGCTTACTGTTTATGGTGATGGCAAGCAAACAAGGAGTTTCCAATATGTTTCTGATTTGGTTAGTAGAATTGTTCTTCTACGAGTATTTTATAGTTTGTCATGTTTATTGGTTTACGTTGATCCTAGAATGAGCATATGGAACCTATGTAACGTACATCGATTTTATTTGGATTTGCTTGAAATTAAAAGGTGCAAAGTCTAATTATGCGATTGATGGAAGGCGAACATGTTGGGCCTTTCAATCTTGGAAATCCCGGTGAATTCACCATGGTTGAACTCATTTTTGTTATCGATACAAACTATTGTGTTTACGAGGTTATGCTTCTATACCTGAAAAATATATATTTGGTATCACATAAAGATTGCTTAGATTATGTGTTTTGGTGAGTTTTGTTTGTAAGGTTCCTTTGGTTGTATCTCACTGTCGCCTTAGTTCACATTCATCTTTTGTGGCTACTGGGCTCCTGTTATTTACAGTGGAATGCATCATTTAGGAGATGAAGGTATTGGAATAACATCAACCAATATTCCATATATATATTTCAGGTTTTTTCTTATATGTTTTTAAAAGATAAATCAAGTTGGTAAGTTCTGCCTTATTGATTGATTTTTTTTTTCTTCATGTTACGTTTTTTAACAAGAGGGTAGTGATTGTATTGTAATTATGTTTGGATCAACTTTATTACTGATTGCCTTTTTTTTCGAGTTCACGTTACCGTTGTTAACACGAAGGTGGTGACGGTGCTCTATTTTGTTTGGGACTTTGGGTTGACCTTATTTTGATAAACCAATTGTATTTTTGGTAAGGATTTTTTGTCACTAACTGTACAAATGATTTTGTCACTTACTTTTCTTTGGTAAGGATTGACATAATCAATTCAGTATATTTTGGAAATATATATCATTTTGTAATTTATATTATTTTTCATTGACTAATTTTGGTAATTTATTTTCTTTTAATTTTTTTTTATGATAGGATTTTTATTTAATGCAAAAATTCATGGCTTATTTTCATTGTTGCTCCTCTTTATTTTCGGTAATGATTTCTTTCCAGCTGAGTAATTTATATTTACTAATTTTGGTTATAATTTGTTATGTTTTAGGTGTGGTGATTGATCTACTTTCATCAACTTATAACTCATAAATACATTCAAAGATTCAAACTTTTCATCAATAATTTCCTGTTTGTATTTTCATTGATATTATTTGATTGCGCTGGTCTTAGATGGTTATGTTATAGACACTAAGATCTAATTTATGTAATGACTTTTGTTGTACACGTTTGTTTTTACTTGTAACTTCAAGTTGTGCATATAGCCCTCTCTCCTCTCCAACGGCTCATTCTTTCTAAGATCCAAATCTAGATCCGATTGAGGCTGTGATTGTGATTGAGAGGTTGAGATTGAGAGTTTGAGATCGAGAGGATTCTGGTTAAGCTTCCACTCCGGTGGATCTAATCCTATTTTTCACCTTGGGCCGGAGGTCCCTTCCAATTCGGTGGATCCGGAAGCAGCCTCCCTACCATTGTGTAGGGGTAAGGTCTGTCTACATCATACCTCCCCCATAGCCCGGCTTATGTCGGGATTGGTTACCTTGTTGTTGTTGTTGTTTAAGTTGTGCATATAGCTATTTGTGACATATTTGTTGGATCTTGTTATCTCTTTTGTTACATTTGCCGTTATTGCATAAACTTTATCGATTGCAATATATTACTTTTAACTACCCACTTATACTATTCTCAGTAATGACGACAATTGTACCCGCCGCAACACGTGGGTACCATGCTAGTGATTATATACAAATATGTTATGTCTATCAATCTTTGAAGAAATCCATAAAAATAAATCAATCTTTCATCATTGTTGCTTGCTCAACTAGATTACAACGAAATAGATGTTTTTGATTTTGTTTTACCCAGTTGTATTTTTAATCTTGAAAGAGCAATGATTTTCTTAATTCATCCTAATTATAGAATCAAGTTATTTGAAGAAATCAAGAGGATTTAAAAAAAAAAATATAGTAAGTAAATTACACATCACACATATAAAACATTTAAAACAAAACATTTCTTTTATCATTTCATTACCGCATCTAGGAAAGTGTGTCCGAAAACCACAAATATTATATTTAATTAAATCTTATATATGCTTAATATCTTTTCCCATTGATACAGTAATAAACTTTTTAACTTATATATAATGAGATTACTTTATGTATATAATGTTTATATTTAATTTTACATTTTATATAGTATTAATATTTATTTTATATCCATTACAAAGACTGGTACCCTAATACATCTTTTATAACTTTACTAATTCAACAATGGTTTTGGTTATTAAATTAACAATTATACCCATTGATTGTACCCAACCGTCAATACATTTATTCCTATTATCTTTGAGTGATTATCTACCGTACCCGTCATAGATCCAATCATTTGTACCCAAACCATTGAAATAAAATATATGGAATCAATAACTCCTATTAAAGACTCATATAAATCACCAATCAATTAAAGATTAATTATAAGGAATAAATACACTGAGATTTCGATATAACGTTAAATGTAATCAACTATTGATTTATAAAATGTATGCAATCCTTACATATTGTTTTACTCCATCAAGATGGATGAAAGGGCAATTAGCCACTCATATTAAAATACGAATGACAAATCAAATTAAGAGAATTCATTGTTACCGAATACAAAGAATGAAAAATGAGTAACGGAAATACTCCAATCGTAATGAAGTTCTTCAAAGAAAAGTATTATGACGAAAATATGCTTCAAAAGCTCCAGAAATCGGCTGGAAGTATAAGTTAGGGTTTTATGTTAAAATATAATTTATAGTAGTTGATTTGTATGTTTATAATACTTTGTATTTGTTTGTATATCTCATAAGTATGGAAGGGGGACTAATGTAAATTGTATAGAAGTATATAAAGCCCCATCCATAGCTTAATATTGTAACCTTAACACATTTTCATGCAATCCAATCTTTCCACACACACACGAACTCCATAACACACACTAAAACACATAGTTAAGCTCAATTACATACTTTACATTTTATGAATGTTTTTTAAAGCTATTTATATTTTCCAAAAAATAATATCAAAATCGGAGCCACAGTGTGTCGCAGTTACAGACTGCGTCACAGTCTCGTGCTGACTTTCTTTGACTTTGACTATCGTTGACTTTCTCTTGGTTATGTCTGGTCCCACTGCGTCACGGTCTCCCAACAATGCGATCCTCGAAACATAAGACTGCGTCGCAGTACATTTATGTGTCACAGTGTCTGTTGAGTATTCGTTGACCAGCTTTGACTTGCTTTGACCAGCTTCCAATCTTCAGTTTCGTGCCTCGTAAAACGTCCGTAAGCACTCATTTTACTCTAGAAACATAGTTTTCTCCAAATTAACACATAAGTGCCTGTTAACACCCTGAAACACTAATAAATACCATAAACGTACCAAATATATACGAAAACGACTCTTAAACCATATAAAAACAACTAATTAAGCTTTGGGAAATGGGTATAAAATACGACATATCACATACTAGTTTGAACTTGACCAGATTTTACAAGTTTGACCAAAAGTTGACCAAATTACAAGTTTGACTTAGTTGACCAAATCGCTTAAAGTTGACCGAGGTTGACCAAACCGACCAAAGTTGACTAAAGTTGACCAAGGTTGACCAAACTAACCGAAGTTGACTAAAGTTGATCAAACCGATTAAAGTTGACCAAATCGAGGTAGCAATCGAAGTCTGAGGTCTCAATTGAAATTTGAGGTCTTAAATTGAATTTGGGGTCTTATTTCACTACAGGACAAAATTGAAATTGAGAGGCCAAATTGGAGAGGCTACAATTGAGATGCTAGTAATCTGGGGTAGTATTTCACTAAAAGACAAAATTGAAATTGAGAGTCTAGTAAATCTGGGGTCTCAATTGGAAATGCGATGTCACATTTGAAATACGAGGTCACATTTGAAATACGATGTCACAAATGGAAATACGAGGTCACATTTGAAATACGAGGTCGCAAATGAAAATACGAGGTCACATTTTGGCGGGGTCGCAAACTGGGCTGTTCTTACCCAAAATTCTATCTAGCTAGAAAACCCTAATCGTTTCTTTCGATCTAGAAGGTGTTTTTAACATCAGATTGTACTTTTATACCCACAAATATGATAGAAAAACAATACTAACGTTGGAAACTCAGAAACGGGCTTAAACCCGAAAACCCATTTGAACAAAGTTTATAAAAAGTGTACAAAAATTTTTATATCTCAAGATTTTGTTGTCGAAATCACATGAAACTTTGACAAAAGTTGTAGTGTATGATTCTAAACGTTTTGGACGTAAAAAGTTTGATACTTGGTAGGTGTAGTGTGTGTATTAAAAGAAAATCTGAAAATATTCAAAAGAAGAGCATAAAAAAGGTTTTGATTCTTATATCTAATCTGACCAAAATAGATATTTGTAATGATGTTCGGATGGTAGAAACTCAGTTTTTGACACTAAATCTAAACAAAAGTAAGGTTGGATTTCATTAAAACTTGATATTTATGGGGTAGCAAAGGTGAGGTAGTAAAGTGAGTTAGCAAATATGGGGTAGCAAAAGGTGAGGTAGTAAGAGTATGTGTGTGTTTTGCTTGGAGGCTATGTTGGTGGAAATGAGAAATGGTGAAAGAAAAAGAGTATTTATATGTAGGGCAAAAAAGAATATTCCATACAAGGCTATAATACTAGGCCGAGCCATATACGATGCGGACACCTAAATACGAGGCCGACACAAATACGAGGCTAACTCCAAATACGAGGCTAACTGTAAATACGATGCCAAATTAAAATTACAATGTCGACTCAAAAAAAGAGTCTGAAACCGATTTACGAGATCGTATTTATTGAAAAGGTTATTTTGACTCGAAAGCTTAAATGGGAAACTCACGGGTGTTACAGTCAAGTGCGTGTTTCTCCATTTTCGTTGATTGCATATCCCTCTGTTGTTCTATATCTTGTTGGGATTACTCTGTCGTAGGAGGATTCCCCTGATATGCCTGTCTTGATCTGGTGTTGCGAAGGTACTGTTTTTCTCTTTACTTTGATGTTTTCACATTGTGTTTTGCAGAGCTGACACTTAGGGAGGTTGTCATCATGAATCCCCGGGGAATGGTGGTTGGGAGGAGACCTAGAGCTCCGTCTGATGAGGTGAATGATTAGCGAAGGCCCTTTCATTGCAGTAGATTCTATGGTCAATAATCCTCCTGTTATTGTCCTTAATTCTCCCACGAGGGGTGAAACTGATGCAACTGCTACTCTCCCAACTGTTGATGTTAACCAGGGTATGCAACTATCTTCTGCATTTTGTTGTTTTTGTCTTGCGCGATTCTGATATTTATATATTTGTTCCCTCTTCTAAGCTGGAACTTCTGAGCCTGCACGAAGGCCTGGAAAGGAGCCTGTTGATGAAACTGGAGCAACTACAACTGGAGCTACCCCGTCGGGGGTTGTTATAACAGGTGCTACTACAGTTGGTAAATGTTCACCAATTGTCTCAGCTGCTATTGTTTTCTTTGTGCATCATTAATTGGGATTGTTGTTGTTTGTTTTTTTTTTGTTACATATATATAGGGGTTCCTCTTTATGGTGACTTGCCTGATCCGCAACTTTGCCGGCAGAGTTTGAACATGATGGTCCCTGGTCATTTGAGGGCCATGTTAGTCACTATGCCTTCTCAAAGGCTTGTTGAGATGACTGACCAAGCTTAGTTTGCTGCTGGCATGATTAGTTTAGCTACTGCTACCAGAATGCGCTATTTTGAGGAGAGTCTACAGAGGCATATGGCGGATTTGGCTTCCCTTAGAGCTGCCCCGTCTTCCATGGGTAGTTCTGCATCAGTTGATTCTCTGCATAGGGAACTAGCTGAAGCTCAGCAGGCATTATCGCAGGCTACGCAAAGTTTTGATGCTGCTCATGAGCGCATTGCCTCTCTTATTTCTGATGGGCCTGCTGCATTGATCAACAAATTGGAATCGGAGCTTGAGGACGCCAGGAATGCTAACCGTCAGATGATTTCTGGTATTATCCCTCATGTTTTCCGTATGCTGAGAGCCCTGAGTTTGATCAGAGCCTTGATGAACTAATTGAGGCTAATCGGGCTGATGCGAGATCCTTGCTTTCTTTGCGTCTGGAATGTGGCTATCTGATTGCTCTTAGTGGGAATAGGGAGGGGCTTCTTGGTACAGAGGAGAGGATCATGCTGCTGAAGAGGCCTTAAGGGGGATTTCTTTCCTTTATATTCAGCAGGTTTCTTCAAATCCTAATGCTTCGGCAGCCGACCTTTATAACATTAGGCCTTAAGGCATGTAAACTGGTTGATCCTCTACACATTGTACTTTATATTTTTGATGTCCTTGGATATTGTAAATAACTTGCTTTCCCCTTTGATTCCGTCATTGTTCTTTATCATTCATACGGGAGAATGATACCTGATGGCGTATCCGTACTACGCTACGAAGGGCCTGCCAAACGAACAAATGTTACCCCGCAGGGTCGCGAAAGAACCTGCGCGTGAAAGGCACCTAGCTGGAAATAATACCCAAATAAAGAAAAGATCACCTAAATCTCTCCTTCCCTAGAATACGGACGATCGGTTCCAACTTATTTAGGAAATTAAATCTATTCCTAAAAATGGGGAAAACCTATCTACAAAGGAGTTTTCCCACCTTACGAACTTCTGGTCCTATAAAAGGGGATTCGACGAGATAAGAACATAACACACACTCCGACTTTGATTAGCGTAAAGAGGCTTACACTCTACCTATAGGGAATCACTAGTAATCAGAGTCAAAAACCTCCCCCATTCATCCTTAGCGTGATCCGGTGCACAAACATTGCCGCCATCCGTGGGACCCTATATTTTTGTCCTACCAAAAAACAAAAACACCATACAACCCTTCCTTTCTTGTACCGAATCAAGGCTAGGAAAATGGCCGATGTACCGCCAGGTTTCGAATCGCGAACCCAGCAATCGGCTGGAAACGAACCTGTCAGGAATACCCCACCCACTTCTAGCCCAGCAATTGTAACACCTGCTGGCGATAATCGAAAAACAGGCTCCCTCGTTCAAGGCGGCGCAGAGCGTACTACTCAGACATCTGAAGGCCACGGTAGGTTTTCACGGGGATCCCCGACAAGAAACCCGATGCTGTTTGACCCCGATTATATCGTCAGAAATTACGGTCATATCCGGCGAACTATTAGCCATCTTAGGAGAACTGGGGCGCTGGGCAGCACTAGTAGGGTGCTAGATTTTGATGGCGAGACAGATGACGATTATGATGCAGAAACCCCACCAAGAGAACTTTGGAGATATCCAAGAAATTCAAGACCTCGAACCGGAGTCGGGTACGGCTTTGACCTGGGTAGCGGAGGCCTCACACGCCAAGATCCTCAAAGCCACTCAGGAGGAGGGAGACCCGAGGGTCCGGAACCCAGAGACCTGCCCCCGGAAGGGAGGATTCAGGACGACTCTCGCACTAGGGGTACAGGGACAGAGGGTCAGCAATCCGAAGTACCTAGGGGACAGTCCGTTCCAGACCGAAACCCGCAGAGCACTAGGGGAAATCCCGGAGGTGAAAACGATGGTCTATCACGAAGCGCGCCTCAAGTTCATAACGCCCCATCAGGAATAAACACAGGACCTTCGGGTCAAACGTACCAAGTACCCCGGGGCTACACTTATCAGGGACCTCAGGGGCTAACTATCACAGGACCTTTGGATCGAATGTATCAAAGCTTATACAACCAAGGATACTCGGGGCAGAGTTATGGAAACACGAGCGGCCCACAATATCATTCCCAGCCGTATGGTAACCAGGCGGTGGCGCCCTTACATCAGTATTTTGCACCCCAATTTGCAACACAAACCTTCGGGACAACACCAATTCCAAGGCCGTACGGGCCTCAGAATTGGGGGGCTACAACGTACCAAAATCCCCTAGAACTCAGCCTGGTTGGAGGAAGCGTCGAAAACTCACCCTTCGTCGCCTAGATACAAAGCTACCCCCTCCCAACCGACATAAAATATCCTTCCCACCTTGGGACCTACAAAGGAAAGAGTGACCCGGATGACTTCCTAAAAGCATTCGAGGGTGTGGCAGAGATGAAAGCATGGAACGTACCTATTGCATGCCGAATGTTTAGGTACGCCCTTGATGGAGATGCCAGAGAATGGTTGAAGAGCGTAACGAAAGGGTCTATTGTTAGCTTCGACGACCTCAAAGAAAAATTCAGGGCCCGGTTCAGTCAACAGAAGAAACACAAAAAAATCCACGTGGCAACCCACGGGATAAGACAAAGAGAGACGGAAAGCTGCAGGTCGTTCATTGACAGGTTTACCACAGAGACAGAGGATATAGTAGACCTTGCTGAGTCCCAGAGGATATCAGGACTAATTCACGGCCTTCAGCACAAACCACTAGTAGAATTCCTATATAGGGACCTCCCGAACACTTATGAGCAAGTTCAAAAAAGAACACATGTATTCTTGGATGCGAGGGAAATAGCTTCTAAAGGGGACAACAGTCCCCCACATGACAAAGATGCTTCAGCAAAGAAAGGGAAATGGGGAAATGACAGAGAAAGGCCTAAATATAGCCCGTACCAGAAAGAAGATAGGGGACTTCACAAGACTATTTTGCCAGAACTGAACAAGACCCCAAAAGAAATCCTGCTCACCGAAAGCGTAGCAAAGAATTTTTCCACACCACCCCGATTGAACCCAAGGAGCAGAAGAGACACTTCCAAATACTGCGAGTTCCATCAGGACTACGGTCACGATACCAACACCTGCTGGCAGTTAAAGAAAGCCATTGAAGAAGCTATTAGCGAAGGAAAGCTGGCTCACCTGGTTAAAAGTGTGAGGCAACAAAACCCCAAGAAGGAGGACGAACAAGGAGAAAAGAAAAAAGGCCCAGAAAAAACCATCTATGCTATTTTAAACAAAAAACCTGTGGAAAAGCGCCCGCTCCCAAAGATGTATCGTGGCGATGTAAGCAACATTTCCTTTCCTTCGACATACAAGGTTTTCCGTGATCCACTGGTAATCACTTCCCTTTTGGAAATATCAAAAGTCAAGGAGATAATGGTAGATACAGGGAGTGAATGTAATGTGCTGTGCGAAGAAGCATTTTGGAAGTTACACCCTGTGTCACGAATGAACCTCAAAAAGACAGACGCTTCGGTACAAGGGTACTCCAGAGAAACAGGTGTACCCATGGGAAAGCTATCGGTCAAGATGACCATCGGAGAAGGAAGGTGGAAACGAACTGAAAAAATTAGTTTCCTAGTGGTCAATGGAACTTCCCCATTCCAGGCGATCCTAGGCAGGCCTGGGATACAAAAGTTTGAAATGATCCCATCCGTCATTCACGGCATGATCAAGTACCAATCGGACAGAGGCATCGGAATCTTGGTGACAAAGAACAAAAAGCTATCTGAAGAAGGTCAGGATGGGCCACATTACCTGACATGGAGCGAAGGACCTTACCTGGGCCGCATGGACGGATACTAGAACACCCACCAAAGGCAAGGCAATTTTAGTAAGGGAAAATCTTTTTAATCACTTTTTTTTAAGAAAAAAGCCTAGAGGGTATGGTATGTAACCTCAAATGTGTTATTTAATAAAGGCTTATATTCCTTTTATTTGTATATCTCTCCTCGTATTTAAATGGAAGTGCATAAACTTGCGCATAAATTTAAAGACATACAAGGATAGAGAAATACGACATTAACTCATATATGATAAAAAAAAATGGGACGCCCATATATGCATAAAAAATCTCCGGAGAAACTTGCAAACATCCGCCACAACGGATGTTGACATATAAAGCATGCTAAGACGGTTCTCAAACCGCACGTAGCATAAAGTACCTTACTACGCATAGGTGGTTCCCAAACCATTTATAGCAATATATAATTTGCTTACCGATAAAAAAGGGTTTTGGTCTTTAGACCATGTAAAAATAGGAATGGTCCTCAAACCATATAAGAAAATTTTTCTTTCATGAAAAATCGTAAAAAGAAAAAAGAAAAAATGGTTCTCAAACCACATAAAATAAGGATGATGTATCACCCCACACAACGGTTTGTAGACAGTGCAACACAAACACAATCTGCTGCAGGCAAGTACCAAAACGACTGAAGATATCAGTCATAGCCATCCCATGTTATATTCATAAATGCAGCGTTATAGGCGCTACACAAAATATTCATAAAACACACTCATATAAGACTGTAGAAAAACGATAATTGTTTCAAAGTCACAGGCATCATAAGAAATTGTCTGGGTTGGCACACACGCCAAATACCAAGGCACGCAGGCCTGATCACTGGGGTCCTTCATTGTCTTCTGGTTGAATCACATTAGGGACAATTTTAAGCAAGTCTTCAACAGCAGTATAAGGGTCAGCAACAACCTTCTCCAAGAATGGAAAAACAGCTTCCTTCTATTTGTGATCAGCCACCTCCAGCTCATGAGAGGCATTGGGAACAAAGTCACCCCTGCAGGTCAGGTCACACTTCCCTTCGGCCGAAAACTCCTCCAGCACGGTGGACCTCTCGTCCGCCCTCTCGGCGGAGGTCAAATCACCTAGAAGCTGCCCAACCTCATCACTATAGAGCAACGACTTGCTCACATACGGGATCACCTCGGTCACTACCCTTGCTCTGTCAACCTTCAGCAACTCAACCTGATTGCGCAACAAACTGCCATTTTCCTTTTCCTGATCAATTTCTTTTTGGAGTTTTGCCAAAGATTCTTCTTGAACAACGACATCTGCCTTCAACATGTTCAGCTGCTGTTTCAAACTCTGAACCAAATCGGATGCTTCAACGGTGGTTACAAATCTGGCTTCCCTGGCTTTCAAATCCTCAACCGTGGCGGTCAGCGAATGCACCTCCAAACTCTTAGACCTCAGATCAATAGCCATTCTGGTCAAACGCCTAGCAGCAACAGCATTAAGATAAGCATGGAACTGGCGATCCTTCTTGAAAACCTTCAGGAAGGTCTCGTTGTCCATGCTGTCAATCTTCTTAACATCCTCAGCATTCATGTTATCACCGTTCAACCAATTGGAATTTCTTGATCATGCAAAGCTGCAACAAGAGAAAAAACCAAACGAGTATTTTAGGAAAATACAAGCATGTCAAGGGAATGAAGCCAATACATAAACACATAGCTATGGACAGAACAAAACAACGACTGAGGAAGGATATCAAAAAAGTAGATACCGGTCTTCGGGGAAGAGGGCTTAAGGAACTCAGCATCCTTCGATTCATCACCTACTTTTCTTCTTTTCAACCGACCGGCAACATATTGAGGGACACTTGTACTCGGGGCTGCTTTCTTCTTCTTCTTGTTGGTAGCAGATACTTCAAGAACTTCAACATCAGAATAATCCACATTAAGGATCGGTGGATTCGCAGCACTTTGCACTTCAGGATTATCATTATGGATGCCAAAGGATCCTGCATTTTGGGAAGGCGCATCAGCAGTACCACTCCCCTGTCCTTCAATACGAGGCACAACAGTAACCTCCTTCACTCCTTTCCTCACAAATTTCCTAAAAGTCATGTCTGCAAAAACAGATGTCAAAAACCAAAGCATTAACATAAAAGAGGCGAAAAGAATGATGTGACACTTACCATCAATATCCACACCCCCAGGCAGAGATGGTATCAGTTTGGCTTTATACAAAATAACATCAGGATATGCTACAACTGTTATTGGATTCAAACAGATTTCTCGACATAATGCATCAACGGCATAATCTGGGAAAGGGTTGTCATACTTGGCATGGACACACAACAACTTCTTATCGGTGATAGACTCATATTCTTTAGGGATTAATGACGACCTCATGAACACAAATTGACTTTTCCAGTCACGGATATCCAACCCACCCCTCTTAAAACAACCCGCTTTAGAACGATTGCCCACTATAGCCCAGTCACCAAAAGGGCAAGTTTGGACAAAGTACCTAAACAAATCTAACGACGGCTCCCCTCCATATGCCCTACACATCACCTCAAAGGCAACAATCCTAGACAACCCTAAAGGAGTGATGGTAGAAATGTGGATTTCAAAAAAGTCAAGCACTTCAAGCATAAAAGTAGAAAAAGGGTACCTAACATCGCCCTCAGATACGGATTGCAAATAAAAACCCACATACCCATCAGGAGGGGTCAAAATGGTGTCACCATCCGATGGTATTTTGAACAACGATATTTTGCCAGGAAAAAACTTATCGACAAAAGCAGTTAGCTTTGATCGGATAACAGTGGACTCAGTAACTTTTATACCTTCTTTCGACATCAGAACAGAGAATCGATGAACAAAAATAAGATTTAAAGGGAAGGAATGACGTACCTACTGTGATGACTGGAGATGACAAGGTTGGAAGAAACCCTAGACAAAAAGGGATTTTGTTTTGAAAAATAAAAGAAAGAAGTGGAAAGTCGAAAATAAAATCTAAATAAAGATAAACATCGACTTTATATGAGAGGCTGCATGCTAATCAGGGCCGTCGAAATCGTGCCTTGAGATACGCGCCGAACTACCACTTTTAAAACTCTAATTAAACCTTTCAAATCAAAGATTAATTAGGATTCAGGGACATTACAGTATAGCCCCTAGTAGACACCAAATTTCGAAATAGTCCAAGGGAATGACCATTTGGCAAAAATCATCCCCTTGGACTGGGGCGCTTGATGGCGTATCCGTACTACGCTACGAAGGGCCTGCCAAACGAACAAATGTTACCCCGCAGGGTCGCGAAAGAACCTGCGCGTGAAAGGCACCTAGCTGGAAATAATACCCAAATAAAGAAGAGATCACCTAAATCTCTCCTTCCCTAGAATACGGATGATCGGTTCCAACTTATTTAGGAAATTAAATCTATTCCTAAAAATGGGGAAAACCTATCTACAAAGGAGTTCTCCCACCTTACGAACTTCTGGTCCTATAAAAGGGGATTCGACGAGATAAGAACATAACACACACTCTGACTTTGATTAGCGTAAAGAGGCTTACACTCTGCCTATAGTAATCAGAGTCAAAAACCTCCCCCATTCATCCTTAGCGTGATCCGGTGCACAAACAATACCCCTTGTTTATGCATTCCTTTTTAGGGGAATGTCTGACACACTAACGCTTATGCACTACGATCATAAGGAGAGAGTGGCTTATGCATTAGTCTCATCGGTTATTACCTCATGTTTTGTTATTTGAAAAGTCTTATGGGCGTCCCCTTAACAATTCAAAAAATTTGAAATAATTGGTATGCGCATTTATAATATTATAACGAACCTTTATTTAGTAAGTACATGGCAGGAGAATTTTACAAAAACTTTTATATTTTACCTAGCTGCTACTTTTATGTTGCCCTATTTGCTCCGTTAATTTGGCTTATCCCGGGGGTAAACTATGCTCCAACCAGTCTTAATGCCTTACGGAGTCTTTTGCCTGCTGTCTTCTGCATCCTCCGTTTCTGCGGAGCCGACAACATTTTCTTCTTTGAAGAATCCTTCTTCTGCAGTTCCCAGTTGTCCTCTGGGTCCCTTCTAAATTATTCTTCTATTGCGTTTGTACCATGTGACGGAGCGTTCCCCTTGTATCTCTAAGGTCATTAACATATGAATTAAGCTAATTGTGATGGAATTTTTTTCTTTAATATATAAAACACTAAAGATGTTTTCCCTATAGTCTTGTCTATAATAACTTATAACAATAACTAGGGTACTACAAACCCCACGTTACAGGGCTACAATTATCGTCGTTATACGTTGCCACGAATATCTTTTGGTATTGTGGGAGCTGGAGTTCTTTTGTTGTTATTAATGGGGTTGTTATGTTTTCTTTAGTTGGTTGTGTGTTTTTGTTGGTTACTATGTTTACAATCGCTCGTATTATTTTGTGTTGCTTTCTCTATTTGCTCGGAAATGAAAGATATATATCTTTCAAATGCAATCCCCAAATGTTATAACACCGTTAAGCTCAAAAAATTTCCTGTTGATTCACACAAATCTCATATAATAATATAATCCATATTTCCAAATTGAAAAACAAAAATAAGAAACAAAAACAACACATGAAATAGAATTTGTAAGTACAAAATAAAGATCATGTCTTCTTTATCATTTAATTAACTCCTTATATTTCCGAATGATGGCATACCCTCTCTTCGTCTTATTCATTCTTCTTCACTTGTAGTAAATGTTCGATTAGCGTGTATGACCTAAGACAAACTTATATTATCGTTTAAAGATGAGCCTACCGGGTTACACACGATAAACACTTAAATACCCAAATATCTATCAACTAAAGGGATGACCGTGCGATGCAGCGACAATGGTGGTAGGGCCGTGTGATGGTGACGACGATAGGTGATGGTGGTGGCAACAATAGGTGATGGTGGTGGCGATGATTGGTGATGGTGGGAGCGGCGAGTAGCGTAAATTATATATTGACTTAAAAGTAATGAAATAGGTTAACTATTTTAAGAGTTAAAGGGATATATATTATAAATTAAGGGGTTGTGTATTGTAAAACAAGTATAAAGTAAAACAAATAAGACAAGATCTTGACCCTTAGATCATGTTTAAATTGATGCATAAAGAATTACGAAGCAATTGATGCACGATAATTTTCATGATGCACCTTGATTTTCATTGAAAAGAAACATATTGTTTTTTTTTTTTTACTTTAATACTTGTTTTATTTTATCTAAAACTTATAAATTAATTGATAAAAAATGTTAGCATTTGGATCTTAAATATATATAACTAAATGTACCATCGCAAAATAAAGAAAATACAATCAATCTTAAAACTTTTTCATAAACCATATTTAGTGTATAAATGATTATAAAATCCAGCAAAAAAAAAAAAGTTTATCTTGACTTCAAGTTATCTCCTTTCCTCGATTATATCTCTTCTCAACTTTTTGGCTGCATGTTTCTTCAAAAATGACTATTGTTTGATACAAAAAAATTAGATTCGGAAACGGTGGTTGGTGGATGTGAGAAAAATCAGACGGCGGTGGTTAGGGGCCATGACATAGAGAGAAACTAACATTTGTGTGTGTTTTTATTGGAGTAGTATGTATTTTTAAGGGTGTGTGGGCTTGTTTTTTATCTGTAAGTGTAATTTCGAAATTCAAGGATAAGGTGTGTGAAGTTAGTATGAATGTTGAGGGTAAATTAGATATTTTAAAGGTAGATAGTCGAATGAGAGGAGGGTAGTTTGCTTTAATATGATATATAGATATAGATATAAATATATTGTATATATATGACCATTAAAATAATTAATTGATAAAAATATATTGATTAATCAACAAGTTATATAAAAGGTTTGATATCTTAAGATTTAATTAATGTATCAAATCTTGAATGGGTGACACAAAATCACTATGATAGATATGTCAAGGTGAAATTGATATTTAGGTTGTTTGCGTGTCTCTTTTAAATGGAGGTTGTTTAAGTATAGAAAAAACATATATATATTTTCATCTAAGGAAAATGATTGATAGATTTAAAACATGAACTTAAAGATATGCCTAATGTCTTAGATATTTGATACATAAATTTTTCCTTTCTAATTTCTACCATTCATCATGTAATATGTTATCATCTTATTATTAGGCTTATCTTTAGGCATACTAATTAGGAATACTAATTAATCATTATCTTTTCTTTAATAATCTATGCTTTTAAATAGGGAAAAAGATTCAGGAGAATTTCTCTTTCTCATATCCATGACTAAGATGATAAAAAAAACCAAATTAAACGTTTGGTACTTTTGGTTTTAGTAATTAAGGTAGTTTGTTTGTATGTCTCTTTTAGAAGGAGGTTGTTTAAGTGTAGAAAACATACATATATTTTCTTTAATAATCAATGCATGCAAATAAGAAAAGATTCGGGAGAATTTCTCTTATCTTATCCACTGACTAGGATAATAAAAAATACCAAACTAAGAGTTTCGTAGTTTTGGTTTTAATGATTACGTAATAGCAAACTTCAGGTAGCCTGACCTTGCTGGCTAGTCTTATTGGGTTGGTATTCGGTTAGCCCGTAGTTTCCTTTCTTTCTTTTTCCTTTTGGCTAACTTCTCTCATTTCTAGTTTTTCGCGTTCGTGTGATTGTGGAAATATTGATAATATTGAATATTGTTTCATCATATACCATATCATCACATGAAAAAACTAGTGAAAAGTACACCACATATAATTCAAGCCTGGTAAGTCACCATCCCCCATATTGATCAAAGTGTTTAGTTTCTCTACTTTTTTTTAACAAGTTTTGAAATTATGACCTCTAGTATTCATTTGTGAGGCCATATCATCATATGATGACAATTTCACCCCAATGGTAATTTAAAAAAAAAATATCAAGATTATATATTTTAATGAAACCAATAATTTAATGGTTAAAACACAGGTATTTCTTTAGGGAATGATTTGTATCTACAAATAACTTATTTTAAAATTACGAAATAATGGTATGAGTGTTAGACTATACCAAAAATGGCAATCATCATTATCAAATTGAGTTATAGGGAGCACAGGGATGGATGCTGTGTGTATGGGGTGCGAAAATTTGTATGTTGTTGTGTATTTTCCAAGAACGGGTCTAAAACCGGGTCAGGTTTGTCGCAGCAAAAAGGAGCCCCGCGCAGGCCCCAATTTTTCGAGTTGCATTCGTGTACGCAGAAACCCGTTTTATGCACCCCCGCTCCTGCGCACGGGTAGGAGCCAGAGTAAAACACAACACAAGATTTTGACATAGCTTAGAAACTTCCACTTATAAACTAGTGAAAGTTTAGATCCCACACCAATGTGGGACAAATGTTTTTCAACTCCAACTTATACACCAAACACACAACTTTGAGACTTGATATCTCATTCACCTTTAACCCAATTTGAACACATCTTAGTTCGTTGCGTAGCCTTGGCCAGAGACTACACAACCCAATAAACGGTTCTCTATATATGTCACATGACCATATATTTATTGATGTCCAAGTGGTGAAAAAATGCATATTTTCCCAACAATTTTTAATCGCAACACTTATTTAAAAAATAATGCTTTTTGGCCACTGTTATGTAAAATGCAACACTATTTAAAAGTGTTGCTAATCATTGGTTGATGGTCCAGTGGTCAGGGGTATTTTCTAAATTATGTGGGTCTCGAAGGTGAGTTTTTCTCTTAGATCTCGGGTTCGAGTCTGCGGTAGGAGGTCCAGAAATTGATGCTTAAAATTGTCTCCAAACGTCTGAATCGAAACTAACTTTACAAGGAAAGAAACTAATTAAAAGTGTTGATATAAAAGTGTTGCAATACCCTCATTTTATAGTAGTGATAGTTGACTTGAGAGAATCCTCTGCCCAATACCCAATAGTTTCTATAGCACTACAAACTATATGACATCTAGTGGCACATATCCTTAATAACATATATGTAATGTGTCACAATAGCAAGTATTTAGTGGCATATAGTTGTGTGCCACAAAATATATGTAATCTTTAGTGGTACTTAATAGTTTTTGCCATTAATATACCTCATTTACAGTAGCACAAAGTGTGATGTACCACTAAAAGTTAATAGTATTTGTGGCAAATATATTTTATTTTAATCAAAAATTGAAACCATTCGATATTTTGAGTTCCCGCTCAACTTTTCCTCCCACAACTCCCTATATCCCAACACATATTACGTATAAGAGAAATAGCCTCAATACCCAAATATGGATAAAAATATATCAATTTACCTAATAATTTTTGAATTTTCACAAAATACCCAAAAGGATCGCAATAATATGAGATAATCGCAATAAGATTCAGAAGATCGCAATAAGATTCATAAGATCGCAACGAGATTCACTATAGTCGCAATGAGATCATAGGTTCTTTATGAGATCACAGATGCTTTATGCGACCATAGGTTCTTTATGCGATCCTTGGTTCTTTATGCGATTCTTAGTTCTCATTGCGATTCTTCTTTCTCATTGTGATTCTTCTTTCTTATTGTGATCTTATCCAATTAGACAACCTCTAAGATGCCCCATAAGCCATGTCCATGAATCAGATGTTTCTGATTTTCCAGCCCCGTTTCACAATCGAAGGGGTTGGATATGAGTTGTATGTGTTTGAAAATGTGGTGGAACGAAGAATTGTTGGTGATTTAATTGTGAAGGAATCATGAAATTTTGATGCTGATAATAGGTATCGTGTTGTACATTGTGATCTCCATAAACGGGGGTTGATGAACTGACTTGATTACTTCCGATTCCTAATTGGATAAAATCGCAATAAAGACAAATAATCGAAATAAGAAAGAAGAATCGCAATGAGAACGAAGAATCGCAATGAGAACCAAGGATTGCATAAGGAACCAAGGATCGCATAAAGAACATATGATTGCATAAAGAACCTGTGATCTCATAAAGAACCTATGATCTCGTAAAGAACTTAAGATCTCGTAAAGAACATATAATCGCATAAAGAACATATAATCGCATAAAGATCTTGCGATTATGATAATCTCATTGCGATTATCATTCTCTCATTGCGATTATAGTAAATCTCGTTGCGATCTTCTAAATCTTATTACGATCTTCTGAATCTTATTGCGATTATCTCAGATTATTGCGATTCTTATGGGTATTTTATGAAAATTCAAAAATTGTTGGGTAAATTGATATATTTTTATCCATATTTGGGTATTGAGGCTAGTTTCTCTACATATAATTGACACACTCCCACAACTTTTTGTCATAATACACACAACATACAATTACTAGTAGGGGTGAGTATGGGTCGGTTTGGATCGGTTTTTGGCTAAAACCGACCTTCGAACCGATCAATTCGGTGTTTAGAAAATCAAAAACATTGGATTCGGTTTTTGTTCGGTTCGGTTTTTTCAGTTTTTTGGTTCGGTTTGGATCGGTTTCGGTTTTTGTTCGGTTTTTTTTTTTTTTAAATTTACTTTTTTTTTATGATGTTATATATTTAATTTTTAATTGTTAACAAAAAAAAACTATGATATAGAAACTAAAATACAGATATGCTTTTTAGTAACTAATTATACTTTTTAGGTGTTAAAATTGATATAACTTTTATACAACGAATTGATATAGATTTGTACACTAAAAAGACAAAAAGTTTAAATATATTAACATATTTACAAATTATAAGTAATAAATATAAATGTAATATGATATAAATATAAAATAAATTAAAATATAATGAGTTCGGTTTTTGATCGGTTTTTTGACATATGAAACCGAAAACCGAACCGATTCGTTCGGTTTTTGGAAAACAAAAACCAAACCAATGGATTTCGTTCGGTTTTTGGTTTTTTCGGTTAGATTTTGTCCGTTTTTTTCGGTTTTTGGTTTTCCGGTTCAGTTTTTGCCACCCCTAATTATTAGTACCGGTAAATCTCAATTGTTCAAGAAATAAAACTAGTAAACCTCCCTTTTTTTGTACCATTATTAATTAAATTATCATCACATCAAAAATCCCCCTTAAATTCTACTCGTGCCAATAAAACTTTAAAATAATATTATATATATATATTGCTACCACAACTAAGAGAAAATAATAATATTAACTTTTGATCTAGACCATTTAAATTCATTAAACAAAATAATCTTAGCCCTTAAAACTCAAAGTCAAACTATAGCTAATACAAAAGTCAAAGTAGAACTAACAAAGGATGTACTGTATATATTTCGAGAGTTACCTATTGCCATAAATTGTAATACGAAATTTAGAATGGCAATGGTGTCATGACTCAAGAAAGGCTGTAAATTGGATACATATAGCTTGTATTCAAACACACTATCATATATACATGAAAAGGTTTTACAATTCTTTCATATATACATGGAAAGGTTTTACAATTCAAAAAATATGAAATGCTCACTAATTTTTTAATACATATATATATGTAAATCCTATATATACTAATCACTTTTAATTGAGCAATCACATTTTACATAAATCAAAATTTATAACCAACATGATATCTTTGTAAATGTGAAAAAATTTTATTCTATATCATTACCACTATAAAAGCCACAAACATTTTCTTTTCATTAATCCATCACAATTTTCAAATAACAAAATGCAAAAGGTAATGTATTTTTACATTCTCCATATTTTGTAAAATGGATGTCATTTGTATTATTGTATCACTTCTATTCTCATTTTCTTCTTTCAATACTAACAACGGCCTATTAGTCAAAATATTAATAGAGAAGTTAAAAGCATTCATATGTTTTAAGAGTACCATATGTTCTAACACTATCAAGGAATGACGTCGATGTAGCTTTCAAGTATGCACCTGGGGTTGCTATTGGATGGGAGGTGTCCAGGTTAGTTTCGCAAGTTTTATATAATTTCATTCTCATGCACATTATTTGTACAGTGTATATATATTTTTGTTCCAGTCAGGGTCAGTGCCTGGATCTTATCATAAATGAAGATGATCATATGGCTATAGGCGGACAACAAAAACAGGAGATGCAAGCTTCAAAGGAATTGCATACAGAGGAAACTACGAACATCACTTTTTTTAAAATTGTCTTTGTAGGATTTTTTTTAAATATTTTTTTTAAATTTAAATACATTTATCATGGTTTGTTGAAAAAAAAAAACAAAAATGTGAGGCAAATATAAAAGCAATAAAATGGTTAATGGTACAATATTTCATATATTCATATATTTTGTTTTTTTCATTGTCAATGGTTCGATATTTTTATGTTTTAAAATCTTAACTTGTTGTATTTAAATGTTTTTTTGTTTCCTTTATTTTTACACATACAAGGAGTCAAGGACACATTAATTAAAATTTGAATTTTTTAAGCATTTAGTAATAGATAAAAAAAAAAATTGAATAACACATGAGTTGGAAAGATACGCCTAAACCTTTATATATATGAACTCATATGAATTGCATATAAATATTTTGATAATAGACTATTAGTTCTTTTTTTAGTATCATTACAAGGAAGAGACTAATATAAGAAAACAAGTACACATAAATCTAACTAATCTGATAAATGTTATAATTCTTACTGTAAAACAAATGCATGAATCTAAACTATTGTATATATATGATTTTAAATATCATACTTAAAAATTACGCGTATATACTAATTCACTTTCATTGCAATTTAACTAATGTAATAATCACACAGATTTTTATGGTTTTATAAAGACGGAATGCTTCCAAAATTTGATAAACTTTGATCTGAAAGATATTTTTAACAAAAATACATGCTTACTAATTTTTAAAAATTATATATATATATATTTCCGGTAGAGCTGAGAGAAAAAAAATTGAATTCTCTCGCTTATAATTGACTGATGGTTTTATTTTATTGTGTTTTGATTGGTTGAGTCTAATTTTGGAAATGATTTAACATTTATTTATACAAGAATCTTTTCATTAATGAAGTTAAATATAAAACAAATATACTAGTAATATATTTGGCTATTTAAAGAAGAGGCTTAATATTAGATACAAACAAATTTTTTAAAGAAATATAATAGTTCTGATTTATTTTTAATTTAACTTGAACATAATAAAAAACAAATTAATATATATGGGTTGGTAAATTGACTGCGGTCTATATAACTAGAACACAATTGTCAAACATAACGAGAATAGTAGCTTATCAACATTATTACTATATATTGTTAAACATATGGTTTTTTAAAGTTCGTTCAGAAAAAGTGGGATTATGTACTCCACCATTATTGTTCATGCATAATTATATATTTATAATATTTTACAATATCTTAAGAGAGGGTTTTTTACATATCTTCATCGTTTTAAAAAAAATCCTTAAAAAAAGTACAAAAGTTATAATTATTTATAGTGTATAATTTTACTCAAATTTATAATTAAATTTTTTAACCAATAAGAGTTTTTTTTAGCATACATAAAAATTCATAGAAAGCTTTATTTATGATATACGTTTGTCAATTAGGACCACCCCAATTGGGTTGACAGGTTAAAAATCTTTAACCTTAATCAGACCCACTAAAGTTTCATATCATAGATTACAACCAAGACCCAACTCGCGTCAACCTGTAGGTTTGTGGGTTATTAGGTTAAATGGGTTGTTATTGGATCAATAAAGTCAAATGAGTTGTTTTCTAGACAAATTGGTTGACGGGTTGAAACGTCAAATGTGTGGTTTTGTGTCAAACGGATCAGTACCCAGTCAAATTTTGACCAAAAACCGGTTTCAAACCGGGTCGAGTTGGGTCAAACCCGTTTTTGGTCCCGTTGACCAAAAAACCGGGTTGGGTTGAGTAAAAACTGTTTTTGTACACCACTAGGTGGATATGAAAACCCAAGGAGCCAACCCAAACTAACCTGAAAAAAATCAAGTTGTTGGGTTGGCAGGTTGAGATACCTGACCTAAAATTGTTTTTCTTCAAATTGGGTATCAGGTTAGATCAACTATTGACAACCTTAACATAATATACCCAATATTACACGTGTGTAAAATTTTATCTGAACTTTATATTCAATTTATCGTATTAAACTTCATATATCAATAAACATGAAAAAAAAAAATATTAATATCATAAAACTCATAAATATATCAATGAACAAAACTAAACATTCATCTTTACTATTAAAGTATATGTTTTTTTTTCTCTTTTTCACAATACATTTTCTAATAATTTGACGTATATTTTTTTGTAATGTATGATGCATATATCAATTTATATTTTTACCCGGTCACCGACCGGGTATTAATCTAGTTACCTTCTATTAGTGCTTCTTTCCTTTTTATATATAGTTATAAATTTTCAATTTTAGTTAGTTTGTTTCTTTGTCCGATTTCTTTTTTTATGGTATGTGTTTATTTATGTTGATGACCTTTTCAAGTTGATTGTTCTTTTTTTTAATTATAAAATGTGTATGCAGAAAAGGTATTCCGCCAAAGAGATCCAAGAGCTAATAAATGGAGATAGTAATGTCCTACTAATAATAGGTTTTCTTTCTTAGATTAATTCTTGTTTTCCTTTTTGGTTAGATCTAGTTATTTTCTTTTTGCTTTAGATCTAAAAGTTTTGGTTAATTTTTTCAGATCTAATGACATGACAGAAACACCACTCCACTGGATAAACAAGAAAATGATTCGTCGTCTATGGATCTAATTCTTATTTACCTTTTTACTATTCATTTGTTTGATTTTTTTCCTCTGTAATATAACCCAAAAGCTATAAATTGTTGATTGAATTTGTTCATATGGAAAATTAACAAGTTCCTGTTTTGTATATGTGATTTTTCGATTTGGTTGCATATTTGATTTGGTGTGTTGTTTCATATATTATTGTTTTATTATAGATTTGAAATTATTAACTGTTGGGAATAGATTGAAAACGAAGATAGATAATGTGTTTAAGTTAAAATGTGATAAACTTGTATAACATTATTTAGACATCACGAGCACATAATTTCTTGATCGCACTTTTAGTTTTAGTGGCACATATCATTTGCCACAAAGTTGTATTTAGATACAATGGCACAATAGAAAGTGCCACAAAAAACACAAAAAGTTGCAACGGCACAAGAAAAAAGTGTCACTAAAGAGCTTGCAACGGCACAAGAAAAAAGTGTCACTAAAGAGCTTTAGTGGTATTGATTCCGGTGACACTTTTTTTGTATGACATTGCATCCTAAGATGACTTTTAATGGCATTTTTTTTACATTTTGTGGCATTTTTTATATGCTATGACATTTTGTTTGTAGTAGAATAAAGATATTACTTGTGTTTTCTAACTTTTATTATTATAGAAAAAGAAATATTCATATTCAAGTCACTAAAATTAGATGTTTTCACGAAGACCTTCAAGACGTGAAGAAATAGAAGGAAAAGAATTATAAACATTATGCTATGTCTTTTTTTTTTCATACATTTTCTTTATTGTACATTGAAATAAATATAAGTTGAACCATTGAGAATGCATCATGACTAATTAAGTGGCCATTTTTGTCAAATCTCTTGAAGATCTATTGTATTTCATATGGCTCTTGACAAGTTGACCAGCTGAGATAGCTGACATCAAAGATAATTCACCAGCCAGAACCAAACCTGCGACTATCGTGGCTAATACCCTTGAGTTCATGCCCGGTACATCTTTGTTTGCACCTTTCACACCCAACAGGTTCAAGCATGCCGCTTGCGAAGCCAATTGTGTTCCTCCTCCGACTGTCCCAACCTGAATTTTTTCATATATAGTTTACAAATAAGATTTTCTCGATTCTGATGGATCAATATGTTGGTAATTACAACTTAAATATCAGTTATATGTACCTCAATGGAAGGCATGGTGACTGAGACATGAAGCTCTTTGCCATCATTGATGGCTTCCATCATGGTGATGCAATGAGAACTTTCAACATTTTGAGCTGGGTCTTGACCGGTGGCTATAAATATCGCCGACACTAGATTGCTAGCATGAGCATTGAACCCACCAAGTGTACCAGCCAAGGCTGAACCGGCCATGTTCTTGAGCATATTGAGTTCCATCAAAGCCGCAATGTTGGTTTTCAATACCTTTCTCACCACCTCTTCCTTAAGCACAGCCTCACAAACCACCGACTTGCCACGCCCTTCTATCCAATTCACAGCAGCCGGTTTTTTGTCTGAGCAATAGTTTCCTATATATGCCACATTGAATTACGTAAATTATATAAATATCATAAATGCCATATATTTGTGCCTAAAGACGTACAATCATTGAGGTAAGAAATTAATACCGGATAAGCCTATAACATCCATATCGGGAAAATCGATTTGAAGGTGGTCGAGTACATTTTGGACACCCTTTGAGACCATGTTCATCCCCATGGCATCACCGGTACTGCAACAAAACCTAATGTATATGTTCTTCCCAGCAATGGCACATTTGATGCTTTGTAGTTTACCAAATCTGGTTGATCTGTAGACCAAATTTACTTTTAAGCTAGTAGTATTGTTACAATAACATATCAAAGTTTATTCACATCCAAAACGTCTGAAAACAAATTCGTCACACTTAATTTTCTCATCATGAAGATATATGTATCATGATATGATTTCATAAGAAAAAATATAGGAACGAAAAAATGGAAAAACAAAATCTAATTCATATTGATGACACATGACAGATATGTATATATACATATCGTTACAAATTTTTATTTGTTCGTATATATATGTAAATTTTGTCTTAAACTTGAGATTAAGAGGAGTGAGACAACCCGAACAAGAGGGACTCCAATCGCAACCGTCACCCCCGCCAGTGGTCGCTGACACCCAGTCGCCACAGCCACCCGCATCGCCCGTATTCACCGACGCCACCACCACGAGTCGCTACCACCGCTGCTGCTTTACGCAGTTTAAATAATAACTGAGGTAAGACCCTCTAGTTTAAATAATTACTGAAGTAGGGACTTTTTTTTTGTAAATAGTGAATACGTTGTTCACATCATAGTGAAAATTATGTGAAGAGATGAAGAGTTATTTAAATAGTATATATGTAGACTAGAGATTGTTTAATTTAAGTTGTGACTATATGCAATTGTGCGTGCATAGGTCACCCCTTTCTATGTTTTAGCGATTTATTGGGTATGTCTTAAAACTTATCATAATAGTCGTATAAATTAAATATAATGGATCCAATAAATAATTGTGGAGGGGTGAGAACAAACTGAGCCGAGTTGAATTGGGATCGAGCTCGAACTCAAGCTTGTATGAATATTGAAACATGTGTTGGAGCTCGACTTTGCTTGTTGTTGTTCGAGATCAAGCTTGATACTCGTTTATGTTTTCTAAAGTTACGAGAACGGTACCCGCGCGTTGCGGCGGCCATCGAGTTAGTGGTGGTAAGATAGTAAGGTGATAGGTTATAGAGTGTGATTGGTCATAGCAGGTGATAGGTCATAGAGTGTGATAACCAAATGTCTTAGCCGTCCTTCCCCGGATTTAAAAATTCGTCGAAAGTATATCGAATGACATCTCTAATGAAAGAGCATGGAATTTTAAGAACACCCATATAATTTTTATAATTTACCGATGTACGGTTTTTGAGATAAACGATTTTGAAAGAATTAGAAGAATAAAATGATTTGTGGGGGAGAGGGAAAGTTGTAGGTATTGATGTATGGTACATCATGCATTATCATGTGTACATTGTTGAAATTGAAAGTTGAAACCCTATTTGCTTTATAATCTCTATAATAAATAAAAGACAATTGTCTTTCAAAGTATTTTTAGAAAAAATATGATGTGGCAAGTCTATATTTTTACTTAAAAGGTCTTTGTTTTAATTATGATGTCATAAATAATTTACACTATTTTTAATTAATAATAGGTCACTAAATGCTTATTTAAAGTTAATAATCTTTTATTACAAACAAAGAAAATTATTTTATATAATATATAATATCCTTTTATGTTTTGTTAATACAATAGGTACTTTATTAATTTATAAATATTGTGTTATTCAATTCATTATCTCCAAAGATTACTTGCATATTTTTTAGTTTTATAATATTAATTAAAATGTCCGGGTTAAACCCGGATAAATTCGCTAGTATACTGTATAAGAGTATTTAATTAACTACAATTCAAGACCTTGAATTCGACAAAATAATCTAATTACTAGAACCGAGCTCGACCAATCTCATTTATAATTAAGTATAAACTAATCTTGTATGTATCTAAATAAACTTATAAAACTCACTTTAACGGTGTTGGATATAATTTGGAGTTCTTGAGTATGAATATTATCATTAGTATGATATACAAGAAGTATAATTCAGCATGTCATGGAAGGATCGACTAGTTCGAGAAGCTCGCTCGTTAAACAATGAAACAATTTTTCGAACAATTTGAGTTTAATAACTCAGCTCGAGTTTGAGTCGAACTCGAAATAGTTAATCTCAAACTCAATTTAGATGAGCACGAGCTCGAGAACACCTCAGCTCGATTCTCACCCTGTGTAGCAAGATATACTACCGTGCAAATTTATTAAGATGATTATATCAATAAAAAAATGAAGGGGCTATGAATATGTCCTGAAAAATCCGTTATTCATCTAGTTGTTAAAATATATATGTATAAGTGGGAAAGAATTTGTTCTTAATCTCATGGGGTTTGGGTATTAACAAACAAGTATTAAAGTAAAACAGATAGGACAAGATCTTTACCTTTAGAACATGATTAAATTGATACACGAAGATTCACAAAACAATTGATGCACAGTAATTTTCATGATACATGGTGATTTTCCGTAAATAAAAACCTATTGTTTTATTTGTTTTACTTTAATACTTGTTTTATTTTAATTACCTAAAACCGATATATAAAGTTATTATAATATGTCCTGTAAAACACTTTTGTGAATTTCAAATACATAAATATAATTAAATATATAAATAAGTATTAACTAATATTCAAGCTTTAGTGTAAGAAAACTTATTTTATATATAAAAAATTTCCAACTTTTAATATGACTCGTGGAATTTTTATTTAGTATTATGGATATCTATAGCTATTATATAAATCTTATGAGGTGATATTTGTATATCTTTATTTTTGATACATGTAACATAACGTTGCTTCAATAACTTGTATAGTAATATACTAGTTCAATAACTTGTATAGTAATATACTAGTTATAATACTCGTACGATGTACAAATACTTAATATTTCCATCTCAAAAATAGACTTGTTAATTATGTGCTTTACCACTTTCAAGTGCACATACAATTAAATATTCTTGCTTTGTTAATTATTTATATTTCATATCAAGAGATTAGAAGTTGTCATTGTTGTGTATTTGGATGACAAGAACACTAAAAATAAATAAAAATAGTCCTAGATTAAATCTTATTTGTAAATACATGTATTGTAATACCATGCACATGATTGGAGAAAAGTTTGTTTTAATAGAAAATAAATCAGAATGTTTAAATAAAATAACGTATAAAAAATAAATATACAAATATGATCAAACTAATAAAAGCATATATGTGAGTAATTAAGACTATATAGCACCTGTCAATGTATTGAATATACATGGCAATTTGGTTATTCGACTAAAAACTCAACTGCGATAGTGCGATTTAATGAAAAACACCAATGTTTATATACGATATATATTGAAATTAAAGACTTAAATATTTGATTCCCAATATGTTTGGCAATACACCGTAAATTAAAGACTTAAATATTTGATTCCCAATATGTTTGGCAATACACCATTTGATCTCCTCGTTGTACACTAATTCATATTTTTAGTAATTTTGATTTAACGGATAAGAGATTTCACATCTTAAATTATATTAATGATGAAATATTACTAACATAACTTTAATTAAAATTAGGAAGTTTAAAAAGAACACATGTCGTTAAGATAATAAGCCAAGTGTCAATTAATAAAAGCTTTAATCATGTTTTAGTATATTGGTAGATACGAACACATCACACACAATATACAAACACCGTATACAAACATAACTATTACTACTACTACATGATTCCATAAACAATCAAACACTTAATTATAAATTTTTTTTGAAAGAATCTTAATCTTAATATATATACTATAAGACAGTTGAACTAATGACTTATTAACCAATTAAATTGCTCAATTTTATCAAATTAATCCTTGCTTATGTCATAATTTAAATTAACTATAAATTAAAAATCCTAATAATTATTATCCAAATATATTATTATATTGGTATTTAGATTAATTTGTAGAAAAAGTCTCATTAATTTACACTTTTTTGTTTTCATCAATAATTTACACTTTTTAACCCTAAACACTTAATTTATATTTATTTTTAGTCATCAATTTGATAAGTTTTTTCTTAAATTTTTTAAAAACGTTACAAAAAGTACTTATATTTAATTTTTTTAAAGTTACAATTGTTACTCAAATCAAAAGTCATAATTGTTATCGAACAATATGAAAACAATCCTAATTGTTACCTAATTATCATAGGACAGTGATTGAAAATAAACATATTAATGTTATGGGTCGTATCATAATCAAACACATATACTTGAATGCCAAGTACAAGATCACAAGTATGTTTATATTTTAATTCTTAATAATCTTTCATAATAATATCACATTATGAGTACAATTGGTTTCAAAAAGTTATATAATATAAGCATGTGCCTTGTGGAATGACTACGACAAACAATCTCATCAATATGTATTGGCTAATAATGACAGTGACGAACATGTGGTTATTGTACTACAACTTGCAAAGTATAACACTTAGAACCGTATATATTTAAAATTATAAGTTTTTATGGATTAAATGTATGAAAATCTAATATTGATAATAGAGAAAATTACATTTTTGGTACCTCAACTTGGCAACTTTTGCACTTTTAGTCTCCAAATCAAAAAATTACAACTTTCATATCTAAAGTTTTGTGTTTTTTTCAGTTTTGGTACCACGTTCATACGGCGTTAAATTTTGTCGTTAACGTCCTCACGTGACAAACACGTTAGGGGTATTTTAGTCTTTTGACCCCCATTTTTTTGAGAAAATTACAGTTTTGATACCTCAAGTTGTCGATTTTTCACTTTTGGTACCTCAAGTAGACAACATTTTTTTTATTACACTCTATAACTTTCATCTCACACATTAGCATCTATCAAACAACACACACTTATATCAAACAACACTCTATAATATTCCAATAGAAGAAGAGGGTAATTCAGGGGTGAGAGGATTCAGATGTCTTATATAAATCATACACCACCAGATAGGATTTTCCGGCGACATGAGTTTTTTCCGACCATCGATCCACCAATGCATTTAGTTACTCCACCATCACCCGTAATTACACCAACAACATATATTATTTCAAAAATAGATACACACCATTGAGTGTTTTTTTAAGAGCCGTTAAAAAAAAAATCATGTGTGTTGATTTTTTAGTGTGTGTTATTTGATAAATGCTAATGTTTAAGATGAAAATTAGAGAGTGTAATAAAAATATGTTATCTACTTGAGGTACCAAAAATGAAAAAATTGACAACTTGATGTATCAAAACTGTGATTTTCTTAGGAAAAAAAGGGGTCAAAAGATTAAATTGCCCCTCACATGTTTGTCACGTGAGGGCGTTAACGGCAAAATTTAACGTCGTATAAACGTGGTACCAAAACTGAAAAAAAACACAAAACTTTAGGTATGAAAGCTGCAATTTTTCGAGTTGGAGACTAAAAGTGCAAAAGTTGTCAAGTTGAGGTACCAAAAATGTAATTTTCTCTTGATAATATCATAAACCCCGTGTTCAGTGTCGGACACGGGTCTAAAATCTAGTGAAGTAACTAAAATACATAAATTTTCCAATTTAAAAGATTAAAAAAAAAAAGAAAACTCGAAATTAGACTTTCGATAAATAGCTTCATTATTAGGTATTATGTAAATAGGTAACAGGAGGTGAGCATCGACATTGTGGAATTAGGAATTTTCATAAGATGATAATTTGTATTAAATTTAGGATTTTAATTAAAGATGTAAATAACTTATTAGTTTAAATAATTTAATATTATAATAATATATTTAAATAAGATATGTCCATATGCATATTTAAATTACGGCTTGTTTACAATAAGTAAGTTAATAAAATATTCTTTTTTTTATTTATTAGATATATTTTATATTATTTTAAAAATTAGCTAAGTATCCCGGGTTTAACCCGGGAATAGTAATAAAAGTTTTGTAAAAACATATATTTGATATTTAAGTTGTGACAGTCCAGCGGTACTTATAACCTCGTAATACTATATTTTATGTTTCAAATAAATTTAATTAGTTTATTAACATGTATAATATGCCAAAAATTTAAAATTATGTTATCATAAAATTACTTATATGATGAAAATATAAAAGTCTCATATATAAAATATTAGATTTTTCAAAATAAAATAAATAAATAAAAAGACATCAAAAATAACAAAATAAAAAAAATGAAATAAACTTTAATTAGGAATGTGTTTTTGACATCATAAATAAATTGAATAAAAAGAACTAATTTTAAGAAAAAATTTGGAGGTGACAAATTAGTTATTTTTGTAAAATGTGATGTCATAACAATTTACAACTATATTTTTAGTAAATTGTTTACTTATTTATATCATTGTTGTCTCAATTCCTTTTTAAATATGTTTTTACGGAGTATTTTTTATTTCATAAACTATTTCTTATATTGATAACTAGTCTTAATACCCGTACGATGTACGGTAGCTTTATAGATTGTATCATAAAGAAATTCGAATATGCCATATACATGATTCCCGAGTATTAAATAAATTGTAGTTAAAATAAACCAATAATCGAAATAAATTATAATAAACAGTAATGATAAATATAATATATGTTTAGTTAGAGTGTTAGATTTACCTTAAATTTTTACAATCATATCAAAATCGGAAATTGTGAGAATAGTGGATGACTCCAAATAGTCTTGTGATTTCGAATCGTAAACTCAAAAATTTTGAAGTATTCATGTTAACTTATTATAAGTAATAGGAGTTAAAGAATTGGGAAAGAAAAAAAAAACAATTTTATTAATGAGAAAACAATAAATCAAATAAGGTTATAATGTGTTTTTCTATATATAAGCTAAGAGTTAGAGTTTAATTTAATAAAATAAATAAATTAAAAGGACATGTGTTTATCAAGAAAAAATTAGGAATGTGTTTTTGACATCATAAATAAATTAAATAAAAAAGAACTAATTTTAAAAAAAAATTTGGATGTGACAAATTAATTATTTTTGTAAAATGTGATGTCATAACAATTTTATTTTATTTAATATAAAGATTATTATTCAATTAGTAAGATCAATCGGGTAGGACTTTAAATTGTATTAGAATTAGAAAATTAATAAAATAAAATATATAATTTTAATTGTAATAGAATTTTATTTTTATTAATAAGCAGACTAAACGGACACGTGTCATTTTAATATTATACCACGTGTCGATTAAAGGATGTTACAATTCTATTTTAGTATATTGGTAGATATATGTTGTACATCGTGGTAGATGTATCAGGGGAAAAAACTGTAATTTATATATTGGAATTATCCATTATGCTCATACATTAACTAGTTTTAAAATACTTACAATGTCCTTTACAACAATTATTTACGTCATTTGTCGTCGTTACCCCGCCCAACCAGTTGCCGCCTCCACAACTAAATCGTTGATGTCACTATCACTACTGTCGTATTTTGCGAGTATATCTCTAGAAAATACTAGTAATATATATTTGCCTTATATAAGAATGCAAAAACTTAACAAATAAATCATTCATTTAACACTTACTTGTTAAAGACCATTGCAAGAGTGTCAAAGCTATCTGGATCTTCCAAAAACATCTTAAACTCCGCAGCACGCTTAGCACTACCGAACCTCACAACTGGAGCTCTAGTCATCCCATCTTTTAGCAAAATACATGTTGCACCACCAGACATATATATGGCCTTACACCCTCTATTAGTACTAGCAACCAAACACCCTTCCGTTGTTGCCATGGGTACAAAATACTTGGCCCCATTCAGCAACAACGGCCCTGCAATCCCTACCGGGATCTGTATGTACCCTACAGGCATCTCACAACATTGTCCTAGTATAGACTCGTAATCAAACCCGTCTAGTGGCATTCCAATCAAAGATTTTCCTGTGGTCCTTTCTAGAGCCTCACGACGTATGGAAGCCGCACGCTTGCAGTCACCGAGCTTTGACTCAAGAGCGTAGGAAGGGATAGAACCTGACACTACTTGCTTTACAATCTCCTCATTCTCCTCTGAGCTGTAGTCTATGGTTGGAGGTGGCTTCTTCTTCTCCACTTGCATTTCGGATGATGGGCTTGATGGCACACTACATCAAATTAATATATTTGCATTTCACGTGTTTATAGCTTTTGTAAAGTTTAAATCAATCACTGGTCCCAAATGAGATTCCGTACCACTTTTTAGTAGCCAAATCGAGACGAGACTCGGTACGGGATGGGATTGGTTGTTTGTGTTATTTTAACACATAAAGTGAAAATAAACCATAAAAGAAAATTCGTAATATAATTTTTTTTTTCTTGAGAAATGATAAAAGTAACTTTTGAAATAATGATACAAATTATTTTTGAAAATCTCTTAAAAAAAGATTGTTTCTAGAAACTTTTTATCTATGTGGCAGACCACTATTTTTTCCTAAACTATTTTTAAAAATATATGATGTCATAATAGATTTTCTTTTATTTTAAAAACTATTTTTTATATTAGGCAATATGTCATTTCTTTTTTTTTCATATTATTTTTTTAACCTTAATTATTTTTAATTAATATGAAAGATAATATCTTAACTCTTTAACTTTAGTTTTATATCTACCATTGATTTATGATAGTTACTTTTTAGTTTTTCATCACCCTAAATGGTTTTATGTATTAATGTTTATCTTTACAAGTATGTTGTTATCTCCGTATCAAGTTATAATGTATTGACAACAAATTAAATACATATTTCTATATATTTTTTTGTTTTAAATTTTTAATTAAGCGTCCCGAGTTAAACCCGGGTTAATTAACTAGTACACTATGTAAAAGAAAAAGATTAAGAAGTTTATATAAAAATATGTTAAGCCACAAAAAGATTAGTTTTTATTCCAAAGGATGATAAATACAAAACTTGACAACTTGATGGATCAAAACTGTAAATTACATTTGCAATTAAAGAATGTCAAAAGATTTTCTTACCCCTCACGTGATGGTAAATTGTTAACGTCGTTAGTCTCAGGGATAAATATTGCAAACATCAAAAAAGAATAAAAAAAGAAGTTTAGAGGTTTTTTTTTTCTATATTTTTAGTTCCATAATGAAAGGTGATAATCGAGCTTAACTTCATGGAAAGATGTAGTTTATCCTTTTTCAAAGTATAGAATTTAATTGTACTTAGATATACGAGGTCCATGGTCCATCCTTTTAAATATCTACTTAAAATGTACTCGTATAGATTATTAAATTTGTGACAAAAATTATACACTCATTTATACATGTGTGTTTGAATATATATGTAAAGAAAAATTATGTGAATACTTACTACTGGGAAATCAGTGCCTGTCCGCAGGACTTTAAAGGCTTACCGGGGATGAGATATACACCCCGAAACCCAAAACACATTTTCAACACGTGCAAACCTGGCTCTACCCGACCCGGCCAACAGCCATAGAGTTCGTGTCTGGCTCCTCCAAAATAGTAGTTTTTTGGCGTTGGTCCAGGTCGGGCTAAAACCCGAGAAAATCCAGGTTGGGCTAAAAAAACCGAAAAGAGTGTTTTTAACAACTTCAAGTTCCTTGAGTCCATGCTTTCTCTTCTCCATGTACTTGTGAGATTCATCTTTCAGGTTCTATGCTTTCTGTTCATATAATAATAATAATAATAATAACTTCTGAAAGAAAAGAAGAAAGTAGACAAATTTATATAGATATATGTGTATAACCTTGCATCAGTTATGGTGTAGGATGAGAAAAAAATAAAGATGAATCTAATATTTGTTCATGAGAGACAGGAGTGTTGGTAAGTATTGTAAAATTTGAAATGTTTAGTTGCTTAATTTGCTTGATGATCATTCCCTATCAATATATTATACACATATTCATATAAGATAACTAAGAAACATAAACAAAGAAGAAAAACGTGAAACATGTTCCATGTAAGATCAAAGAAACTTTCAAAGTGTTTACGTGTATAAATCACAGAGTACATAATAATGTCTTGAAGGAGGGGGCCGGTTAGAGGATGATTGGTGTAATGATTGATAGTTAGTGTTCTAATCTCCTCAAATTATTAGTAACTTGAGTGATAAAGTTGAATAAATTTCGATAATTGGATTAATAACAATGGTCAGGATTTAATTATTAAATTTGAGTTTTAGCCCTTTGATTTTAATACGATGGTAAAACTTTCTTTAATTTTAACTCTGATAAGTTGAGGAGATCTCTATCCATGTTTTATATGTATATATAAGAATGGAAATATATGATAGTTGGCACATATTTCGGATGTGGGGCTTGATGACCATTAGGTAGGTGATAATTTTACTACAGTTTTTACTCCACATACTACAAATTATATGTTATGACTTTTTTGTCCTTGCTATTAATTTTTCAACTCTTACTTTTCTTATCCTCTTAGTTTATGACCTTTCTTTTTTACATCCTTCTTGTTTATGAAAGCTTCCATTTTGTTGTGCTATATTACCATCATTTTGAATCTGGCATTATAAAGTATAATTTTCTTCTTGACCAGACATGTATAAAAACCAAATGAAATCACCACTAGCTCAAGCTACCTTACACATCTTTCAGGTTTAGTAAGATAAACAGTATGTTATTAACATACAAATGGTAATCTAAATAAGTTTTTACCATCGCATAAGATGACTTTTCGTTCAGATTATAGTGATTAACAAATCTTTATATGCTTAGACAATATGTAAAACTATAAAAGTGGAGTAAAATTATCAAAAAAGATTTTAAAAAAAACATCTATTCAATACTACTATGATAAGGGGCATTTGTTATGTTGAGATCAAACTAATATTAATTATGGTGAACAATGTAACATGAAAATAAGCATTTCAACTGTAATACAAAATACCTGGTACAGTGTCGCTGCCGCCGGAGTTTAGTTTTAACAAGGAGAAAGGAGTAGGGTAAAACAATTATGTGCAATAGAATATTACAGAGTAAATAAATCAAAGGATTAAAAAATATCATTAATGGCATAATTGTCAAAACAAGTTGTTTGTAGTATGCAAAATGAAATCGTTAGTATAAAAATCATTTGCCCATTAAATATATTTACACACTTCTAGTTTTTCACGTTTATAGCTTTGTAAACTTTAATTTTAAAACAATAAATAATTTAATTTTTATATTGAATGTTCTAATCACCGGCCTAGCTTTTAAACCATAATCGTTTTAATCATAGAGTTAGTGTTTTTACCCCCAAAAAAAACTTCAAATGAACTAGGGTCTAAGGCTGGCAATAGACGACCCGTAACCCACATACCCATAGGTATAATGCCATGGTTGATGTATTCTTCTTGGTAGCTATAATGCCATGGTTGGATCCACCAGATGCATTATCCTTGAAATGGAATGTCAATAACTATATTGCGATTCTCATTTCAGCTCTTCTGGGGTTCCACCTACAATGGTCTCGAGCTTTAGCTCTTGGGTGAGTCGATCTTTTCAAGTTAACTCACATATATACAAACCTTTGAAAATGAGTGAAATCGGTAAACCGTGTTTGTTTGTGCATAACCATGGCTACGTCACACGTGGTATTAGGTCAATTCAAGAGTTGTGTCATCCTTCTTGGAGGGTATTTGCTCCTCGGTTCAAATCCAGGTTATGCAAGCATCTATGGAGCTTTCTCAGCAATATGTGGGATGTCGGTTTACACGATGCATACAGAAAACTAAAGATACGAGTAATCATCTTCCCAAACAAATTTCCTTTTAGCATTATGGATTGATGTCAATGGAGTGTACCAGAAGTTAGCCTTCTAGCATTATGGATATATGTAGCCATTTAGCATATTGGACATATGCAAAATTTCCCATCACGTAGTTGTGTAGCATTATGGATATATGTAGCCTTTTAGCATATTAGACATGTCAAGAAAGGCAGATAAACAAAACGTGACCATTTTTTTCCTTGAATTCACTAGTATTAATATAACTTAGTTCTAATCATACTTTAAATATTTGTACAATAACAAGTATGTTTGCATTTTGCGAGGCCAAACCCAGCATAACATAACAATGGCTCATGGAACCTTGATGCAACTTTTTTCTGTTTACTATTTTAGGTGTTAAAGTTGTAATTACTTTATTCGTTATTGTAAACATTTCTGAATTCCAACGTTTGCTTGCTGTTTCAAGTGATGTTCTTTTTTAGAAGTGAAAATTTATTAGTAATTTAATGTGATGAAAGGACGATTGTTTAATTAACACAACACAAAGGCGATAAATACACACAACCTCATGGAACCAGAAGAGCTACTTTTGCCTCTTATATATCTTTCCCAAGAAAGACTTTAACACAGCTTGTACTGCTTTGCTCGGGTGAGCTTCAATCGATTTGATCAACTTCTCATGCATTGTCTTCTCGTAATCTTCAAACACAACCTATATATCTTCCAACAAAATTGGATCAGAAAAACATGTATCCATAAGCTGTACGGTCTTCTGATTTAAAACACAAGAGGTGGCAAAATGGGTGGGTCGGATAGGTTGAGTTAGGTGTAAAGATGGGTAAGTATTTGGACAGGTAAGGTCCCCTCTAATACAATTTTTCCAAGTTTTATGCAAGCAGATTGAGTTGGGGAGGTTTTATGCAATAAAAATACTATAATTAGAAATGCGCTGTAAAATATAATAGCCAATTCAACGAACAGTCGAACACATAGGAAATAGCTAGCAGCGAGATACCTGAAGGTTAAGAGTGTGGTAAAGTTCTTTCACTTTTACTATGCTAGTTGGATCCTTTTTACCATAGTTCTCCTGGATGCATAAGTTTAAGGGATAAGCAAAGTCACTTAAAATTGCGAAAATGAAGTCTTTAACAAAACATACATGTAGAAGCTTCTTTTGTTCCTCATTGGAAAGTTCTAATGCTTTTACAACCAACCATGAACACTTGAAGCCTTCAATATCTGTTCCAATCTGTTATAATGCATTGGACATACCAAGCATGAGTGACGAGTTGTGTGTTTAAAGAAGCAAAGACCAAGATATGTGATATAGGTAGAATATAACCTTGCCAGTAATCTCAGGAGCACCATAACAATCAAGATAATCATCCTACGGTCGAATCGGACATTTTTAAGTTAAAACCAAACTATAGTTGCTTGGGGAAATACTAGATTGAGGTGACGGTGAACACATTACCTGCACTTGATAATAGGTACCCATTTCGACAAGCACGTCTTTTGCTTGAACATGGTCATCCAGATTCTCTCCAAACATAAGGAGTGCACACGCAACCTTGATGGGAGAATAAGAATTGAAGTTAGTCCAATATAATGTATGATCTATATTTCATCGTCCAAAATCAGCGACCCATATAACATGAACATACATTTTTGGATGTAGAACATTCATCGATTTAAGAAAAACACAGAGAGTGTATGCTTAGTATGCAATACGGGATACTCACTGGAAGGTAAAATGAATAATAGCCAGCTTTGTACTGAACAATCCGGCGGTGACTGCAAACAGAACACGAAGTTGTATACTTCAGAATATGCAGCATAATTAGATAGACGGAGTGGAGTGTATAAAAGGGCACCCATACGATTGCCACTTACATTGACAAAGAATACTTAGAGAGATCTTTCTCTCCAACAAGTGCAGTGATCAATTCTATCATCTCTCCAGAAGTTGTTTGGAACTCTACCTGCCAAACCAAGTGGTTAAGAGTTCTTGTCAAAATCAAAGATTAAACTAATGTTTTGTAACAGAAACATACCTCATTGAAGAGGTCCAGTAGATCCGCATAGTAACGCCTCCCTCGGAAATGTTTCTTTAAGATTCTATGAATATGATTGCGAAGAACAAGTCCATCATTTATAGCGATCATACCAACCTAGGAGGAAATTTTAAGAGACTTAACATACACCATTCTCAACCACCAACTGGAATATGTAATTTCCCGCTATTCATACCTTAGGTAATCTGAACCAACAGGGTTGACCTCTACGAGTATGGGACTCATCGACAATGTCATCAAGTACAAGAAAATACGCTTGAAGCTGCAAGCATAAACATCACGAACAGTTAATGACTATCATCGAAGCAAATGGATTTCGGCATTTATGTTGTTAGTACCCATTCAATGCACCAACCAAGGGCACATGCAAGAAAAAGTTCATCTTCTGTCAGTTCTTCTCCTTTTAGTAACTTGTAGCTGTCAACAACAGAGAGGCCTCTATTCAGCTTTCCTGCATACATCAAATTTATTTGTAAGACAAAATTACAGAAATGAGTCTGCATCGGTCCCTATTTGCATTTTGCAACACTGAGGAGAAGAATTACGAAAGACCATGTTTTTTGAATAGAAATGGAGAAACTAATTAATTTACCTCTAGGTACATTGTAGTCAAGCATCTGCACAAAATAAACAGAAACACATAATTAGGCTTTTAATGACTGCTAGACTTTTGCCAAGAAGACTAATCGACATGTTCTTAAGCCGATCACATACAACTATGCAAGGATGAACTACTCGTATTGTTCATAAGACAATTCTTAACTATTCACCTCTTTCACCTATCCTACTATTTGACACATCTACATCACCTTCTTTTCACCATCACCTTCTCTTTTTCTCTTTAATCATTCACCTTCAAATTTAATATCTCACTATACCCTACAATACTCTACAATCTTTCACTCTATATCCAATCAAAATAAAAGAAAACAAGAAAAAATATATATAAATAAAAATGAACCACACATTTTGTCTTTTTACCTAGGTGATCGCAATCACCTTCCTTCCTTCACCTTCTCTCATCACCTACACCCCTTGACCATTCACCTTTACCCTTCATCTACCTCTTTCACTTACCTTTACAAATGGTCTAATGCCAATAAAAGATTGTGACTGGAAAAAGTGCCAGGTCTACGTATGTATGACGTATATAAACTATAGAGATGTCAAACACAAGACCCTGCACGCCTCTCCATATTTTACTATATAAACAACAAAAGTGCAAAATGTAATTATCTGGTATACAGACCATCAAGTGTTGTATTCATTGTTGGAAATTCGGGCAAACATGGTAAAAAAACCATTGACCGAATTTTCTTGTGAATCGTGTGATTAATTAGTTTCCAAAATCAACTATTCGACCCTTATAATGCTTGGTATCACGGATATAACTTTAGGATAATTCTAAGTATGATCTGGATGTTGACAGAAAATGAGACACTGATAACAAAAAGAGTCTAAATTTGCATTTTGTATAACAAAAGAGCAGAACACCCAAAATGTAGAAGCTATGGGCTAGTGAGTCACTAGTCATCACGAGTCACAGATGATGAGTACGTGTTGCTGCTGACTAGAGTGAGCTTATCATCACAGTCTCTAAGTTCCACGGTCGTTATGTGAACTTTTGGTCACTGCCATAAAGACCGCTACGGACCCTCACTAGTTTCTGGGTCCAAGACTAGATTGTGCGTGCATTCCGTGCCTCCTAACGTACAAGATCATACTAAAATTCCTAACAATTATCTTGTGATCGATTTAGCAACAACATTATCTCTAATAGCAACTATATACTCTTTGTAAATAATAAATTTTACAGTAAAAGAAAAGAAAAGAAGAGATGGAAACAAAATAAGTACAGTATCATTTTATTTCCTTTCTAATCATCTCATTTTTGGAAGGAAAGAAATATGTCTAAAAGCAAATAAAGATTACCTTTCTTTCATTTCATTTCATTTCACTTTATTTTCTTTTATTATTTTTTTTTTTTTTAAAGAACACAACATGGTTTGAAATCTTAACACTACCTTTCTTGTTCATATTCTAAAATAAACTCAAGAAGTACATATTATTCTAAATCGAGCAAACACATGACATAAGTCTCTCTGTCACTTCGTAGAGGTATGACTATTACATCCCGACTCACCAATTACCATCATGCTCGGATTGGCTATCGACATATCGTTGTGTTTGTAGATATAAGGTGAAATGTAAAAAAATGTTACGTACCTGGTCAACCCATTGACGAGAATCATGATCAAACTCAAAAGACGGATCATGAATTAGCTCAAATTTAAGAGTTTCATAAACTTGCATAAATTTGGATTTCGTATCAATACTGCTGCTCATTGCAAACTTGTATATATATATATATACACATATGTGTGTGTGTATGGGCGTGTGGGTGGGTGAGTTGGGGGAATTAGAAGGACTATTTGAGGCCAAGATATATATATATAGATACATATATAGTGATTCTCATATCACTTAAAGGGCTGTTTGGTAATTGGTAGGATGGAATATTGAGAAATATTTCATTTATTTGGTTAGATTGAAAAGAAAAAGAGAAACGATTTTATTCGCTTCATCTTCTATAAATCGTGGAGATTGGGTGAAAACGAAATACTTCCCCGTATATTTTAAATTTTCTAGTTTGATTTTTTTATTCATTTTATATTTTGTTTGTAATATTACTAGTGCGTGAAATGCAAAGAAACCTATAAAAATTGTATTTATATGTATAAAAAGTTAGTACAATTATATTAAAAAAAGTACTTAAAGGTTATAAAAACTGACACAATAATTAATAACAATCTCAATTAACCAGAAATATATATAATTAAGATATAAATAAAAAGATTCGTTGTCTTTTACCCGACTGTTCTTCTTTGTCAACGCTACTAAGGACCTATAGGTTCGCAATAATTAAAATTGGTTAAAAAGAAAGGGCGCTATTTAGCCCTACATTAGTAGAAGTAAGCGGCTGAGTTAGCCTAGCCTACCCTAAAAGTGGTATAGTAGGGTATAGTAGGCCAACGAGTTAGCGAAGACGCTTAGGCTAATAGAAAAGAGAGCGTCGGTGCGTAGCCTTCATTCTACTACGCTACAAAAAGGTTACGAAATCACTTAGCTCGACGTTAGGAGAGTAACCATACTATATATATAATTTTTAAGACCAAGGTTTGACATTATTTCTTATTCACCCGACAAGTGTAATTTAGTTTTTATGTGGTGTCACAAATGATTATATTTTAGTTTTCTCCATTGAGTTGAAATCTAAAAAAGTTGGCCCAATGTGGTAAGTAGTTGACTTATAAGGATCCATGGTATCCTTAAAATAATTGAATACACGAATATTATTGGTTTTGTATAAGCTAATTTAGTGTCTATTATCCACAAGCATCTAATATCCTTCATTGAAGCCATAGCAAAATTATTGAGTTCCCTAACGCCTCCTTCATCAAAGAGAGACTCAAATGGAACAATTTTTGGGTTGTACTTAAACGCCTGCTTCCGCTTGTGATCCGCAAACGGGCGAATAACAGATTTTTCTCGTCCGTTCCCATACTTAGATTAATGGTGTTGTAAGCATTTGGTTGATTTAAGGAAGCATTGGTAAATAAAACAACACTATTTGTGACATGTTGTTGAGCTTTTCTTATTCTCGAAATAATTAACCCTCACTAATATATTTTCATAAATTCGTTTTAGTTCACGTTGTTTTTATACCAACATATCTCTTCCTAACACTGAGGCCATAAACTTTGGAATTAAACATATTCATACTTATTAAAGTTGAGCGACTGAAAAGGTATATGACTAATTGTTAAGTCAAAGATGATATCATCAAAATTGATCTAATGGTGGATATAAATTGTTCAAAATTAATGAAAGGTCTTGATTTATTCAATTTAGAATTAAAAGTTCTCTTTTAATATATATAAAATATACATAACATTTGGTATGAAATATATAAATAAATTTAGTTTTGAACGAGTTTTAATCAAATATTATATGATATATGAATAAGTTAAGTTTTTAAATGAGTTTCTTAGTGATATTATCAAGTCCTTGAGCATTAGCTCAATAGTTGAAACGTTATCCCCTATTCATGAATTTTTGTGTTCAAGCCTTGTGGGACATACAAAGTCCCTTTACGAGGACTTGGCTTGCATTTATCCAAGTTCAAGTCTAAAAGAGTAAGGTTTACCCCTATTATTCGTCGTGTCTTTGGGCCGATTAGTATTGGGTTTTCCACTTATCGGGTATTTTGAAATAGGCAATTCTATTTCGAGTAAGCTCTCTTGCGCAAACCCGGTTAAGACAACGTATGCTAGACCTTTCATTGTCGAATCTCAATACAAAGTTTCCAGCGAAATTCACCTTAAAAAAATATAATATAAAAAAGGAAATTTACAGTCAAAGTTCAAGACAAAAGACTAAAAAAATCAAACTAGTATACTTAAAATAAGACGGATAAAATATTATATATGTGCCTTTATGATAAAGTTTTATATATTAAGTTAAAAAATTTTAACTTAAAAAAAATTAGTAAGTTATGTCTTTTTATATTCTATTATTATTATTCCTTTTGACAAGTTAGTCGTTAATAATTAGTAGTTGGCATCCCAAATACAAATTATCATATTTATACTCTAACTCGAACACCAAAGATATAACCGAGAACTTTCACCAAAATACTTAAGAATATCTCCCTCCTAAGGTTTTTAAACCACGAAATCAAGTATTTTATCAATGAGCCATCAACCTTTAGTTATGCATTTTTTTAGTATTTTTTTTATTAACTTTATTTAGTTTTTGTAAAAAAGAAATAAAACCACTTATGATGATATATACACTCACCATATAGGTGTATTTCTTGGGTATATTTCCAATGAAAACAAACTTAAAGTAAAAATACGTGAGAACACTTAAAAATTTATTTTGATGCATTATTATAACATAATAAATTAAACATACATAATAAATTAAACATAGTGTAAAACGATTTATTATTATTTAAGTGTTTAACAATATATTGATCTATCTAACAAAATCATATTTTTTTAAATTTATACATCTATTTTTTTGTTCTTCTTTTCATAGAAGATGGACAAATAACAAAAAGTGTGATTTCTCGATTTTAACAAATTAATGTGTTGTTAAACATTTAAATAATGATAAATGGTTATAAAATATGTTGCTTTTATGGAGTTATAATGCCACAAAATAAATTTTTATATGTTCTCAAGCTTTTATTATTTTAAGATTTTTCATATTTGATTGACACTCGATATTTCTTTGGTTCTAGTCATCGACATACTTGTGTATAATGAATTTTTTTTTAAATACACACAATATGAACACTTTAAAAGTGGGAATAGTTTTAAAGTGGGAACATTGGGAACAATTTGAGAATATATAAAAATTATATTTTGTTTCATTATAACAACATAAAAGTTACCAATAATCATTCTTTTAGTATTGAAACTTGATAACATATTATACCCCAAAGAAATGTAAAGAAATCGACTCTATGATAAAATGGCAGGGACTTGTTTATGTGTTTAGGTTTAATTTCCCACGCAATCATTCATATCGTGATATGGTAAGATGTCAATTTCTCAAATAACCAGTATCACAAGTCACATGTGGTTGTTTTATTATAATATATTAGTATATGGCGGCGATGATGCTAATGGCGGTGGTGTTGTAGTGGTGCGACTGGCGGTGGTGACAGTGACCGCCAGTAGTGTATATAATTGATTTAAAGATAAAATGTAAATGAGATAACGTAGATGTTTTATAAGTTAAAAGATAGATGGGTATTATATGTAACAATTAAGGTCAACTTAAGAAACAACATTAAAAATTTAATTTTTAGGGTTCGGATCTCACTTCTGAATTTTGTAAGAATGGATTATTTGGGGGGGGGGGGGGGGTCGAGAGTCCTGGGTTTCATCGCAAGCATGCGTGGTTCGAGTTCCGCATACTGCTCAATTGGATGTCACTGGATTGTCTCGAATTAATGCTAACTCTTAACTATTAACTCGTTGTTCAAAGTAAAAGAGTTTCATTTCTGTTAGATTAACATGAAATATGCTATTTTAGTTAGAATTATATTATGTTTTAAATTAAATGTAACTGTAACACCCTAACAAGGCGGAAATATGAGGCATCATTAGAAAAGCTCAGCACGACATGGGAATTAAGTAGAGGCAACTACATGCATTCAAGGATTTAGCAATTCATACATAATTCAAGTACAATTACAATTAACGGATCAAATAATGCACGAGGAACACAACACCATCAATAGTTTACAAAAATAGATCAAATGATGGCTAGCGATCCTAGGCATAACCCATGAATAGGTGCAATGAATCACGGATCCACAAAATACCAAGCTCAATCCTATCACATGCAATGCAATAATCCATCACGTCTTTGGTTCACTTGATTACCTGAAAAGTGTACTAAGTTGTGTCAACATAAAGTTGGTGAGTTCGTAGGTTTTGACTATAAGAAACAAGTGTCGGGATAACAACCGTTTAACCTTGATACGAACATAATTAGATCATTAAATGATCATATAACCTTGAAACCTTGATTTGGATCGATAAACGATCACACAACCTTGAAACCTTGATTGGGTCATTAAATGATCTCATAAATTGGGATCGTTAAACAATCACCAAGCCTTGAAACCTTGATTGGATCATTTAATGAACCTCATAACCTTGATTCACAATTCAAACGAACGTATAACCTTGATAAACTAGCCAAACAATCATATAACCTTGATTTACAACTCAAACGAACATATAATAACTTGCCAAATAATCATATAACCTTGATTCACAATTCAAACGAACGTATAACCTTGATAAACTAGCCAAACAATCATATAACCTTGATTCACAAAGCCAACGAACACATAACCTTGATAAACTAGTCAAACAATCATTCAACCTTGATTCATAAAGCAAACGAACACATAACCTTGATAAACTAGGCAAACAATCATAAAACCTTGATTCACAAAGCAAACGAACACATAACCTCGATTACTTACATAAACGAACACATAACGATCAAACGAACCAATGAAACAAGTTGTACACTTTTCACTCCAAAATAATGTAAAGAAAAGGGGCTACGAACTCACCTTGAGCAGCTACAACAAGTTTAGATTAATCTACAAGTGAGCAATATTCGTCACACGATCACAACCTATAGTTACACATGCATACACATCAATATATGCCCATACGTTCTAAATTTCGGGACATGATTGATCATAAGAGTCAAAATAATGTTGTTGGATTGATTAGTGTTCAGGAGGATGTTAGGAAATGATTTGATAATAAATGAGTCAAAAACGAAAGAAAATGAAACTGATAGTGTTGCCCCGCAACACAGCTAGTTGCGCCGCAACTAGAATTTCTGAAATTTTGTTGCCCCGCAACTACTTGTTGCCCCGCAATGAGTCCCAGTTCAACACAAACCAGCTGCAACTCATGAATGAAGAACACGACCCATTTCACCTTAAATCATCATTTTTGACTCAAGAATCGACCAAGGAAGTTTCAAGACTCATTTTGAAGCTTAAACAAACATATTTCAACATGAATAAACATAACCCATATCATAGATTCGGTCCAAACATCAAAACTATAACTCAAAACCCATGAAATCAAACAAAACCTAATTTGAAACCCTAGCTAGACCCCAAATCCGGTTTTGACTCGAAATTAGACCCAAGAACACTTGAATATGACTAGAAACATGATTATAAACATGAAATGATGAATATGAAATAGTTTTAACTTACCAAATCTTCCATCAAATTGTTAAACCCGAAAATGACCCAAATAAGGAGTTTCCTTGCACTTTGACAACCCAACTTTTGATATGTTGTTAAAATGATGATATAGATGGATAACCCTAACAAAATCTTACTTGGAAAATTCAACTTTGTGCATTAAGTTTAGAGAGAAGGAGATGCAAGATTGTTGGTGATTTTTGTAATGAATGAGAGAGAGAGAGAGAAAAGTGTAAGGAAATGAGTGGATGGTTGGGAGGGTGTAAGTGATAGGGTTGGGTTGACTAAGTGGGTCATGGGTCAAGGGTCTTACCCATGGATAGTCCATACTCTTAACTAACTAAATTCCACCACAACTAACCTTGAACATTCAGTAAGCGGCCAATTAAATCGACCACATAATTTTCGACTAGTACAGGAACCAAATTTAATTACAACGATCACCAAATCATCAAATCATATAAACACCTTGAACACGATTAAATCACCAATACTCAATCACATTAGTCGAATGTACATCCAATTAACGGGTCAACCAAAGTCAAATTCCACGAATGTTACAGTAACACCGCAATATTTTAAGTTAATATAAAATTAACCCTTATCATATTTTTGACAGTAAATTAATTTTTTAGTATTTTGTTTTGAGATAATGGATTAATTTAGTTGTAACTTTAGTGGCTAGAGGGTATAATATTCCTTAAAATAAAATAAAACGTGGCAAGAGGAGGGGATGTCCAGCCACTTTGTGTTGATGATTCATGTTTTCACCATCTAAAATCCCTCTCTAATTCTTATTTCTCAAAATCATTCTAAAATCTTCCAAATTCATAAGATATTTTATGAAATCCATCATCCCAATTCAATTAACTAATTCAAATAATAAAGAAGCAAAATGGGGGATTATAGTAGCTTGGTGGTGGTCGAATTTTACAAGAAGAAAGGAGGAAAATTGGAGATTTTATATTTGTTTTATTATTTTTTGAGGTAAAAAATTCTCCCTAATTGTTGAATTGTAAATTGAGGTTTTGATTATTGAAATTAGGGTTCTTGACTAATAAATTTGGGGATTTTGTAAATTGGGGATTTTTAAAGAAACCTAATGGAATTAAAAGGGAGAAATTAGGGGTTAATGCAATGAGATTTTATGATTATGAACCCCATAGTGATGAAACATATTTTGGGTGTTTGGCTATAATTTTGTTAAAAAAATTATTATGAAATTTGTGTTGAATTGTTTAAGTAGTCAAACACCATAATGATAGAGTTCATGGGGAATTCAATTAGATGATGGTGAAAGAGTTGAGTTTGTAGAACTCATAGATATATATTACATAATGTGTAGGTGATGAAGATCATTTTGTTGAGCCTAGTAGCCATATGGTGTCAAATAACCAAGTTAAGGTGAGTGTATATGCATATAATCATGTTCTAGTTATTAGAGGTCATAGGTTGGTAAATTCCTATGACCCATATGTTTGTTGATTATGAAGACTAGTAGGTGGGTAAATTCATACTATTCAAAATGTTGATTTAATGAATGAAAGCTAGTAGGTGGGTAAAGTCCTACTAGCACAACGTGATTTTGATTATGAGAGCTTGTAGGTGGGTAAATTCCTACTAGCCAATTTGTATGATAAAGACTAGTAGGTGGGTAATGTCCTACTAGCATAATCCATGGCCATGTAGAAAAGTGATTTGTGTTGATTTATGTTTATGATTGTGATGAATGAAATGACTATCAAAAGATAGGCTATAAATGATGTTTGAAGTATTTGGCAATTTGAATATGATCATATGTATATGCATTCACTAAGCATTGCTTATATTTTAGTTGTTTGACCTTTTTATAGGAAGTGGTAGTAGCAAGGAAAAGGAATTGATCAAGTTAAGCTAAGGTTGAAGATTTTAGATCATTGTTTTTGAAGGTTGGCAACTTGGGTAATATGGTAGATAATCCCTTTGATTATTATGGCTCTTGATACAAGTCTTTTTGGTAAACATGTGGTTTTATATGTAATTTTCTGCAAATATGTCATAATTTGGGTCAATGGATTTCATAATGTTGTCATGATGAAGTAATTAGGTTTTTGGGTTGGTTAATGACCCGTTTCGTTATGAAACGTACATTTGATGAATTGAAAGTTTTTGAAAGTTGTGTTGTGTAATACTTGTCCATTTTGATTTGAAAGTTGAATTGAAAGGTATTCGATCTTTACGGGTAGGATGCCTAGACTTGAACCATAGAAATGGACTTTGACCTTAGGTGACTTGGGTTGTTCATGTTTGAGAATTGAAGTAGTTAGTAAGGTCGATTTAAAATGAAATAGTTTATGATCATAATAAAGTCGGCCTATTACCGGTCATAAACTATTACGTTGTAAATTGAATTTGCTAAATATGGAAATGATCGAATGTGAATGTATTGGGTATTAGAGACTAAGTTATGAATTATGAGTTATATTTATAAGTTGTTTTGGGATTTGTGGTATGGATTCATCTCAAGGCGAAGATGGATCAAGTCAAGATAGGAACAAAAGCATAGTGAATGAAGTGTTCGTTGAACGGGAAGATATTACCTGTGATTTTATATGTGAACAAATAGGCAAAGCCTTAGAAAACTTCTCTCCGTTCACTGTTAAAAAGTTGAACGAAACCTTGGAATGAGCAATGAGTGATCACATTGCTAATAAGATAAAAGAAGAAGTAGCTTTGTCGGTGCAAGAAGAGTTTGATAAGCGTTTCCCAAAAGAAAAAGCACCAGAAACACAAAATCTTGAAAATCAACCAAAACCATTAAACGAAAAGCCATATGATCTTAAGAACTTCACCATTGCAAGCCCTCCCACGTATAATGGGGACCCTGGTCCTATTGTGAGCACCAAATGGGTGAATGAAATTGAAGGGGCTTCCGCATTACAAAGACTCCACCCGAAGATAAGACTTTGTATGGGTCGAGTATGTTGAGAGATAATGCTAAATTATGGTAGGATAGCCAAATTGTGACGAAGGGTGAAGATGCGATGATGAAGATGGAGTGGACAGAGTTTAAAGCGGCCTTTTTCAAAGAGTTTTGATCCGAGTCCTATGTGACTAAGCTTAGAAGTGAGTTCATGAATGATTCTCAAGGTTCGTTGAATGTAAATGAATTTCGTGTGCGGTTTCTTGATAAAGCTCAATTCTGTCCCGAATACTTGAAAGATGATAAGTTGTTGAAAGAACATTTCTACCAGAAACTCTGCAAGAATATTCGAGAAAAGATCACTCTTCTCCAAGTTGAATCTTTTAATCAATTGATTGATGTGGAAAGATGGCATGAAGTGGAGCAAGGTATGCCGGATGAAGACTCCTCAGAAAGGAAGACAGAGCAAAGTGATTCTCCAAATAAGAAGTTCTGGTCGATTGGAAGTTCGGGAAGTAATGTATCCAAGAGAAATATTCCCACTTGTAACAATTGTGGGAAACATCATTCCGGGGTTTGTCGTTTACCTCCCAAGAAGGGATGCTTTAATTGCGGTCAACCGGGTCACATTATTCGTGATTGTAAGTTCTCTCCAAACAAGCCTACCGTGTGTTTTAAATGTTTCAATGAGGGACATATGAGAAGTACTTGCCCTTTATTGACGGAAGAAGAAAGGCAAGCGGAGATAAGGAAAATGAATGATAAGAAAGCGGCAAAGCAAGTGGGAAATCCTAAAGGAAGGTCATTTCATATCTCAGTGACGGAAGCAAAAGAATCAACTGATTTTGTGTCAGGTACTTTTCTAGTTCATGACACTCCCGCTAAAATTTTATTTGATTCTGGAGCAAATCGTTCATTTGTAGCTACTCGATTCACTAAAAATATTCCCTTACATCTATCTTTGCTTAAACCTCCACTGTTAGTGGAAGTGGCGGGTGATCAAACTTATGTGATTAAAAACGTGTACATAGACTGTAGCCTAACCATAAATTTCGAAAATTTTAAAGCCAACCTTATTCGTATGGGTTTGGGTGAATTTGATGTGATTTTGGGCATGGATTGGCTCGGTCGTCATAAGGCGAGTATGTGAGTCCACCTGCACAAGATGTTAGAGGATTACAAGATATAACAAAAGTATAACAATGAAAACAAATATATCAAGTAACCCGACTGGAAAGTACTTCTAATGTAGATGAAGACTAGTTTAGAATTACGATCCAGATAATGGATATGAACAAGTAAGGTAAATAAGAACAAGTGCTTGAAACTATATAAATACTAAATATAATCAAGTATTAAGGCAAAGAGTCAAGATGTATTTTTCAATATATTTTATTTATTCATATAAACAAAATACAAAGGTTGTTGCGGAACAAAGATAATCACACTTGTGAAAGTATCTAAACAATCTTGAAACACAATGATCTATTAATAAGGAAATACTCGTAAGTTTTACTTAGAGTATATCTCACAAGTTGCAATGTCAAAGTTCCAAGCATTTTGCAAGTTGTGAGAAGTCTTATATTTATAGGCCAAAATATCTGATGACATGGCAAATGGCCGTACAAATATGGTTGGGTGCATTTATGGATTTGTAGGACAAATCCATAACATGTTTGTTTAAGGTAAAGTATGTAAGTTTCTTTGATGTGACGTGACATACTTTATTCCCAACCTTTTGCTAAAACTAGCACAATACCAGGCATAAAGTTATTAACCGGGTAAAGGCAGTTAAAGTGTTGTAAAAAGACTTCCTCGTAATCAGTGAAAAAGTGTTGTAAATACTTTTTCACTGAGAGCCTTCAGATCTTCAATCAGATAGAATCTTCTCAGAGCTCTGCTTCTCAGAAGTTTCCTGTTAGGTCCAAATTTACTGGACTCACTCCAGACGTGATTACTGAAGCCCTCTGAAGATTTGTCCAGAAACTATGTAAAGCCCAGTGAACAACTTACTTGTACAGGAATCTGGATTCCACCAGATTTGTTCACTGGACTTCACTCCAGTAAAGATCTTTCCACTGAAGAACATTCTCACTGAAGTCGAAGACTGAAGTCTGAAGAAAGAAGTCTGACAAATAGCGGAGCTCACTGGAAGACTTACCAGATCTCCTGACTGGAGTCCTTATCAGTGTTCTAGACCTTACAAGTCTGAACACTGATTACGAAGAATTGACTTTATGCCTTTATATGCCTTTATCCGGACAATCCATTTGTCCTTTGTTAAAAGCCTTACTGTAAAGGTGGTTGGTTAATTGGAAGACAAGTCACTATCATGTGACTTTATTCTTGTACTTGAATCAATGCATTTAAGAAGTTAAAGTAATTTCCTTAAATGCATGTAACCATATTTGTACGGCAAAAAGAATATTATATTTATTCTTTTTGCCTATAAATACCAAGTCACTTCCTCGTCCAAATGACATACTTTTGCAATTTGGTGCTTTTGCTCAAATACTCTCGATCTAACCAGTTATACTTCACAACTTTAAGTATTTCGATCAAGGAGTTTATTTAGCAAAATTAGATCACTTCTAATTCATAGGTTGTTTAGATACTTACTTTGTAATATCTTGTTCCGCAACAACCTTGTATTTTATTTAACATCAATAAATAAAATACACTTGAAAATTACATTGTGTCTCACCATTTACTTTACTTGGTTATCTTTATATTGCTTAAGTACGTATTACTTTATATATATTCTTGCATTTATATTTATTGTAATACTAGTCCAATCTAGTGCTTACTTGACGTTTCATACTAGTCCTATCTAGTGATTACTTGACTTGTTGTATTCTACACTTGTGGGTTAAACCATCGAGTGAGGGACTACACAATTGGTATCAGAGCGGAAGGCTAACATACTTGCCTAGATCTGCATTCTCTCGATGGCCAACCCAGAGAATACACAAGGAAACCCTTTAAATACTGGACCTCTACAGATTAAATTCTGGAGTCAAATACAAGCCTGATGATAGCTACAGATTAAAATACAAAAAGCTTAAGGCTCAAATTGTTCTCATGTCTGCAGAAAAAGATAATAATAAATGCATGGTGGCTAAAGAAGAATGGGTTCCCTCTGATGACTCATCAGTTGATGATGAAGAGGAAAAAGATTGTTGTTATATGGCTCTAGCTGATGAAAAGCATCTGGTGAAAGAAGATGTCACATCTGGAAGATGGGTGGACATTGTCATTCAGAAGGTAATAGATTATGACAAAGAAACTGATCCTGAATTAAAATTGGACACATTGCTGAAGCTTTAAACTCTGATTTAATGTTTGTGGAAACTGTTCGTTCAGAAATGTTAAATAATTTTGAAACAGATTTTTCTGAAATGGCAAATTTACAATCAAAGTTAAAAGAATTGCAAGATATTGAACTCGCTTTCAAAGCACAAGTTTTGGTTACTGAACAACTGGTCCAAGAAAAAGAAGAACTGGAAAATATTTTAAAAAAAGAAAAACATGTTATCCAGTCATGGCTTGAGACCAAGAAACCATATGATGCTGCATGTAACCAGTACCCCTCCTAAAAACGTGCATATCTTGGGGGTGATGTCAATGCAGCTGCATTAATACCTGTTGTTAACCGATTACCTGAAGTGTTAAAACCTAGCACTATTTATGATGAACCAACAACACCCAAAACTTGTATTATTCCTTCTGCTTTATTGTTTGAGGTTAAGACTGGAGCTGCCCAGATGAATGCTCCAGTCAAGAAAGTTAAGCAGAATAAACCTTTGCCTCAATTATCTTCTAAAGAACCCCAGGTTCAGAAAAAGAAGAATGTTGTTCCTCCACCTAAGCCAAAAGTACAGTCATCTGGAAAGGCTATGGTGTCATCTGAAGAAACTATTTTGTTAAGGCTGGAGAGTCAGTTTCAACTACTGGCTCGTCAAGTTCAAAGTTGCAATGCAAGAATTAACAATTTTGAGGGTACTTCATCTGGCCCTAAACAAAATACAAAAGAAAGAAAATTCGAGCACACCTGTTGATAAGACAAAGAAAAAGGTTTCAAATCTGTCAGTTCCAGTGGTGTTTAATGAGAAACCCACTATCTTTGAAAGTGAAATCAACTAGATACCAGCTGGGAATTATCCTTGTGGATCCAGAGAACCCATCAGTCGATGGGTTCGCAAACCTTTAAACTAATAATCTGGTGGATGTGCAGGGCGATCGAAAGAAATGTATTTGGTATCTTAACAGCGCTGCTGGCAGGATAATGACCGGATGTAAGACCCTGCTGGAGGAGTTCGTAGTTTCAGACGGACCCTCTATTACTTTTGGAAATGATGGTTCTAAAAAGACTGAGGGATATGGTGTTCTGAATAATGGTCAAGTCAAATTCAGACGGGTGGCTTATGTAAATGGTTTGAAATATAACCTCATAAGTGTGAGCCAGTTGTGTGATGATGGCTACCAGGTGTTATTTTTAACATCTCTCAGGGCATTGTATTTAATAAGGATTGGAAGGTAGTACTGATTGCTCCCAGAAAAGAGAATGTGTACGTGATGGATATGGAAAGCTCTCCTTCAGAGCAGTGCTTCTATACCAAGGCTGATGAAGACACAAACTGGCTATGGCATAAAAGGTTATCCCATTTAAATTTCAAAAATATTAACAAGTTGTCCAGAAAACAACTTGCAGATGGGATACCTTCTGTCCTTCAAAAAGGAAAGACCATGTCCAGGATGTGAGATGGGTAAGCAGAAACGCACCAGTTTCAAGACGAAACAGAATTTTAGCATATCTGAACCTCTTCATATGCTTCATATGGACCTTTTTGGTCCAGTGAATGTTCAGACTCGTGCTGGTAAGAAATATACCCTGGTAGTTGTTGATGAATACTCCAGATATTGTTGGGTAATATTTCTTAGATCAAAGAATGAAACTGCTGCTGAAGTCATCGCTCTTATCAAGAAAATTTAACTCAAATATAAGCGAAAGGTGTGTCAGTTAAGAAGTGATAATGAACAGAATTTCAGAATGCAACTCTGGAGAAATCACGCACTGACACTGGCATCTCCCAGAATTTCTCATCAGCACACATTCCAGAGCAGAATGGAGTTGTAGAAAGAAAGAACAGAACGCTGATAGAAGCTGCCAGGAGTATGCTTGCTGAATCTGGTCTTCCCATAATGTACTGGGCTGAAGCAATTGCAACTGTTTGCCACACACAGAATCACTCACTATATGTGAAGAGACACAAGAAGACATCCTATGAAATATTAAGAAATAGAAAACCAAATATTGGTTATTTTCACGTTTTTGGATGTCCAGTATACATCCTGAACGACTCCAGTCAGTTAGGCAAATTAGATGCCAAAGTTGATGAAGGATATTTCTTAGGATATTCAGCCATTCGCAAAGCCTTCAGAGTCTACAACAAGAGACTGGAAAAGATCCAGGAGTCAATTCATGTCACATTTGATGAGTCAAATGAAGCAATCAACAAAAAGCTAATCCTTAATTCTCCCCCAGAAAGTCCAATTATCTTTGGTGAATCTAATCCTATCAACTAGAATAAAGATTCATCTGAAGATGGTTCCAGTCATCCTGACTTGGAACCAGTGCAAATCGAAAAACCTCCCAGTAATACTTCATTTTATCCTTCAATAAGTTTCAAACTACCCTCTGAACTTGTTATTGGATCAGATATTCGTACTACACTACTAGCATCAGATTCAATTGATTTTGAGCCAGTAATTCAAGAAATGCCTTTAAATGAAGAATTTCATGATGCAAATCGTGATCTTACAGATTCCGATGAAGATACTGAAGTCGTCTGGCAAGATTCCATTCCAGAAAATCAATTGAATTCTTGCACTGATATTGTTGTCAGAAACAATCATGGTCAATACTCTAAGTGGACAAAAGCTCACCCAATCAACCAGATTATCGGTGACTCCAGTAGAGGGGTTCAGACCAGAAGTGCCTCCAGTGAACAATGTTTATATGTCAACTTCTTATCACTGATTGAACCGAAGAAGATTGACGAGGCAATGAATGACCCAAGCTTGGTGATAGCTATGCAAGAAGAGCTTCACCAGTTCAAACGAAATAAAGTTTGGAATCTGGTTCCTCCTCCAGTTGGCAAGAAAGAACCAATTGAAACCAGATGGGTCTTCAGGAATAAGGTTGATGAAGATGGTCATGTGATCAGAAATAAGGCCGGATTGGTGGCACAAGGGTACGTCCAGACAGACCTTGACTTTGAAGAATCATTTACACCAGTAGCAAGGTTAGAAGCCATCAAAATGTTTTTAGCCTTTGCTGCTCATCATAAGTTTAAGGTCTACCAGATGGACGTAAAGAGTGCATTTTTGAATGGAGAATTAGAAGAAGAAGTTTATGTCAAGCAACCTCCAGGCTTCTTTAAAGAAAAGCATCCACATTGGGTATATCGTCTGGACAAGGCACTGTATGGCCTCAGACAAGCCCCTCGAGCCTGGTATGATACTCTGACCAAACACTTATCAGAAAACGGTTTCAAAAGAGGTGCAATTGACAATACCTTATTTATTTTTCGTGAAAGAGGTAATCTTCTATTGGTACAAGTTTATGTTGATGATATTATTTTTGGTTCTACTGATGAATCTTTGTGCAAGAAATTTTCAAAAATCATGTCTTCAAAATTTGAAATGAGTTTGATGGGTGAATTAACATTTTTTCTTGGACTCCAGATTAAACAAACCCGTGATGGCATTTTTATTAATCAAGAAAAATATGTTAAAGATATTTTAAGAAAATTCGATATGAATTCTTCACCTTAAAAAACAACTCCAATTTCTGCACCTTTAATAATAGATTCAGACCCTGATGGGAAGCCAGTAAACACCACTGCCTATAGAGGCATGATTGGTTCACTAATGTATTTAACTACCAGTAGACCAGATATAATGTTTGCAACATGTCTTTGTGCCAGATATCAGTCTAACCCAAAAGAATCTCATCTGGCGGCTGTAAAGCGCATTTTGAAGTACCTTAAGGGAACTCCCAGTTTGGGTCTTTGGTATCCCAAAGGCTCAGACTTAGATCTAATGGGTTATTCAGATTCAGATCATGGCCAAATGCCCTAGCCCGTACGGACTCCGTTTTCATATTTAAAAATTTGTCGAAAGTATATCGAATGACCTTTCTAATTAAAGAGCATGAGATTTTAGTAACACCCATGTAATTTTTATAATTTATCGATTTATGATTTTTAAGATAAAAGATTTTAAATGAATTTGTTGAATAAAATAATTTATGCAGGAAAAAGAAAAAAAATAAGTGGTTAAAATATAAAGAGAGGAAGGAAATTGAGTAGTTAAGATATCTACTGATTTATGGGCTTGTTACCCGCCAGCCGCGATATAACTCCCATTATATAGATATCTACTGTCTGCATTATTGTATGCGTTTAATTTGAGCGCCGGCATCATTAATGGGTGTGGTCACGCGTTATGAATAATGCATTCTATGTGTCCTGAATTAAGAATACTTTATGTCTATATATTGGGTGGCTGGAATGTGTCATAAGCATATCTATCAAACCCATTTTCTATCAATATTGAAAAAACTTATCCCGACATTATTGCCATGGCATCGCTCCCGAGTTTTTTCATTCTTCAATCCGGTTCAAAATATTTGACCCTAACCGAAAATGTCCCACCCGGCCTACCATCCGGGTTGGTTAAATTCGATGAAGAACAGATATGGAGTCCGAGAACCAAGTTCGCAGCGGAGCCAGCAGAAACCGGAGATGGCCGATTTGTTCACATAAGGTCGTTGTACAATAATAAGTATCTGGTGAAGAAACAAATCGATGATGAGACAGCAAAATCATGGATTGTTGTTGCATCCGCCAAGCAACCAGAGGAGGACACCTCAAGCGACTCTTGCACATTGTTCGAGCCTCATTTCGATGATGGATCAACAAGTGTCCGCTTACGCCATGTCCTCATCGTTGATGAGAAGAACCACAACTCCTCTGTACACGTAACACTCTCGTCGTCTTCGTCAGACGACGCCAAGAAAGGGATGCTGCTAGCATCCTCAAATAACAGTGGATCTGTTTTTAGTGTAATTGACCGAGGGAGTCTAGTGGTACTTCCCCTTCGAGTCGCATTTAAATGGAATGATCGTTACCTTCGATGTTTAGACCAAGACGGGCTCAATTATGAGAGATTCGAGTACGTTGATATCACAGATCCGTTGGTGTTTAAGGTGCTTTACCCTACTGCTGATGGAAACTATCGCATAAGGGATTCGCATTGGGCCCGGTATTTCAAGTATCAGGTTACCTGGATATGGGCCGACGGCCAAGAATACGAGTTTTCTAACGACACCAAGTTTTCGTTCGTCCATATAGAGAACAATGTCTTCGCCGTTCGCAGTTTGGGCAACAATGGCTTCTGCGGTCCACTCTCCGTGGATGGAAAAACCGACTGTTTAAACGCGTTTTATGCCACTTTGTCATCCGAGACAAGGCTGACTGTGGTAGAGCGTGTCCTTAAAAGGGAGATCTACGATATCCAATACCGGCTGCCCGACGCAAGAATTTACGGTGAGCAACCCATAGAAGTTGACACTCAAACTACTTCCAATAGCTTTCCCGATTCAGCAATCACAACGACCCTAAAGTTTACTGAAACTAAAATTACTACCACTTCCTGGAGTAACAGTCAGACAATCAATTTTGGTGTATCCGTGTCAATGTCAGTCGATGTTATACCGTTTATTTCCGAGTTGGAGATCGAGATGCATACTGACTATACGAGTACGCATGAATGGGGAGAGTCCAAAACGACAAAGACTACAAGAGAGACGAGTCACACTTTGACGGTTCCACCGTTAAAGAGATACAAGGTGACTTTAATGGCTACAATGGGTAAGTGCGATGTTCCCTTCAACTACACTCAGCGTGATCTTCTTTTGACTGGTGATTGGGAAGTAACTAAAAAATATGACGGCCTTTTCACTGGCATCAATAATTATAACTTCTATTATAACACAGTGGAAAAAGATCTTTAGAGTAACACTACACATTCAAGTCCTTTTCAGATGTATTGTTCTTATCGTATGTTTAAGTTTGCTTTTATTACTTGTTTGAATAAGTTTGCATGTATTGGGTTATATAAACCAATTCGAACATGTTCATATATAATTCGTGATTATGAAATAAATTATTACTATTATGAAATAAATTATTATTTAAGTATCTGATGATCGAATATATATTATAATAATCTGTAATGATAAATATAATATATGTTTAGTTAGAGTTTTGGATTTACCTTAACTTTTAGAATTACGTCAAAATTGGAATTTGTAAACATAGTAAATAACGGCAAATAGTCTTGTTATTTTGGATCGTAAACTCAAAATTTTAAATTTTTTCATGTTAATAACATATAATAAGTAATTTAAGTATCTGGAGTTGAAGAATTAAAAAAGAAAAAAAAGATAATTTATTAATGAGAAAACGATCAATGGTTATAATGTCTTTTGTATTACAAGAATTAAAGTTTGATTATAAGTCTAATAAGAAAATTGAATTTATTTACCGTTAAAAAAACTAATTTAATAAAATAAATTAATTAAAACGACATGTGTCGATCAAAAATTATGTCACGTGTCGTTTCAAGAACATCTCAATCTCATTGTAGTTTATTGGTATATTATATACATATATATATATACACCGGAGTGTTACCCTATATATATAGTGAGAATCTTGAAAGAAGGTGTGTTAAGGAAAGATGGGGGAGAAGGTTTTATGGGCCAATCAAAACGCATCATGTGTCAAACTGAAATAAACCGCGCAGTGGCATAATAGCGAATCACTTATACTTTTATATTAATAATCACACCGTTACCGTTAGCGCTGCCACCACCACCCATCGCCGTCAACGCCGCCACATTGCCCGGGTATCGCTCTCCTCTTAAACAATATAAACAAGAATAATCTTAGAGCATCAGGTAGGTACGTATCCTAAACATAGAACCATCCAAAATGTCATCTCAGCACCACATCAGCTTTCACCATTCCATCAATCATAGACAGTTATGGATGCAGAATCATGATCCAGAACGCAGAACACCATTTTTTTATTTTCTATTTAATACGTCACATATATTATTTGATAATAAAAAGTATATATCGAATGACAATTCTAATAAAACAACATATAATTTTAAGAACAGCCATATAATTTTTATAATTTATCGATGTACGGTTTTTGAGATAAAAGGTTTTAAATGAATTGGAGGAATAAAATGATCTATGGAGGAGAGGGAAAAAATTGAGTGATTGAGATTTAAACGTATTATAGATATATTAGGTGATGATATTCAAACTAATGGATAAAAGAGAGAGACAAATTAGGTATATTAAGTTCTTTTTTGAGATAAAAAAAGGTAGTAGAGATACGGTAAAAATCACTATAGGGTAATGATCAATCCTCCTAACTTATTAGCCAAAAAATCCTTCTAATTAATAGGATTGTGACATGTGAAAAATCAGGTGTTGATATTAAGAAATAGAATTAATGGATTTCATGCGTTAACAAGTGGATATATTAAAAAGATTTTTAAAAAGATTGGTTAAAATGATTTATCATTTCCCATCACTAAACGGTAAGTATGAATATAAACTTCCCATATGGCCGGTGGGTGTCGGGCATTGGAGATGGCTTGTTACCCGCCAGCCGCGGTATAACTCCCATTATATAGATATCTACTGTCTGCATTATTGTATGCGTTTAATGGGAGCGCCGGCCTCATTAATGGGTGTGGTCACGCGTTATGAATAATGCATTCTATTAATTTCAACATGTAGTCTATGTGTCCTGAATTAAGAATACTTTATGTCTATATATTGGGTGGCTGGAATGTGTCATAAGCATATCTATCAAACCCATTTTCTATCAATATTGAAAAAACTTATCCCGACATTATTGCCATGGCATCGCTCCCGAGTTTTTTCATTCTTCAATCCGGTTCAAAATACTTGACCCTAACCGAAAATGTTCCACCCGGCCTACCATCCGGGTTGGTTAAATTCGATGAAGAACAGATATGGAGTCCGAGAACCAAGTTCGCAGCGGAGCCAGCAGAAACCGGAGATGGCCGATTTGTTCACATAAGGTCGTTGTACAATAATAAGTACCTGGTGAAGAAACAAATCGATGATGAGACAGCAAAATCATGGATTGTTGTTGCATCCGCCAAGCAACCAGAGGAGGACACCTCAAGCGACTCTTGCACATTGTTCGAGCCTCATTTCGATGATGGGTCAACAAGTGTCCGCTTACGCCATGTCCTCATCGATGACGAGAAGAACCACAACTCCTCTGTACATGTTACACTCTCGTCGTCTTCGTCAGACGACGCCAAGAAAGGGATGCTGCTAGCATCCTCTAATAACAGGGGATCTGTTTTTAGTGTAATTGACCGGGGGAGTCTAGTGGTACTTCCCTTGCGAGTCGCATTTAAATGGAATGATCGTTACCTTCGATGTTTAGACCAAGACGGGCTCAATTATGAGAGATTCGAGTCCGTACTTATCACAGATCCGTTGGTGTTTAAGGTGCTTTACCCTACTGCTGATGGAAACTATCGTATAAGGGATTCGCATTGGGCCCGGTATTTCAAGTATCAGGTTACCTGGATATGGGCCGACGGCCAAGAATACGAGTTTTCTAACGACACCAAGTTTTCGTTCGTCCATATAGAGAACAATGTCTTCGCCGTTCGCAGTTTGGGCAACAATGGCTTCTGCGGTCCACTCTCCGTGGATGGAAAAACCGACTGTTTAAACGCGTTTTATGCCACTTTGTCATCCGAGACAAGGCTGACTGTGGTGGAGCGTGTCCTTAAAAGGGAGATCTACGATATCCAATACCGGCTGCCCGACGCAAGAATTTACGGTGAGCAACCCATAGAAGTTGACACTCAAACTACTTCCAATAATTTGCGCGATTCAGCAATCACAACGGCCCTAACGTTTACTGAAACTAAATCTACTACCACTTCCTGGAGTAACAGTCAGACAATCAATTTCGGTGTATCGGTGTCAATGTCAGTCGATGTTGTACCTTTTATTTCCGAGTTGGGGATCGAGATGCATACTGATTATACGAGTACGCATGAATGGGGAGAGTCCAAAACGACAGAGACTTCAAGAGAGACGAGTCACACTGTAACGGTTCCACCGTTAAAGAGCTACATGGTGACTTTAATGGCTACAATGGGTAAGTGCGATGTTCCCTTCAACTACACTCAGCGTGATCTTCTTTTGACCGGTGATTGGGAAGAAACTAAAAAATGCGACGGCCTTTTCACTGGCATCAACAATTATAACTTCTATTATAACACAGTGGAAAAAGATCTTTAGAGTGACATACACATTCAAGTCTTTTTCTGATGTATTGTTCTTATCGTATGTTTATGTTTGCTTTTATTACTTGTTTGAATAAGTTGCATGTATTGGGTTATATGAACCAATTCGAATATGCTCATATATAAATAATCCGAAACTGTGGTTAAAGTAAACGGATCGAATGTATATTATAATAATCAGTAATAATAAATACAATATATGTTTAGTTAGAGTTTTGAATTTACCTTAATTTTTAAAATCACATTAAAATTGAAACTTGTAAGCATAGTGGATAACGGCAAATAACTTTGTTATTTTGGATCATAAACTCAAATTTTTGAAATTTTCATGTTAATAATTTATAATAAGTGATTTAAGTATCTAGAGTTGAAGAATTGAAAATGAAAAAGAGATAATTTATTAATGAGAAAACGATAAATCAAATAAGGTTATGTCTTTTGTATAAATAAACCAAGAGTTAAAGTTTGATTATAAGTCTAATAAGAAATATGAATTTATATACAGTTAAAAAAACAAATTTAATAAAATAAATAAATTAAAACGACACGTGTAGATCAAAGATTACGCCACGTGTCGTTTCAAGAACATCTCAATCTCATTTTAGTTTATTGGTTATATATATATATAGTGAGGATCCTGGAAGAAGGTGTTAAGGAAAGATGGGAGAGAAGGTCTTATGGGCCAATCAAAACGCGTCATGTGTCAAATTAAAATAAAACGTGTGGTGGCATAATAGTGAATCACTTATAATTTTACATTAATAACCACAACGTTACCGTTGGCGCTGCTACCACCACCCGTCGTCGCCAACGTCGCCGCATTGTGTGGGTACACTCTCGTCTTAAACAATATAAACAAGAATAATCGTAGAGCATCAGGTATGTATCCAGAACATAGATACATCCAAAATGCCACCTCAATACCACATCAGCTTTCACCATTCCATCAATTATAGAAAGTTATGGATGTAAAATCATCCAGAACCCAGAATACCCTTTTTTTTTTTCATTTTCTATTTAATACGTCACATATATTATTTGATAATAAAAAGCAAAACAAAGTAAAACTAAACTAAATGTACATTAACAATCGTCCTAAACACACATCAATATTAAACCTAAAACTACATTAATAATAAACCTAGGTAAATGCTAACATGTTACTTAAAACTACTCATGGTTATTGTCTTCTTTTCCGGTCTCTTATTCTTTTAATTATTAATAATAAAATAAACACACATCAAATAAAAATAACACAAATGATAATAAACCACTTCAAAAGTGCTAACAATATGCCAATAACATATACATTTTTTTACTCTTTATAACAACTCGGTTAGTGAAAAGTAAAATATATATATATATATATATATTAACTTTGCATATATCACATGCTTGTATAATCTAGAATAAAGAAATTGTCTTAAAATAATGTGGTCATGTGGATGTTTAACCATTAAAAGATTATTATAAACTTGAGAGTGTAATATACGTGGCTAACAAAATTAAGTGCCAGCAACTAGTCACTTTATGAACAATCTTACCTTTCCCTGCTAACCACAAGCCACTACCCACTAGTTTTATTTTAGGGAATAACCTATATGATTCTAGTAGCATGTAGTTACATGCTCCCCTTCTCACAATCACCCCTGTGAATTATATGTATAAATATAAAATTATCTCTCTCATAAAATTATAAAAGTATGGTCTTTTTAGCTGTATACTTGTTATGCCCGTTATTTTATGAATAACTCATCTTTTTTCAATACTTACTTCCATTATAATTAATCTTTTATTTTATTTTCTATATTCTAGAAATATTTCTCATGAATAATGAATCGAGAAACCCAAAATAATAATGATTATAAATTAATAATGATTCTAAAAATCATCATCTTTTCCTACAAACCCGGCCTTAAGACAATTCCATTTAAGTATAAGGTAAGGTTTAAATAAACCATCATGTATCTCACCTTTACTATCCTATATTAAATAAAATAGTGTTCAGGCTCGTTTAATGAACGGTTAGTCTCAAAATATATTAATTAAAATTAAAAAATTGAAATTCAAATATATTAAATAGATATACCAAAATCAACTTGGAAATTAGCTAGCTGAATAACCACTCCATCAGTCAAAATACTCCTAAAATTTTCCATGTATGATAGTGCCCTGCAAATAGCAAAAAACAAAGATGAAAAAATCTGGTAAGTTCTGCTAGTGTGTTTCTATGTATTTAATCCAATTTTAAAAAATAAACCCAAACAAATTAACCATAAGAATTGAATAAACATCTTTGCATACAGATCTAGGAAAATTTTTCAGGATATAAAAGGAATCCAACCAATGACATTACAAACGTCGATCAAATGATTTTATCGGCTAATGCAAGAAAGATAGGGAAACAAATTGTTGATAAAAAAAAAGAGTCGAGCCAAAAACCTTGCAAAGCTATCTCCTATTGTGTTAAATCCTAAACATAACGTGGATCATGTTTTTCATAAGTTCCGAAGTATATCTGTCATGCACAAACAAAAATGATGAATTGCTCCACCATGCTAAATAATCATACTAAAACATTCAACACCATCTCAATGTGTAGCATTTTTCCCTGATAGATTAACAACGGCTAAAAAATTACACCATTAATGAGCTAGTTTTAAAAATCAAAACAGATTCAAAATAATCATAGTCGATATATTAAAATAATCATAATCTTACTCATAGGAAAATTCGACTTTTTATCTAAAAGCTTATAGAAAGATATAATCGTAAATCTTAAGTATACACCATTAATGAGCTACTTTCAAAACGATATCAAAATAGTCAAAGTCAATATATTAAAGTAATCAGAAACCTACTCATAGCAAATTTAGACTTTATATCTAAAAGGTTTTAGAAAGATATAATCGTAAATCCTAAGAGTTAATATAGGTTACAAATACAAAATTTAATATATAATATATAGATTAGTTAAGTCATCTATCACAACTTAATCAATACGATACGAAAACTAAAGAAGAAACATACGAACATTAACTCCATATAAATATTGATTCCAGTTTTCTTTTTTTTTTCAACTTTAGTTAAATAAAAAATTTACAGTTTCTTATATTTTAAAAGTGTAAACTATATAATTTGAAATCATACCAATTCATAGACAAAGACCATCTCGAACGTTTTGATTTTCTTCGAGTTGTTCCACTCCGAAACAGTCCATACATGCACAACACGGAGTTATAAATGATGGTTAACATGTGTTGTCTTAAGATCTTCAAGATTAACTAATGTGGTCATATTTTTTGTTGTTGAAGAAAAAGCCATAACGAACCTCAAATTAAATTAAAAGAAATAATAATAACAATAACATAAGAATTCAATGTTAAAAAATGTTAAGTCCAGATTTACTGGACTCGCTCCAGACGTGATTACTGAAGCCCTCTGAAGATTTGTCCAGAAATTATGTGAAGACCAGTGAGCAACTTACTTGTACAAGAATCTGGATTCCACCAGATTTGTTCACTGGACTTCACTCCAGTCAAGATCTTTCCACTGAAGAACATTCTCACTGAAGTCGAAGAATGAAGTCTGACAAATAGCGGAGCTCATTAGAAGACTTACCAGATCTCTTGACTGGAGTCCTTATCAGTGTTCTAGACCTTACAAGTCTGAACACTGATTACGAGGAATTGACTTTATGCCTTTACATGCCTTTACTCGGATAATCCATTTGTCCTTTGTTAAAAGCCTTACACGCATGTAAAGGTGGTTGGTTAATTCGAAGATAAGTCACTATCATATGACTTTATTCTAGTACTTTAATCAAATGCATTTAACGAATTAAAGTAATTTGCTTAAATGCATGTAACCATATTTGTACGGCAAAAAGAATATTATATTTATTCTTTTTGCCTATAAATACCAAGTCACTTCCTCGTCCAAATTACATACTTTTGCAATTTGGTGCTTTTGCTCAAATACTCTCGATCTAAACAGTTATACTTCACAACTTTAAGTATTTCGATCAAGGAGTTTATTTAGCAAAATTAGATCACTTGTAATTCATAGGTTGTTTAGATACTTACTTTGTAATATCTTGTTCCGCAACAACCTTGTATTTTATTTAATATCAATAAATAAAATACACTTGAAAATTACATTGTGTCTCACCATTCACTTTACTTGCTTATCTTTATATTGCTTAAGTACGTATTACTTTATATATATTCTTGCATTTATATTTATTGTAATACTAGTCTAATCTAGTGCTTACTTGACGTTTCATACTAGTCCTATCTAGTGATTACTTGCCTTGTTGTATTCTACACTTGTGGGTTAAACCATCGAGTGAGGGACTACACAATTGGTATCAGAGCGGAAGGCTAACATACTTGCCTAGATCTGCATTCTCTCGATGGCCAACCCAGAGAATACACAAGGAAACCCTTTAAATACTGGACCTCTACCCATAAATGAAACTGAACAGACTAATGACCATGTTAACAATAATCCACCACCACCTCCTATTCCTGCTTCTCCACACGTGCATGTTCACTACTCAAACACTCCTGTTCCCAAATTCAGTGGGAATGGTGATAAATTTGGCACGTGGAAAGCTATGATGTTATTACATGTTACTGGTATTGAGAAAAATATGCTTAAAATCTTAAATGAAGGACCTTATATTCCTAGAAGTCCTCTCAATCCACTTCTTGATCCAACTAGAGCAACATCTGGGAGGGAAAAGAGGGAGGAACACTGGTCTGAAGAGCAAAGGAGACTGGTCAATATTGACACTACCTTAAAAGTCATGATCCTCGGGGTCGTTCCTGAAGCTCTTGTTCCCACACTAGTGCTTTATCCCAGTGCTAAAAGCATGTGGGATGAACTAGTGAACCAGTATGAAGGTGGTGATGATACTATTGTTACCAGGAAAGTTGCTTTAAATAAGAAGTACGAGTCATTTTTTGCCCTACCCAATGAATCATTAACTGGTACATACACCAGATTTATGTCTATCATAAACCAGTTGAGAGGGCTTGGGGTAGAAAAAGACAAGGACATACTTCTTGAAAAATTTTGTGACATTCTTCCATCTAAATGGTCTCATATGATCGTGGTCTTGAGAAAAGGTAAAACCTTGCACTCTCATACTCTGTCAATATTGTATGGAGCCTTCAGATTCACTGAAGAGAATCAAGCCCAGAGAATTGAGGTAGAAAAAGATGCTATTAATCATGCTTCCAGTAGTTCCCCTGTGGTTAGTCATACTGAACCACCATGTGCAGCATTAATGTCTTCCGAGAATGTATTTTCGATGAAGAAGATGATGTCTGAATTAATGGATTCTGGATTCTTGAATAATATCTATCCAGATTATGATGAAACTGATAGTGATGATCTGATGGCTATGATGGCTAAAACGTTTAACCTTTTCAAAGCCAGAGCTAACAGACCCACTAGACACGATGCACCCAGTTCTTCCACTGACAAGACCAATCTAACATGCTTTAAGTGTGGCAGAAAAGGTCATCTCATGAAAGAGTGCAAGTCCAATCAGTTTGTCTCTCAATCTGGTCCATCAACTTCTTATAACAAGACTGAAGATAGCTACAGATTAAAATACAAAAAGCTTAAGGCTCAAATTGCTCTCATGTCTGCAGAAAAAGATAATAATAAATGCATGGTGGCTAAAGAAGAATGGGTTGCCTCTGATGACTCATCAGTTGATGATAAAGAGGAAAGAGATTGTTGTTATATGGCTCTAGCTGATGAAGAGCATCTGGTAAAAGAAGATGTCACATCTGAAAGATGGGTGGACATTGTCATTCAGAAGGTAATAGATTATGACAAAGAAACTGATCCTGAATTAAAATTGGAAACTGTTCGTTCAGAAATGTTAAATAATTTTGAAACAGATTTTTCTGAAATGGCAAATTTACAATCAAAGTTAAAAGAATTGCAAGATATTGAACTCGCTTTCAAAGCACAAGTTTTGGTTACTGAACAACTGGTCCAAGAAAAAGAAGAACTGGAAAATATTTTAAAAAAAGAAAAACATGTTATCCAGTCATGGCTTGAGACCAAGAAACCATATGATGCTGCATGTAACCAGTACCCCTCCTAAAACGTGCATATCTTGGGGGTGATGTCAATGCAGCTGCATTAATACCTGTTGTTAACCGATTACCTGAAGTGTTAAAACCTAGCACTATTTATGATGAACCAACAACACCCAAAACTTGTATTATTCCTTCTGCTTTATTGTTTGAGGTTAAGACTGGAGCTGCCCAGATGAATGCTCCAGTCAAGAAAGTTAAGCAGAATAAACCTTTGCCTCAATTATCTTCTAAAGAACCCCAGGTTCAGAAAAAGAAGAATGTTGTTCCTCCACCTAAGCCAAAAGTACAGTCATCTGGAAAGGCTATGGTGTCATCTGAATAAACTATTTTGTTAAGGCTGGAGAGTCAGTTTCAACTACTGGCTCGTCAAGTTCAAAGTTGCAATGCAAGAATTAACAATTTTGAGGGTACTTCATCTGGCCCTAAACAAAATACAAAAGAAAGAAAATTCGAGCACACCTGTTGATAAGACAAAGAAAAAGGTTTCAAATCTGTCAGTTCCAGTGGTGTTTAATGAGAAACCCACTATCTTTGAAAGTGAAATCAACTAGATACCAGCTGGGAATTATCCTTGTGGATCCAGAGAACCCATCAGTCGATGGGTTCGCAAACCTTTAAACTAATAATCTGGTGGATGTGCAGGGCGATCGAAAGAAATGTATTTGGTATCTTAACAGCGCTGCTGGCAGGATAATGACCGGATGTAAGACCCTGCTGGAGGAGTTCGTAGCTTCAGACGGACCCTCTATTACTTTTGGAAATGATGGTTCTGGAAAGACTGAGGCATACGGTGTTCTGAATAATGGTTAAGTCAAATTCAGACGGGTGGCTTATGTAAATGGTTTGAAATATAACCTCATAAGTGTGAGCCAATTGTGTGATAATGGCTACCAGGTGTTATTTAACATCTCTCAGGGCATCGTATTTAATAAGGATTGGAAGGTAGTACTGATTGCCCAGAAAAGGGAATGTGTACGTGATGGATATGGAAAGCTCTCCTACAGAGCAGTGTTTCTATACCAAGGCTGATGAAGACACAAACTGGCTATGGCATAAAAGGTTATCTCATTTAAATTTCAAAAATATAAACAAGTTGTCCAGAAAACAACTTGCAGATGGGATACCTTCTGTCTCCTTCAAAAAGGAAAGGCCATGTCCGGGATGTGAGATGGGTAAGCAGAAACGCACCAGTTTCAAGATGAAACAAAATTTTAGCATATCTGAACCTCTTCATATGCTTCATATGGACCTTTTTGGTCCAGTGAATGTTCAGACTCGTGCTGGTAAGAAATATACCCTGGTAGTTGTTGATAAATACTCCAGATATTGTTGGGTAATATTTCTTAGATCAAAGAATGAAACTGCTGCTGAAGTCATCGCTCTTATCAAGCAAATTGAACTCAAATATAAGCGAAAGGTGTGTCAGTTAATAAGTGATAATGGAACAGAATTCCAGAATGCAACTCTGGAGAAATTCTGCACTAACACTGGCATCTCCCAGAATTTCTCATCAGCACACACTCCAGAGCAGAATGGAGTTGTAGAAAGAAAGAACAGAACGCTGATAGAAGCTGCCAGCAATATGCTTGTTGAATCTGGTCTTCCTAAAATGTACTAGGCTGAAGCAATTGCTACTGCTTGCCACACACAGAATCGCTCACTATATGTGAAGAGACACAAGAAGACATTTTATGAAATATTAAGAAATAGAAAACCAAATATTGGTTATTTTCACGTTTTTGGATGTCCAGTATACATCTTGAACGACTCCAGTCAGTTAGGCAAATTCGATGCCAAAGCTGATGAAGGATATTTCTTAGGATATTCAGCCAATCGCAAAGCCTTCAGAGTCTACAACAAGAGACTGGAAAAGGTCCAGGAGTCAATTCATGTCACATTTGATGAGTCAAATGAAGCAATCAACAAAAAGCTAATCCTTAATTCTCCCCCAGAAAGTCCAATTATCTTTGGTGAATCTGATCCTATCAACTACAATAAAGATTCATCTGAAGATGGTTCCAGTTATCCTGACTTGGAACCAGTGCAAATCGAAAAATCTCCCAGTAATACTTCATTTTATCCTTCAATAAGTTTCAAACTATCCTCTGAACTTGTTATTGGATCAGATATTAGTACTACACTACTAGTATCAGATTCAATTGATTTTGAGCCAGTAATTCAAGAAATGCCTTTAAATGAAGAATTTCATAATGCAAATCGTGATCTTACAGATTCTGATGAAGATACTGAAGTCGTCTGGCAAGATTCCATTCCAGAAAATCAATTGAATTCAGTCGTCTGCAAATCACTGATAGTGTTGTCAGAAACAATCCTGGTCAATACTCTTAATGGACAAAAGCTCACCCAATCAACCAGATTATCGGTGACTCCAGTAGAGGGATTCAGACCAGAAGTGCCTCCAGTGAACAATGTTTATATGTCAGCTTCTTATCACTGATTGAACCGAAGAAGATTGACGAGGCAATGAATGACCCAAGCTGGGTGATAGCTATGCAAGAAGAGCTTCACCAGTTCGAACGAAACAAAGTTTGGAATCTGGTTCCTCCTCCAGTTGGCAAGAAATAACCAATTGGAACTAAATGGGTCTTCAGGAATAAGGTTGATGAAGATGGTCATGTGATCAGAAATAAGGCCGGATTGGTGGCACAAGGGTACGTCCAGACAGACCTTGACTTTGAAGAATCATTTACACCAGTAGCAAGGTTAGAAGCCATTAGAATGTTTTTAGCCTTTGCTGCTCATCATAAGTTTAAGGTCTACCAGATGGACGTAAAGAGTGCATTTTTGAATGAGAATTAGAAGAAGAAGTTTATATCAAGCAACCTCCAGGCTTCTTTAATGAAAAGCATCCACATTGGGTATATCGTCTGGACAAGGCACTGTATGGCCTCAGGCAAGCCCCTCGAGCCTGGTATGATACTCTGACCAAACACTTATCAGAAAACGGTTTCAAAAGAGGTGCAATTGACAATACCTTATTTATTCTTTGTGAAAGTGGTAATCTTCCATTGGTACAAGTTTATGTTGATGATATTATTTTTGGTTCTACTGATGAATCTTTGTGCAAGAAATTTTCAAAAATCATGTCTTCAAAATTTGAAATGAGTTTGATGGGTGTATTAACATTTTTTCTTGGACTCCAGATTAAACAAACCAGTGATGATATTTTTATTAATCAAGAAAAATATGTTAGAGATATTTTAAGAAAATTCGATATGAATTCTTCACCTTCAAAATCAACTCCAATTTCTGCACCTTTAACAATAGATTTAGACCCTGATGGGAAGCCAGTGAACACCACTACTTATAGAGGCATGATTGGTTCACTAATGTATTTAACTGCCAGTAGACCAGATATAATGTTTGCAACATGTCTTTGTGCCAGATACCAGTCTAACCCAAAAGAATCTCATTTGGCGGCTGTAAAGCGCATTTTGAAGTACCTTAAGGGAACTCCCAGTTTGGGTCTTTGGTATCCCAAAGGCTCAGGCTTAGATCTAATGGGTTATTCAGATTCAGATCATGCAGGTTGTAAGATAGACAGGAAATCCACTATTGGTGGATGTCATTTCCTTGGTGGCAAACTGGTGAGCTAGACCAGTAAGAAGCAAACTTCAGTCTCTTTATCCAGTGTTGAAGCAGAATATGTGTCTGCAGCCAGTTGTTGTGCTCAGATACTCTGCATGAAGCACCAGTTGCTTGATTATGGTATTAAGTATTCAAAGACCCCTATCTTTTGTGACAATACCAGTGCCATTGCTATCTCAAACAATCCAGTCATGCACTCCAAGACGAAACACGTTGATGTTAGGTATCATTTTATTTGCGATCATGTAATGAAAAATGATGTTGAAATCCACTTTATTCCCACTGACAAACAACTTGCTGACATATTTACAAAACCTTTGGATGGGAAAACTTTTCAAAATCTTGTTAGTGAGTTGGTAATGTTGAACCCTTAATCTGGAACCTTGTTATGAACACCTTTGTGACACTGGCAGGGTTCTTTGATTCCAGATTTATAAATCTATACCAGTAAAGCTATCGAACGCCTTTGTGATACTATCTTTGCATTGATAGATTTATGGATCACCATTCCAGGGGGGAAGACTCAGACCACATTTTTTTATATCTAAGTTTCAAGGGGAATTTTTTAATTTATTTTCTCACTGGACAAATTTTTTTGGAAAATGTTTCTAGTACCTTGTAAATGTGTCCCTCTCATTAATACTGGATAAGTTGATGTGCATGTTTGAAGTGACTTCAGTCGCTTTGTAAATATGTCCCTCTCATTTTTTTATATTAGTTGTGTGCGTGTTTGACGATTACCAGAATGGTCTAATCTGAGTACTTACTGGAGTGTCTCTCCAGTGTACCATTAATACATATTCTACTGGCCTAATCCACCAGTGAAACTGGAGTGTCCAGTCAACCTCCAGATGCATTAAAATGAGTCTTTATGTGTCAAATCATTATATTTTTAATACTTGATGCTAGTGCATGCCAACCTTTCAATTTTTCATCTGGACAGTTACTGTTCAACTTACGTGGCATAACTTTTTCAATTTAAATGATGGTTTTGTTACCTTGGGAAGACCAAAAGTGTAAGTTAGTAATTTTTGTGGGCTGTCAACCGTCATACATTTATGTGTGATGGGAAACATTAAATGCGGATGTACAACCGATCAAAACTGTTTTGAAAATTTTCAAACTTACCTTTTTGAATTCCATTTTCTCTTTCCTCTATAAATACCCATATTTACCTTCACTTTCAGTTTTATCTCGAAAATCATTTACTCTCAAATCTTCAAATTCCTTCATTTATTTCATTCTTCATTTACTCTCTATTAGTCCCAACTATCACTAGATGGGTGCTGAAGACACCTCTATGTCGATGGTGAGTGAACTTTGCAACACGATCAATTAATCTGGATGTGACCAGTTTAGTTTGATCGTGTACCAGGTTAACTGGAATTAAGTATTAAAGTGACAGAATGTTAATACATGCAATAATATAAATGACGAGCATATAAACTGGTGAGACAATATGTAATTTTCAAGTGTATTTTATTTATTACTGTTTAAATAAAATACAAGGTTGTTGCGGAACCAAGATAATACAAGAATGTAAATATCCTAACAACCCATGAATTACAATTGATCTAAACTTGGAAATTCTCCTAAACAATCGAAACACTTAGAGTTGTGAAATGTTTCTTTTTGCGATTGAGAGAATATTGCACAAGTTCACCAATATTGCAGAATATTTGTATTTGCAAAGTTATTGAAACAGCTTGTGCAAGGACCTCTATTTATAGTCGAAGATTGAGCATGGGGATCTCAACTTCGATGTACAAATATGGTTGACAGCACACAAAAGTATTGTTTAAATAATCCTTTGTGTGTGTTAAATAAAGTAAGACAAAAGGTTACTTTATTCAACCACTCTACATCTTTGTATCTTTATCCAAAGACAATATCATTGTCCGGTTAAAAGGATGTAGAGTAAAAAGGTCCTCCTCGTAATCAGTGTAAAGCTTTGTAAGAGCATTTACACTGGAGGATTCTCCAGTTGATTGATCTGGTAGATTGTCAACTGGGCTTCGCTGCCATTGCCAATCTCTATTTTCCATTTGTTGTCTTTGACTTCAACTGGAAGGTCTTCAGATTCTAGTCGTCTGATCTCAACTGGAGGAAGTCATCAGTTGCTAAACCTGTACAATGCAACTGGACTTCTAATATTTCGGACAATTCCTCATGCTCTCCAGATGTCACTGGAGAGCTCCAGTTTAGTTAAAACTGGACCTAACAAATTCCCCCTAATTGTCCTGAAATATTGTCAAGTATTTTCAAACTTGTTTCTATACAAGTTTAAGTTTGAAATACTTGAATTTGATAAGACCTATTAAGTTTCCAAGACATTTTATAGATCATCAAATGTCTTGGATTTTGTTTTAAGTGTTTGTAGATCTTATCAGATATCTTACTTGTAGGTTACAATCTGGCAACTTGTATATACATACAATTTCAAATAAATTACAAGAGAGTACACAAAATTACAAGCAGATAATAGTTAGAAGGAAAACTTAAACAGATGGCCCTTCGCCAGTTTTCCTTCTCTTTGAGACTGATGAAATCGGCTGAGTATCCTCAGGATCAAGGCCTAATCTTTCTTCAATGTTTTCCTTGAACTTGATGAGATTTTGCAATACATACTCCCAGCCTCTTTCAACTTTATTCTTCCTCTGCCTCCCCTCCAACAGCCTCAACATCTCAACATGCTCGGAATGACCATACTGATTGACATCCGGGTTCTCAGTAGTCCTTTTAGGTCCACCAAAGTATTGTACCTCAACAACAAAATGCTTGGCACCAGGCTTAATTGAAACCTTAACATCAGTAATCCTGCCTCTATTGTGCCTTCGACGCTGTACATCTGACAAATATGTGCGAGCTTCAGATTCATTTGTCAGTTTGATTTTGCTCGTGCTCAGCTTTTGTGTAGCAGCTCGAATATCATCTGTTGTGGGTTCACATGGTTCTACCCAAGTCCTCAGATTTGCATCTCTTGGTAAGGCCTTTTGTTTTCTTCCTTTGGACTTGGGTGGATTCAACACTTTGGTGACCGCCTTCTTGACCTGCTCAGTTCTCTTGAGAATCCCTTCAGATCTGATCTCTCTGGCCTTTTCCACCGATACATTCAAACACTTTGCATCCAGTTCAGCCTCATCATCCTGGTAGTGTTTGTCCAGTTCTACTTCAAGCATCTCCTTCAGTGCATTGACTATTCTTGTATCTTCTTTGATCTTCTTGTATTCAACAAGTGTCAAGCCAAGGAGTTGAGCATCAGTGATATCAACAAGAGGGGTTGGAAGATTTTTTCTTGATTCAAACTGGTTTGCCTTCATTTGTTTCTTCCTTTCCTTGACCAGGTATCCCACTCTTGCTAATTTCTGGCTCTCGCTTTCAGTAACTGGAGGCAACAAATCGACATTGCCAGTTTCCAACATTGGTGCATCGGTGGCTGGTTCCAAAGATTCATCAGCAATGGCCTTTCCCTTGTCAACACTCCCTACCACCACATCATCAAACACCTCAAACCCTTGCTCACCAGCCTCAGTACTGGTAGCCATCACAATCTCCTTCCCTTTACTTGAAGTCTTCACAAGAGTGTGAGGGGCATGTACCGACCTTTCCCCCTTGGCAGCATCTAGTCCCTGCCTGATGGCTTCAAAATCAGCATGACTAGAGGGCAGGCGATCTAGAGGCTGCCATGATTGCATTGTCTTACACTCTTTGAAGACTCCACAAAGCATGCGAACTGTCCTCCAAAGATGATTTATCTCTTGAGATTGAGTCATTACATTTCCACTTGTCTGCTCTTGACTCTTTAAAATTTGTTTGAGAATGGAGAGATCATCTGAAGAGAGCCCAGTTGCAGGGACTTCCTGAGCACTGTCAGGCTCAACCGCCCTTCCTTTGCCAACTTCAGTGGTCAGATCAGATATGGCAGTTGAATGTTCAGACACTTTGCTAGCCAGCGTATCCAGACTGCACCTCAACCGATCAATCTCAGATGTTATTGGAGTGAGATCGACCTGGGGCACTGCAATCTTGGTGATCTCAGATATCACCTTTTCTATCAAGTTACTCTCACTGGCAGCCAAAGTTTCTTCGATCTTGAGACCCACTGAAGAGGCCAACCGACTCCCAAGCTCTGTCACATCTAGGCCAGGTTTGCTACACAGCTCTTGCACCTGCCTTTCCAGATTCTTAATATCAACCTCTGAAGATCTGACAGTATTGTTCAGCAGGTTGGATATTGAGGATGTGACTCCAGATTGAGTCAGTGCGAATGCCTCCCTTAAAGATATTGCCAATTGATTGGAGGATTCCACTAACTCGTTCAGCTTGCCAAACACCAAGTCCTCATTAGCAGAGAACTTGTTAATCCCCAGGTCAACCACTTTAATATTTTGCAGATGATCCTTGTGGTACCTGGAGAGGGACTTGGTGTTCTTCTCCAGTGTCTTTTGAATCTCTTCCACCCTCGCAAGAAGGTTCGAGAGATCGGTTTGAAAAGACACGAACTGGCTGTCCAATGACGGAGGAGAAGGTGTCACTGGACCAGCTGAGAAAGCTACAGGTGCAACTGGACGAGGTATGACAATATCTGGTTCTCCAGTTGCAGTAGCATCAGTAGAGAGAAGAGGAGGGGTTGTAGAAATGAAAGGAAGAGATTCAATGTGGCGTTCATGCTGAGAATGCTCAGGTGTGAACGACGGCGACGGTGGGGTTAGGATGTGTCTATTTCTAGGCACACCCATAGAAGAAGGTGATTGGCGAGAGGTGAATATTGGAGGTATTTCTAAGCTTTGTACATGAGTTGGGGAAACTGAAACATGTGGTTCTTGGGGTTGACCAAGGAGAGAAGGGAGCTGATCAAGTATAGTCGCATCAGCCATCTCCTGGTCAGATTCTGTCTCAGATGAGTCCGAAGACTCAAGCTGAAACACACCCTCATTTATGCCAAGATCCATAAATGTTGGGGGTGGCTGAACAAGTTGTTCAGACTCCTGATGACCAGTTTGAGTTGCCTCAATGGTATCATCAGTTTGAGGATCCGTTGCCGAAGCATCTTCTCCCTGGACAGAGGTGACTGGTGCCTCAACCACAACTGCTCTATCCTCAGTTGCAATATCATCGGCAGCGGCTTCAGAGACCACTATCACAGATTGTGACTGGTCAGGTGCAGCAAGTCCAGATCTTGATCTCCTGCTTTTAGAGGATCTTCTTGCTTTAGGAACTGCCTGGACTCCTGCTTCTGCCACAGTTACAACTTCAGTAGACGAACCGGTGGGTCCCTCATTATTTTGAGGCCCGCCCAGTTGCCTTTCTGATTCACCAGATTGTGGTGCATCAGTTTTAGAGAATGCAAAAATCATTCTCGGGGACATCTGGACTTCATCAGAAGTGGACACCAGGTTGTCCAGATTCCTCAACAGTTCTGGCACAGAGAACGAGGATTGCGTGTTGTTGTACTCGTCTCTGCCCAGAATCTGAATAAAACAAAGGGACAGAAACCTTGAAAAGGGAACACAAGGACCCCTGTTACCCTTTAACTTGAATACCAGGCTTCTGAACAAAATGCCTGCAAAATCCACCCTCAGCCCATTCCAAAGGCAGTACGCCATTTCTGCCTGGAAGGAGTTTATCTGGTCCAATCCACCAGAACTCCCTCCCAAACTTTCCACCAAGTGGACCATAAAGAACTTCCAGGATGGTGAAAGCCCCTTCATTGTAATGGACCCCTTGGTCTTCAACACATCCCCCTCCACCATCTCCTTATTTCCCATATCAAGGAAGACCTGGCGGAAATTGATATTGGAGGAAATCACCACTGGAGTTCATTATGTCTCCAGTAGTTGAGGTTAAGGGCTTCCCTCAACGTTCCAGTGGTGATGGTACACGGGACTGACCCATCCTTTAGAGAAAAGGAGATGGATGAGCAGTCCTCAGAAAGAGAGGCAGTGTACCAGAACTCACACAAGTAATCATGGAATAGCTTGTGTGGATTCAAAGAGAAGGCATCGCTGAGGGGAGAAATCCGAAGAAAGGATTGGATTCTCCCGATAAGAGAGTCAGCGGCCTGGAGCCCTTGAAGAGATGCCATTGGATTATTTGGATTTAGTTTAATAAGCTTAGAGCTTATGGGAGCACCAGTGGCACGATAACATTTTGTGATGGAATGTACTCAGCAGTGAGTAGATTCACATCACGAGAACGAGATGAAGAAGAAGAAGATTTAGGAGCCATTTGTGAATTTAGATTTAGGGTTTTGGACTTAAAGAAGAAAGAGAGAAAAGGATCTCGAATTGTGAATGATTGAAAGAGTAAATGAAGGAATTTTGAGAGAAGTAAATGAGACGGATATATTGGTGGGGGGTATATATAGGCAGTAAAATATTGCCAAAATATATACGAAAAGATATTTTAGTCTCCAAAAGTTTGAAATAATTTGTAAAAAGTTATTTTCCAAATTTTGAGAATTCAAAAATATTTAATACTTCCCATCAAGCATTTAATGCTACGACGGCTGGTATTCACATTTACCCACTAACTTCACCAATACCCATAAAAAGTGCAGTACATTTCGGCAAAAGTCTTGACACGTAAGACATGTCAGGTGACGTTCGTGAGTGCGAGGTTAGTACTCGAGTAACATCACGTGTCACAAGTATCCACCAAGTAAAACACAACGTTATGAATCTGGCTGACCACCATTTTGAGACAAGACCAAACTAGCAACCAAAAGAAAATTTAGATGCCAGTTTCAACTGATAACCTTCAGTTGCATTTTTCAATAATTTATTTGAAAATATTTTGAGTCTTTTTCCCCTAAAATGTGATCCATTTGATCAATGACTAGTCTTTGAGTACATCAAGGCGTTCAATCTCCAACCAATCAAGGATCACCTGGACCATCCTCAACTGAAGGGCCTCTTCAGTTTAATGAGGATTTAACATACCCAGTTCACTGATGAGATGTTTAAAAGTCTTTTCATCAAGAGGTTTTGTAAAAACATCAGCTAACTGTTTATCAGTGGGGATGAAATGTATTTCAATATCTCCTTTCATAACATGATCACGAATGAAGTGATACCTGATATCAATATGTTTTGTCTTTGAGTGCATCACTGGGTTGTGAGATATAGCAATAGCACTGGTGTTGTCACAAAAGATTGGGGTTCTTGTAAATTTCATGCCATAATCAAGTAACTGGTTTTTGATCCAGAGAATCTGGGCACAGCAACTGGCCGCAGAAATGTATTCTGCCTCAGCAGTAGACATTGAGACTGAAGTCTGCTTCTTACTTGTCCAACTCACCAGTTTTCCCCTAGGAAATGACATCCACCAGTTGTGGATTTTCTATCAATCTTACAACCTGCATGATCTGAATCTGAATAACCCATTAGATCTAACCCTGAGCCTTTGGGATACCAAAGACCAAGGCTAGGGCACCCTTTCAGGTACCTGAAAATGCGTTTAACAGCATGCAAGTGTGATTCTTTTGGATTTGCCTGAAATCTGGCACATAAACATGTTGCAAACATTATATCTGGTCGACTGGCAGTTAGATACATCAGTGAACCAACCATTCCACGATATTCTTTTTGGTCCACTGGTTTTCCATTTGGGTCAGAGTCCAAATTTAATGGAGCTGAAATAGGTGTGGTTTTTGATGGGATTGAATCAAATTTGTATTTCTCAACAAATCTCTGACATATTTTCTTGGTTAATAAAAATACCATCCATGGTTTGTTTAATTTGTAAACCTAAAAAAAATGAATTCACCATTAAACTCATCTCATATTGAGACATAATTTTTGAAAACCTTTTACACATTCCATCATCAGTTGACCCAAATAAATATCATCAACTAAATTTGTACCAGCAAGATATCACCTTTTTCTTTCAAGATGAACAAGGTATTATCTATTGCACCTCTTTGAAAACCATTTTGAGAAGATGTTTAGTTAGAGTATCATACCAGGCTCTTGGGGCTTGTCGAAGACCATATAAAGCTTGTTCAGTCTATATACCAATGTGGATGCTTTTCATTTATGAAGCCTGGAGTCTGCGTAACATACACTTCTTTTCCAATGTGCATTCAGAAAACGCACTTTTTACATCCATCTGGAAAACCTTGAATGTAAGTGAGCAGCATAAGCCAAGAAAATTCTGATGGCTTCAAGTCTTGCAACTGGAGCAAAAGTTTCATCGAATCAAACCTTCTGCTGACAAATAACCTTGGCAACTAATCTAGCTTTGTTTCTGACAACGTTGCCATCTTCATCCATTGTTCCGGTAGACCACCTCGTTCCAATGGGTTCTCTCTTTAACCTGGAGGACAAGGAAACACGCTCCCAAAATTGTTCCTTTCGAACTGGTTGAGTTCTTCTTGCATAGCTTCAACCCAGCTTGGATCTGCCATAGCCTCGTCAATCTTCTTCGGTTCATTAGTGATAAGAAGGTGACGTCAAGCATTGATCACTTGTGGCTCTTCTAGTCTGAACCCCACTATCTGGATTGCCATAACTGCTCAATGGGATGAGCAGCAGTCCATTTAGTGTATTGACTAGGTTGGTGTAATACAACATCAGTGCAAGACACCTGACGATCTCCAAATGTTGCAGCAACAGGAGGAGAATCAGTCCAAACTACTTCAACTTCATCATTATTGTCAACTGAAGAGTTAACATGATTATCTTCAAACAAAGGATCTCTTGAAGAACTGGAGAAGCTTGTAGTGGTTCTGATGTGTTGTTGTGGCACGCACATCAGATCCAATACCAGTTTTTCAGGTAGGTTAAAACTGATAGAAGGATAGAATGAGGGTGTCACAGAAGTTTTCTTTACCTTAACTGGTTCCAAGACTTGGTGTTGGAAACATTTTCTGGTGTACTAACTGATTGATGAACCTGATAGATACACCAAATCAACTGGGACAAATGAAGATAAATCAAGGGTTGTCTTTGTTGATTGCTTCATTTGATTCTCGACGTGACATGAATGTTCATGTACCTTTTGGAGTCTATAATTATAAACTCTATAGGCTTTTTAATATTTGAATACCCCACAAGACCCTTCG